>NW_017728949.1:47709987-47734344 GCF_001723895.1 Crocodylus porosus | reverse complement strand
CTATCTTCTGGCGTGGATGCTTTGCCCCAAAGTTTGGTGTCATCGGCGAACTTGGCCAGTCCACTCCTGACTTCAATGTCCACATCATTAATGAAGATGTTGAACAGTATGGGTCCCAGGACAGAGCCCTGGTGCTCCTGTTTTGCTGTACTGTGTGCCCGAGGGCCCCCTCTCTTCACTGTACCAGGCATCCAGGTGTCCCACGTCATCCTAAGCTCTCCAGCCGTGGGCCCCTTCATTGCATTGTGACATGGAATGGCGAAGGAGAAGCTGAAGGAAGGTGGAGGCTGGAGACCATGACTGCTTCTGTAGCCAGAACAATGTCGGGAGCAGTGGCTGGATGGGAGCCTAGGGGCTTCAATTTAAACCCTCATGGGCTGCCTGTGGGCCACGAGTTACACAGCTCTGGTGTAGAGTGCCTTTTTTTGTAGCTGTTTGATACTGACTCATTGTGGCAGTTGGCTTTAGTGATGGTTGAGCTGAGGTGTTTATAGCTAAGTGGGCTAACATGCAAGTCCCTTATCTGGCACAAAAAGATTCTGCTTTTAAATGAAGAGGTGCAGATCTGATCCCTGCCACCAAAACACAAGAAAGGTAGCAGTATAAAAACTGCCTTTGTTCTTACAGATCCCTGCCTCTTGCGCTATCAGACTGTTATCGGGTCTGCAGGGTAATGTCCCTTCCTCTGTTTCTCGCCTGCCATGACTTTGTTCTTATTAAGGGAGGAAAGAGATGGAGTGTTAATAGGTACCCACGGACTAATGATGCTTGACCCGTCACGTAATTCCAAGTGCTTTATTCTCTTGTCTTTCTTTTACAGTGGCCTGGACCACAGGCAGCAGCTCGTCCACCTCACGCTCCCCAAAGTCACCCTCTTGGTTGAGGAAAGATCAGCGCTTCACTGTCCTGAAGGTAAGCGCCGGCTGGGGGACCTGCGGTGCTAAATACCTCATTAGCAGCCCTCGCAAATGAAGCCTTTTATCCCTCACTGATTACTGTAAGCAGTGCTTCTGGCTGTTCTCCGTCTGTGGGTCTCAACCAGTGGGAGTCCTGACACAGTCCCCCTGGGTGCATGTCGCTCCAGCTGGCGACTTGGCGTAATATCCACTAATTACCTCCTTAGCAGTGGAGGCTGGCCACGTCTCTTACCGCCTCTCAGCGGTTTGAGGCAGCTCGGCTCTGGGAGCACCGTAGCTGCTGGCATCGGTGCTGAAACTTCAGGGCAGTCTCCCCCTTTCCCTTCAGGGTTGCTGTCCGCTTCCCTTCTTGGATCCCAGTAAGGAAGCTCTTCTCTGCTCCAGGACACTGCACCTGCGTCACTGCCCGGATCTGCAACTCCTTCCCTTTGACTCACCGCAGCGGCTGGGGTTTCATGCATCAGTACCAGGTGTCTGGGGGCTGCCTGGCTCTTCTCATCTTTTCTCCAAGATCCCGGACGGCCCTCCTCTTCGCTCTCTAAGTGCCCGGAGGCATTTTTTCTGGGGCCTCTTCCTTCCTTTATTCCTGGAAGCTGGGTCCCATTGGCTAACTGGTGGCGTGGGGAATCTCTCCCCACCCGACCCTGCCTGGGCATTGTGACTGCCAGCTGCAGGGATTTGGATGTTTGTAGAACAGGTAGAATAAAAGGCCCTGATTCTGGTATCAGTATGAAATTTCTGATGTTGCATGTGAAATAGTGGATGACACAACGACCTAAACTGTGGCATTCTTAGATTTTTTTGTTTAAATTTCCATTATATTGAAATAATACTAGATGATGTTTGGAGGGTCATTCAGTCCCTTTCTCTGCACAGATGCAGGATTTGCTGTTCCTAAATTAATTATTTTTGTTAATTAAAAAAGAAAAGCTGTAGAAACTTTTCTGTACTAAGTCCACTCTGCTAAACTTTAAATCATAGTTTCAAAATAAAAAACTTGAAACCCAGGGGGAAAACAACAAGGTGTGGATGATTGAGGTACACTTGTCTGCAATCAACCTGAAGGAAGAACAGCTGTTTCTTCAGTCACTTAACATATTAGTGACTGTCTGCCAGTCAGGCGCCCAGAGTACAGACAGTAAAAGGTAAGGGTAGAGAGACACGTATTTGGCTTGTGTGTGTTTTTTCACATGGTCTTCTTTGGCTAAGTGTATTAAATTAGTATTCCTGCCAAATTCCACATTTAAACTGTGCTGGATCCAGTGGCTAATCAGCTGGTGTTGGCATGGCTGCCAGCTAACCTAGATGTTTTGATTAACTTCTTTGATGCTTCTGGTTTGTGGCAGACACTGACAATATTCTGCTGGTAGTTCATTGTGGAAATACTAGGTACAAATGTACTACAGTTGTATTAATCTGTAGCTACATAATATCATTTTTCAGGTAATAATTGAAGCTGTCTTGGTTGCTAGGTACTTAGGTTCTTAAACAGGGTTAAATAACTTGACTTCTATTAATGGATCTGTCCATTTTGACTCCTCTGTCCCCTGAAGTCTTGCTCATCTCCAAAGTAAATTCTGAGTGATTGCATTATTTATTTTCTTCCTGGGAGCATTTTAATGTTAAACATGTGTTGTGGTGGTGGTGTCCTTTTAGTGGATATCAGCATTAGGCTGCTTATATTAATATCATGACTTGTCCTGGGGATCAAAAAACACCTTCTTGTAATATGAAGATCCCTTGTTTTCTCACTTGAGAAAAACCAAGTATGATTTACTATGGCCATAATCTATTTCTTTCTAAGAACAAAAGATGAAAAGGGTGAGTTCACCTGTTCTGAATGATAATTACTTAATGACATATTTTAGATAATTTACAATTTGGGGTGAGGGAAAGAGAAAGATAGAATGTTTTCTTTAAATTCTTTTAAAAAAAGATATGATTGTAATCAGAGGCTTATTAACTTACTGAACACAAGGACTCTAATGTTTTCCTATTTTGACATTCAAGGTTATTTTTTTTAATGTGCAGTCCTAAAGGCATCATTTTGCATATAAATTGCCCATAAACTGCTTTCCAAGTGTTTCTAATTCTTTTGTGCAGAAATTCATAGCTTCTGCTAATGTAATACATTTTTCAGCTATGGCAATCATGTCTCCTTCACTACATCAACATTTTTGTTTTTGTGCGCCTGAGTTTTCCACCAAACTTCTGCAGATTCTATTTGAGACAGCAGCAGTAGCTCTGTTTATATAGACTAGAGCCCGGAATAATTTACACTAGGTGGAGTTCATGTAATTGCTTCTTTCTTCAGTTTTATGTATTGGTCACTAGAGGGCAGCATTTGACTTCATTAGTGGTAAACTACAAAGATGTAAAAAATCCTCTGTAAACTCCCAAGATGGATATAACTGAATATAGGCCAAGTCCAAAGCCCGTTGAAGTCTGTGGAAATAATTTACTTTAGTCAGTGCTGATACAGGTTTATTATGTGCAGTCTTCTACAAACACAAATGAAACAGAAATTTTAAAATATATATTGAAAACAGTATCTGAAAAACAGGTTCTCTCTCTGTGTTCCTATTCTTGCTTTGCAGTGACTCTTGCTGCTGACATTGGTTGCTTTTATTGCACAGCTCTCACTATGACTTCATGTGATATCAGCAATACTTATGGAAGAAACATCCTGTCATCGGTACTTGAATTCTTTAAGGAGGTAGGGGTCTGTATGAATATAAAAGCTTGTTGGGTCAAGTCAGTTTGTAGGGTGAAGCTTTGACAGGATGCTATAAGCACAAGAGTAAGTCTTAAAACCAATTTTAAGATCTTATGTATGGGATCATTTTTTTTCAAAGATGTACATACATAACTGTTTATACATGTAAATGCAATGATGACATACATGGATTGCTTATGGTCAGTTGTGTGTGTGGAAGATGGCCAGGTACATATTTATGATCCAAAGAGATGTATAATAATAAAATGTATAAGCACTGCTTTGGAAACCTTTAAATATATTTAAATTCATACATCTTTTCTGTTGCTTGGAGTAAGAATGCTTGGATAAGTTTTGCTTGCCAATTTCTAAAATCATACATGTTCATCTTATAAATTTTGTTTCACAATAATATATTATGGAAAAGAACTTTTTTCAGTAAATGCCTATTTAGTATAGCACCTATGGCCACATCCAGATGTGCAGGCATGTGCAGTTTGTGGCACTAAAAACTTCTTTATGGCACCACAAACCGCATGCTTGGGATGTTAAAATGTGTCCCTATGCTGTAATTTAGAAGTGCTGGGGCAAGTTTTGCTACTGAGAAATCCCAATAGCAAAAAAAATAAAAATAAATAAAGGCACGAAAAGCACATTAGAGGAGCGGGCACTGGCAGACACAGATGTTTGGTCCTCCCAGGAGATGCTCTGGCTGCTGGCCAGAGTGTTTCCACACCTTTATGTCCCCTGGCTTATCCACTATGCTAGGAGCCGGAAGGAGTGGGGAAAGGGCAGTTTTGCTGAAGTGGGGCATTTGCCCCACACCAAACTGCACATGCAGGGGCGTGCACAGCAGCAAAAAGTCAATCAAGTCCATCAATTTGATTTTATTGTTCTAATCCTACATCTGCCTTACTAAGATTAGAGGCAAACAGAACTTTCCTAGTCCCAAGAAATATGTACTCTGATGGAAGTTCCCCACTAGATGCTGTTTTCTAATACATGCATATTTTATATCATCAACTCTAGTTTTTCTTTGATTCATAATGGCTTTATATAAAAAAGTATATCATCAGCCAGCCAAACTGCTTGATAACCTTGGCTGGTGTTCCCCCAAAATTATCTTCCTTGCCTCTTTCCCCAAAATTTATCAACAAGGTCCTGGTTTTCTTTGATTTAAAAAATAAATCCCCAATTTTCAATTAAAAAAAAATAGTAACCCCAAATCCACATTTTCCCATGATTTAAATGAAACACCTTTAATATATATAGTATGTATATATTAGTGGTGTTTCATTTTAATCATGGAAAAGTGTGGAGTTGGGGTCACTTTTTTAACAAGAAATTGACATTTTTTTAAATAAGAGAAAACCGGGATTTCTTCTCATCAGAAAGATGAAAACTCTGGCTAGGGTTTGCTTTAAGTGATTCTGACTGCACTGACTGACTTTAAGGGATGTTTCAATTTTTTTTTTTAAGAATTGAAATTGTGATTGAATATTCTATTTTGAGCTGCCAGCCTCCAGTATAACAATAAAAAAAAATCAAGTAAGTATTGGCCAGACGTTTAAAAAAACTCTGCAATATCTTTTTATTTTTAAGTTAATGAAACTAGAGCAAAGTAATCGGTAAGAGGACATGATTTGTTAATGTGTGATTTTCTTCCACATGGTATGACAAATTTACTGTATTCCGGAGCAATCTGTATGTCAAGGGCAGCTGTAGAACAAAGAATAGTTGTACTGTGATCAGAACTGTAGAGTAATATTGTGATCAGACTATGTCATTTGTCAAAAATGCAATTCTATTGGGCTCTCATCTGGATGAAAAATGCAAATGAAATAAAGTTTTAATGCTCTAATAGCTAATTTTTCAAATAATGTGTATATTCAGTAAGTAATACAAACTCCTTAGAACCTAGTTTGTAAGTGAGTGATGATCATATGGCCCCATCTGAATGTTACATTTTAGGCATGACGAACCAGTTAATCATGTCATAAGTGGTCATCTGGCCACACATTCAATCAATTAATGGCTTGCTAAAAAGAGGAATAAGTTACAAAGTTATTCCATAGAATAGGTATAATAACTTTGTAGCTGCTTCTTATCATGCTGTTAATTGAACATTTGGCCAAGGTCCTATGGCTAATTGACAGTACATATAAATAAAAGAATTACTTCCATTGACAGTTTCCTTAGCAGAATGGTCACCATCATATTGCAAAAAGTATTATAGTGTACTTTTGGTGCATTGTTATAGTGCATGGATTTTTAATGTTTGTTCTTGATGGTCATTTGTAAACCTTCCTTGGTTATTTTTTTTTAATGCCAAAATTGAGAGGACAAGATGAACTCCAGTGCAGGAAATGAAGTGTAATCAAACTACTTAAAGTATTCAAATTAATTTAAAGTACAGCATGACATGCTGTGAATATGCAATAGATCCTAAGTATTGTATTTGAATCTCTCTTCACTTGATATATATTGCTTGTGAATTCACACTCTTCTTAAGAATGACAGTGAACTTACATTTTTTGGACTTCCTCAAGGTATCTCTTTATTAATGCTCTTCTTTTTTATACTGTCTGGATGCTTTGGATAAGATGTTAAAGATGAAACCCAGGTCCCACTGAAGTTAATGAAGTTAACTGAACTCTTATTTACCCTAAATACTCCATAGGGATGATAGATGAAAAAGTATATACTGCATAGGCCAGGATTCTCTACTGCAGTGGTCACCAATGGGTAGATCGCGATTGACTAGCAGTCAGTCGGGGGCTAAGCATGCCTCCATCCCTTCCCTCCCACACAAACTGCCCAGCAGGTCAGTTTGTGGGGGAGGGAAGTGGTGAGGGAGGGAGTGTGGGGCAGGGGCTATTTGAGTGAGACCCTGGCCAGGCTGGGTGATTGGACAGTTGGGGGGGGGGGGCGGTTCTGCCACTGTGTGCACTTGGCAGAGACCTAGGGGAGCACATGCCCCCCCACCAACTTGTGTGCGGGGTAGAGGCGGCTGCCACTGCGCACTGGTTTTTGAGCCCTGAGCCCCACTGCAGCTGCCCCGGGAGCGGTGTGACACCATGTGTGTCTCGCCGCTGGGTGGGCAGGGGGGTGTGGCTCAGGTAGTTTCTGGGTTACACTTTAATTCAAAAAGTGATCTTGTGCTGAAAAAGGTTGGAGATCACTGCTCTACTACCTATGACACAAAGAATTTGAGGGCATTTCGTAACTTTCATTTCCACATTATTTGGAATATAGACAGTTTTACTTTTGGGCACATCTTTCCCAACTATGCAGTTGATCCATTAAAAGATAATCACAACCCCCGCCCTCTGCCCCCCCCCCCAATCTTGCCTCATATATTTCTTGGATCAGAGTGGCTACAACCAAATGCCAATCCTTTTAATCTGACATTGCTTTAGTGCTGATTGAATTAGAGCAAAATTATCAAATTAATTTTTCTCTAAAGAAATCACTATTTGTTAGTGTAGCTCAGATTATTAAAGAAAAAATATATAGCAATTCATAATAACAGAGTTTTGTATGATAAAACAAAATATGCTTATTTAAAAGTTGTTATTTGCCACAATCCTGAGCTAGGAAAGTTGCAGCAGAGATTATAAATGGTTTGTCCCAGGGCACAGGTGGGATCAGATGTCTTTAGATCTCAAGAATTCTTCTTTTCTTACTGGTATGTAGAGAACAGTATAACTGTCTCTGAACAGATTCTGATTTGTACGGTTTCATTTTATATTCTATTGTAGAAGTCTATTGTAATAACTAATGGGATCATATATGCTATGGAGAAGGGTCTGGAAAACTCATTTAAGAACTTACATTTCTGTCTTGAATCTAAGATTAAAATGTCATAAATCTTCCTGAGGTTTGTTGGCTTTGACCCTTTAAAAGTCTACTAGATGAACGAAAGTAGTTTGTATGGCAGTTCCTTCTAATCGTATCCTCTATAACTGTAGAGATAATACATACTTTGCATAAGGTGGATAAACTTCAGCATAAGAGGAAAGGAGGAAGCAATAACATTGGTCTAAGAGCACAGTGATGTCAAATATCAGCCTTAAGTGAATTGTTGGTAGTCCCTCATCATAAAGCTACAGTCTCCCAGTAAATAGGAAAGTCATCAATGAATTCATAGATGATTGAGGAGACTGATATGAGATCTTTATGTTTCATTGCAGATGTGGCAAATAGTTCTGGGAGGAAGGAGTAGATCCTGGTGATGTTGGGTCACAGCTCTTTTCCTTTCTCTCATCTCTCTCTACCTCCATAGTGAGGTGAGTTAACTTGAAATGTTCAATGCCTTGTACATTGTTGGGGATGACTTAGTTCCTGAGTCTCCCAAGTACTGATGTTAATGTAACATTTCAGATTGGCTCTTAAGGCGTCTCTTCTTTTTTCCCACTTGTAGAGCAGTGACCGGGGTGATTTGGGAGTATAGGCTTTGTTTGGGTGTTTGATTGTCAGGTGTTTATGATCGGTACAGACAGTTAATTTTAACATCGTGGTTATACTTGTGACAGACAGGGTACATTTTGTGGGTTACAATCTTGCAAGCTTTGCCTTAGCTAATATTAACTGTTATGCCATTGTTAAATGCTTCCACGAAGCAGACATTATTTGCTATAATTTGCTTATTAACCTCTTTGGTTCTGACCATCACAGTCAGGCATCCTTATGACATGTCCTGTCGAAAGGAGCTGGTACCATATAAATTTTACTTCAGTGCTGATGGTGTTTGAGCCAGAACACTGGCTTTTGTTCCGTCTTCCCAGTTGATGTGGTGGATTTTCTAGAGAAATCATTGATGGTAACATTATAAAGCTTTCAGTTGTTTTCCAAAATGTTGTCCATATTTCACACACATGTAACAGAGTAGGAGTAGAAATAGCCTGGTAGGTGAGAAGCTTGGTTTGGGTCCTGATGCCATGATCAAAGACATGATTTTGGAGACATCTGAAGGCAGCAGTGGTAGATTTTATCTGGTATTGAATATCATCGCTTACGTTTACTTTTGGGAAAGATGGCTACCCAGGTTGGGGAAATGCTCAACATACTCCAAGAGTTGCTCTTTAATTGCAGTGTGTGGAGAAACAGCTGGTTGGTTTGGGGTGGGTTGGTAAAGGATCTTGGTTTTTGTGGGGTTCACAATGAGTTCAAGCAATTCATAATGCTTCACAATCAAGAGTGACCTAGAACTGAGTCAGCACACACAGCACAATCATCAACATATTGAAGATCAGTAATGCAGGTGGAATTGGTTAATGTTAAAGAGATTCCTGTCCACACAGTTTTGGAAAATTACTTCAAATGCAAGCCTCTCACCAATGAGATGAGGAATTGCTGTAATATAGATGGGAAAGAGTACTGGTACAATCACATATCCTTGTTTGACTCCAGTTCTAATAGTGAAGGAGTCTGTTTCTGCTTAGGATTGTCATTGTTATTACATCATGAAGGAGACTGATAATGTTAACAAATTTTGGTAGGCATTATTCAGATCTCATCAGAATCTTCCAAGGGGTCTCTCTGTTGATTTGACAAACATTGAGGTCTTTACACTGTTGTCACATCAATGAAGGTAGTGTAAAGACCTCATTGTTTCTAATGGTACTTCTGCTGTCTAGTAATTCCTATCTAGTGTAACTCTGAGTGGTGTGAAACTACATTGGGACTTGGGTAGAATCCCCTGAATGAGGGAAATTAATATGTTGAAGTGAATGTGGGTGAGGATTTGCCCAGATATGGACCAAAGTGGTGTACCACAGTAACTGCTGCAATCCTATCCATCTCCTTTCTTGAATATTGTAACAATTCTGGCATCTCTCAAGTCACCATGACTCGGTTACTGTTTCCAGATATTAAAAATAATGACGTATAGTTGGTGAGCTTTTTTCCACCTTGCTTATAAATTTCAGTTGGTGTTCCATCAAGATCATGTGCTTTGTTCTTCATAATCTGCTTAATGGCTTTCAAGGCCTCTTGATAAGTTGGTGGATCTGCAAGGTAGTCCTTAATAGTGTGGAATGGCTTTGATGGTATGGTCTTTGACATTAGAATCTTAGTTCAATATTGAGTGCTTGAAAAAGCAATCATGTCTAGCAGTGCATCAGTGAGAAATTCTCCTTGTTGATCTCAACACCATTGATCACTAAGGAGAGACTCAAAAAAGGAACCTATGAGGTGAGCAAAGAGTCTCTAGGCTTCACAAAGAAACCTTAGGACTGGTTCAGTGAAAGTGGTAGGGAAATTCAAGCTCTCATTGACAAAAACAAACAAACAAGAGCCTTCAGAGCTTGGCAGAATAAAATCAACTCCAAAACAAAGCAAGGCACTTATCTCTGTATTAAAGCTGAGAGCCAGAGGAAAATTTCAGTGAAAGACTAGGAGGATAAAGTATGTAAAAAAGATTCAAAAGTTTCTTGATAGCCGCAATATGCATAGTTTCTTCAGCGCAACCAAAGTTATGTATGGGCCAAGCACAAAAGGAGCCATCCCTCTGAGGTCCAAGGATGGAACAACACTGCTTAAAGGTAGTTCCACCATCAATGCATAGTGGAAGGAGCACTTTCAAGAGATCTTGAACTGAGATTCTACAAGTTTAAGTGATAAATAGAGGTAGCTTATGCAAAATATTTAGAGTATGGGCTGTGATGCTTACAGGGCCAGGAAGCCCAAAGACTGGGAAGTGGGAAAGACCTAATGGGATAGTGGCAACTTAAAGACGATTTGAAAAAAATAGGATAGAAACAAGTGAGGGACAATTGAGTTGGTCAATATAGTCAGTACTATTCTTGTTAATTATGCTCTTGAGATTTATTTCTTTGTTTCTTCTTTAATTGCTTTTGCAGCCTCTTCTTTTTTGAAGAAGCATTTTCTGACTTAGCACTCTTAACATTTCACCCAAGTAGATGATTAAATGTTTTCTAATTGTAATTCAGTTTGTAATCATAACTGATTGCTCATTTTAGCCCTCAATATATTAGTTAATTGTGAAAAGCAGTCAAGAAATTTTTGAAGCAGTTCTTGATTCAACTGTAGAATGAAGGTGAAGAAATCAGATTTTTTCTGTAACTGTCATAATGTCAAGTGTAACAGTGTATTAAGCATTTCCTGTTATACTTTACACTGAGGATGCTCACCCCTCAGCCTGTGGGCTAAATCTGGTCCACAGGGCTCCCCAGAGTTCAGGGAATTTGGCAGAAGGGGAATAGTAGCCCTGGCTCCACCTGCCTCAGATGCCAGATTAGGCCCACTGGCTGGGGCCAGCCCACAAACGGACTGCACACTGTTTGTCCATGGCAAAATGGTTGGGTCCCACCACTTTACAGTGACTTTCACCTGTATTGGCACAGCCCACCTGCAGCATTCATGCCAAGATTGGCACTATAGTCTCTGTATGTGGCACATGCCAAATCCATGGGGGGACAGGCAGCACAGCAGCAGAAAGCAAAGCAGTGGATTGGTTAGGCAGCACAGAGCAGAAAGCAGAGCAGCTGATTGGGCAGGGAGCACAAGGCAGGAAACAGAAAATAGAATAGCAGATTGGGGAGAGGAAAGGAATCAGTGGCATTCAAGGAGGATATGGGGCTAGTTTGTGGCACATCTGCCAAAAAGGTGGCACATCTATATGATCCAAAGGCGGCTGATCCAGAGGCAGCTGTGCTTGGGCTGGGTAGGGTGGGGCAGGCAGTGACGGTGCTGGGAGGGGGGACTATGGCGAATTTTGGGGTGGTTGTAGCCCCCTCATAGCCTTCCCTCTCGTTGCTGCCTGTACCACGCCGCCCGAGTGCAGCTGCCAGGAAGAGCCAGGCCTAGTCCTGGCCCTGAGTGAACAGCAGCAGCCTGCCTCCACCCCATGCATAGAACCAGGGGGCACATGCCCCCCATGCCTCCCCTGGGGGTGCATGCAGCAGCGGGAGTTGACCCCTTCCCTGGGCCCCCTGGACAAGCTGCCAGCTCTGTCCCATGCCCTGCCGCACCCCGGCTGGGCACTGCCTGCCCCTGCTGCTGCCCCACATCTTCCCTCACCATGTGGGTCTCGATTTGCCCCCACCACCCCCACTTTCTGCCATGTCCCCCCAGCCCCCCTGCAGACTTACTGGCTGTACACTGCTCTCCAAGCTGCTGGGCTGCATGTTATCTATCAGATCAGCATTGGCTGATATGGCTGGTGAATAATCGGCCATCAGTATTGGCCCAAAAAATCTTTTATCAGTGCACCCCTACACATAAGGCACTACTGGAATGCAGCTTCTCCTGTTCCTAATTGCCTATATAGTTGTTCATGTGTTCAAATACAGACTTCTGCTGGGAAGTGTCTGTTGTATGCATGTTCCAAGATACTTTCTGCTGAGTGCAGTGTCTGTACCTCAGTTTTTGTCAGCTGGATCCTGACTTCCTATGTGTTCATAGGAAAGCATGACTGAAAGGGACTGTAACAGGTTGTCTGCCCCAGCGCCATCTTCCCTGTTATCTGCGCCCTACGTGGAGCACCCTTGGAGTCCTCTTTGAGGTTTCTTGTATCCTGCTGTCTACTTTCCTGCTGCGTCTTGACAGAAAATTGTTATACTGATGTTCTTGTAAGCGGGAGACTGCCTATTATATTTTGTATGTTGGGGTCTTCCACCTACATGAACCTCGACCCCTGCCTTTCCCTAGGTAGGCCTTCCCATCTAAACCCACCAAACAGGGTTGGACTCTGAGGCTCTAGCTCTTTTCCTTGTCTTGAGGCTCATGGCCCTCCTTTCTGCTCCAATCTCGAGCCAAGTCTCCTTGGCCCAGAGGCCCAGCCGCTGGCCCCCACCCCCACAGCCAGGGGGTCACAAGTTCAAGGCTGGGGAACCCATGCTATCCTAGTCCACAACCCTCCCCCCCCCAAACAAACTGTACCTCAGGGGCACCAAACCACCCCGGCCTTTTAGGATGGCACCTTCTGGTGTGGGGTCACTACCCCACCAAAATCCTGTGCCAACACTGGCTCTGGGGCCTATGTACCCTGAATATTGTGCCTTCTCTGGCACCGGGGTCAGTACACCCCAGATCTGGCACCCACATGGTTGCCAAGTCCCCATGGTGTAGTGGGATCCCAATGAGGCCTCCTTCTTTCCCACTAGCCTTGCCCAAACCGCTGGTGTTATTCAAAAAATCCCATAAACAGTCTGTCCACGGGCTGTAACCGCCACCAGAAAAATATGATCAAAGAAGGCAGAATGCCAGCTTACATTTACTCAGGGGTCATGCTTCTGCTCCCAACTCTTGGCTACCGTCCTTCCTCTGGGGTTGCAGCTGCTTCTCTGGATTCCTCAGTAGTTCCTTCAGCCTTTGGACTGCTCACCCAGCCTCTCCATGGAGCTCTCACACGCACTTCTTCTCCCTTGGCTGCCAGGCTCCAACTGCTGCCCAGCCCAGGGTTTTTATAGTCCTGGCCTGCCCCCTTTGTCACTTGACCAGCTGGCCTGGCTCAACTTCTAACCCCTACCTTTCCAGCGCACTGTGCCCAGAAAGTCCTGATCTTAAAGGGACTGACCTGTCTTCTGGTAACAGGGCTAGGGTCCCCCTCTCTTCTCTTTTGTCTGGTCTGCAGTCTTTCCTTCCCCTCTGAATCCTCAACCTGCCTTCTGGTAACAGGGCCAGGGTTCCCTGTTACAGGGACCTTGTGAGCTCATCAAGCTTAGCCCATGGCAGGATCATCTCAGCCAAGTGTCTGTTTAACCTGTTCTTAAAAATTTCTCGGGATGGAGATTCCATAACTGCACTAGGTACCATGTTCCAGTGCTTGACAACCTCATAATCAGAATATTCCTCTTGATCTGCAACCTAACTTTACTGCATCTTGAGGCCATAGCTTCTATCCCTGTCCCCTACAGCCACATTCCTTGCCATTCTATTATTGCCCTTCAGCTGTTGTCAAATCCCACCCCAGCTTTTTCTTCTCAAGACTAAATAACCTTAGTTCTTTCAGACGTTCCTCATAAACCAGACTTCCTAGGCCTCAAAATCATTTTTGTTGCTCTCCACTGGACTTTTCAATCCGTCCACATGTTTCTTGAAGTTTGGGGCCCAAAACTGGACACTGGACTCCAGGTAAGGCCTCACCAATCCCAAATAGAGCAGAAGAATACCTTCTCTTGATTTGCATGTTACATTCCTGTTAATATGACCCAGGATACTTTGACTCTTTTCCAGGAAGAGCATACTGTTGACTCATATTCAGATTATGGGCTGATGTGATTCACAGGTTATTCTGGGGTTAATTAAGACAGCCAGGAAATTCTGTTTGCTTCAGTGCTTTAGAGGTCATTAACTGGCTAGTCTGTTGATCTTGTATTTTAGCACTTCTCTTATGGTTGGTAACTTGAGAGTTTTATCACTAGGTGTACAGGTGCACCAAGGGCCTCTTGCTTTGGGAAACTGCATATTCCAGAAAAGTGCTCTGTTTTCAAAATCTATCATCTAGACCTGTAAGAAAAAGATGGCCAGACAGATAAATCTAAAGCTAAACAGTGCTCCTGAATTTTCCTTTGACCTTGGACTCTGCTCCATTGATCTTCCACTCCAAAGCACTGATTTAAAGGGTTTGCTTCTAGCATTACAGCACACAGTACTGCAAACTGTAGCATGGCTACTGTTACTGATGTACAAGCCAACACAGACAACCTAAGAGACCTCAGTATACCTTCACATGCATGTAGCCTAGCATTTCCAACATCTTGGCCTTAAGATCTATACTATTCTATGCCCATGATGTCTATATTGATGACCCTGGGCTTAGCATAGAGGTGGGGGACAATGATAAACTGTATACTACTTTCAACAGGCTTTCCAACATGGACTGCCCCCATAACTTCAGTGAGCCACCTCTCCAGAATAGGAGGATCTAATAAAAGATTTCACACACACATTTCCACTAACCTGGTTGGCCCTATTCCAGCTTTCTTCTTTTTCTTCAGTTAAGGCCCTCATCTCTTCAAGTTTGCACCTGGATGAATAAAAAAGCAACTGCACTGCAGATTCCCGTGGTAGAGGTCAAGAAACCAAACTGTTAATTGGTATACATACTACTGATGGAAACTAAGAAATTGGGGTGTGTGTATTGTCTGTACATGCCCATGTAGTATATATGTATGCATTACTTAAGTGGGGAAAGTGGTTCTGCCTATAAAGAAGAAATGTGAATCTGGTAAACATAGTGTGTCCAGAACCATCCACAGCAACACCTACAATGTAAGAAAAAGATATCAGGTATCACATATCACTAAATATATACTTGGCCACAAGGCCACTTGATAAGTTTACACTTCAGGCACCAACTTTCAGACTGTGAGGTCCATGCATAACTGTTGAGCCTCAGAAGCTAGGATCCTTCCCAGGAAATCTACTACCACAACTGAGACAGAAGTTTGTCTGCAGAGTTTGGACAACTCATGGTCAAAACCATGTTGCCAAATGCACTAAGTGCAGTGGATGCAGTGGCAACTCTAGCATTCATAAAGTGTGCATAATTCAGGCTTTCCTGAATTGGTCCACTGCTTTGGAGTTGTGGTAAGTAGAATCCAGATGTAGGATGCAAAGTTATGTATATAGCCACTGGAGTCCCTTGTGATATGTTGTTGAAATGCATATTTTCTTTCCATCTTCCTCAGTCTTTCTCTGTTTAGTCTCATTTGAGAAGAAGCCAGGGTACCATTGGTGTGTTCTTGCCCTTTATATCCTTGGTGCACAAAACAAGGACTATGAGGACATATATTATCTATCTGCTGGACAGATATACCCCATCCTCAAAGTAAATGTAATGTGTACCATTAGTAGAATATATTTATGCATAAAATATCATCACAAAGATTACTTTTGTGCTCCAGTTACTATATAAAGAGCTTCTTATTTCCCTGGTATAGAAGATAGAACTTGGACCAAAGGCAGGAACCGTAGAACATATGTATCCATCAAAGATCATAGTAGGTATGCTTACAATTTTGGAAATTTAAATGATATTTCTTTATAATAGGAGCTCCTGCATTTAAAGGAATCCATACTTCAAAGCTAGAAAATGCATAGCTCAAATATTTGTACTTTTGCGTACTCAACTACTCTGCTTTGGAAGAAGACAAACTAGAACCCATCTATCACATCTCTTATTTTAACAGAGATGTTCTGGGCCATACCACTTTCTCTATGCCTGTAAAATGGGATTAATGGAACTTCCCTACCATGGAGCGATGCTGTGGAGATACAGTCATTAACATTTCTGGGGTACTTAGATGCTACAGTGATGAACACCACAGAACTTACTACAAGTAAGCAAGCAGTTATGTTTTATTTGAGTGACTGGGGAAAAAACTTATTTTCAGTTAGATTATGTAATAGATTCTCTTGTCATTTATATTGGTGAGTTTAGTTTCATTTCACTTTTGATCTAGTTGGAGAGTGGCTTGTGTAGGAAGAAAATGGAGAGAGGTTAGAACTTGCTAATGTGGGGCCTAGATGTAGTTGCTAAAAAGGAAAGTTATGTAGGAAGAGCCTATAATTTTCAGTGCTATCTTTGGACTTGGAATAATGCCCAGGATAGTGACAAATAAAATGTCACTGGGGAAAGACTCAGAATCAACTCCATTGGCAATAATAAATAGCTAAGGAAATGGCTAATGGCATAACATTTGAACACTAAAAAAATTAAATCAATAAATTATTACATTTTTAATTTCTTCTGGGATTTGTTTTCAAAACATAAAGTATTAATTAAAAAGGAAGATATTACTACTTGGAGTAGTAGTTGGATTGCAAATGGACACTTTATCTATAAAGTGCTTTCCAAATAATGAAACATTTTCAATTATTTATTTTCTATGTATGGAGCGCAAAAGTGTCCGACATACTTTTGCACATAAGTAGAAGAATTCCCCGCTCAGAAGACCTTATATTCTAAGATTCTTAATCTACCTGAATGGGTCCCACAGCTTTCTGTGATAGCATACAAAGGAAGTTGAACAAAAGCACAAGACATTTCTCCTCCTTTAGTATTTCCATCCACTCTTGTATTATAAGTTTTCTCGTTTCCTTCTCGTTTCCTTCCATAATTCAGCTCAATTTTTCATTGTCCTCAGTACAATTCTGCCACTGTTCTTCCCTTCCCACACCAAACAAATAAACATCATCCCTTAATTTCTTTCTTCTTTTCTCTCTTCATTGCCAGGCCACAGGCACAATTATGAAAATGATGTTTTCCTGGGGCTTGGTAGTTTAATTTATTCTTGGCAACAAAAGATATTGTTTCCACTGCTGTGGTAGAGAGCTGGAGAAATGCCTTGTTCTCCCTCTATAATATATCATTATAGATTTCTAGGATCGGAAGGGATCTATTAGATCATTGAGTCTAACCCCTTGCTCTACAGGCCCATCAGCCTGACTTCTATCCCAGGGAAGGTCTTAGATAAGATTATCAAAGAGGCCATTCTTAGCAGACTGGCCGATGGCAACATCCTGAGGGATAGCCAGCATAGGTTTGTTGCAAGTAGGTCTTGCTTGACCAGTCTTATTTCCTTTTATGACCAGGTGACCTATCAGCTGGACAAGGGCGAAGAGATTGATGTTATATATCTTGACTTCAAAAAAGCCTCGGTCCGGTATCCCATGATCACCGCTTAGCAAAACTGGCTAACTGCAGCCTCGGCCTCACCACTATCCACTGGCTGGGGAATTGTCTCCATGGTAGGACCCAGAAGGTAGTGGTTGTTGGAAGTCAGTCGTGGAGTGCTCTGACCAGTGGGGTCCCTCAAGGCTCTGTCCTTGGTCCTACACCATTCAACATCTTCATTAATGATGTGAACGTTGGAATCGGAAGCGGACTGGCTACGTTCATTGACGACACCAAACTCTGGGGTAAAGCATCCACACCTGGGGACAGGAAGGTGATCCAGGCTGACCTTGACAGGCTCAAAAAATGGGCGGATGAGAACCTGATGGTGTTTAACACCAAAAAATGCAACGTTCTCCACCTTGGGAAGAAAAACCCACAGCATGCTTATAGGGTCAGCAGTGCTACGCTGGCTAGCACTATGGGGGAAAGGGACTTGGGGGTCATCATTGACCACAAGATGAACATGAGCCTTCAATGTGATGCTGCAGCTAGTAAAGCAAACAAAACCCTGGCTTGCTGCCATAGATGTTTCTCTAGCAAATCCCAGGATGTCATTCTCCCATTGTACTCAGTCTGGTGAGCCTGCAGTTGGAGTACTGTGTCCAGTTTTGGGCTCTGCAACTCAAAAAGGAAGTGGAGAAGCTTGAGAGAGTGCAGAGGAGAACTACGTGCATGATCAAAGGTCAGGAAAACAGACCTTATGATGAGAGGCTGAGAGCCATAGGACTCTTCAGCTTGGGAAAGTGCAGGCTCAGGGGTGATCTGATGGCCACCTGTAAGTTTATCAGGGATGCTTGCCAGGATCTGGGAGAACGTCTGTTCACCAGAGCATCCCAAGGGACGTCAAGGTCAAATGGTCACAAACTCCTTCATGACTGTTTCAGGCTGGATATAAGGAAGAACTACTTTACTGTCTGAGCCCCCAAGGTTTGGAATAGACTGCTGCCAGAAGTGGTTCAAACACCTACTTTGAACACCTTCAAGAGACATCTGGATGTTTATCTTGCTGGGATCCTATGATCCCTGCTGACTTACTGCCTCTGGGGCCAGGGGCTGGATTCAGTGATCTTCCAAGGTCCCTTCCCGCCCTAATGTCTATGAAATCTATGAAAGTTTTCTTTTATTACCCAGGCAATGCTGGATTTCATGTAATTGTGATTTCAGTAGGTCCCTGTTAATAGACACTCTTCTCTTCTTTGCAGGAAGGGGAGATGAAGCAAGTGTTCAGGATTCATCAGTAAGCTGACTTTTGTATCCTTTCCCTATTTTATTGTGGCCTGTCACTGAAATCCATCTCCACAACTCTCTGCCATTTATCTGCATGTTCTGACAAACTGGAATTGAACAGACTCTCCATTTCAGAACTCAGACAATAGTGACTACCTTCTAAAAATATTTTGCTTGCTTTAAATAATTAAACTGTCTCTTCAGTGCTCCTTGTATGAGAGAGGGCTTATTTAAAAAAACATAGTGAATATGATTTTTTCAAATGAAAACCAGCATTTATGTATACAGACTCTAGTGTATTACATGATAAGAAGCCTAAATATGTTTAGATTGATTGTATATGAGAGAATGGCAAATACTAAAGATATTATTTAAAGCAAAATTGGAAAAAAAATTAGGAGCAATCAATACAGTAAAGACAGTTCCTTCAGTGCTCTGGGCTTTTGCTTATTACTAACTTAGAGAGACAAGTGCTTTCCTACAGAAATAATGCAGTGAACCAAGCTAATGACAGTGCTAAATATAAGGTTTTGAAATAGTTGGGTATTTAAGAAATGTTCTAAATATTAACTGGTATGTTTCTGGTGTGAAATAGCTTGTTGAAGCTGATTGTTGACACTCATTCTTTAACAACAAAAATCTGTTTGCAGGCAGAAGCAGAACATGTGATAAAGCAGCTGAGCAAAATACAGGTCTCCATATTATATGCTGTTGCTAAGGGTATAAACCTATCAGTTATATCTCATTTTAGGAGTTCAAAGAATGAATAATAGACCTGTGACTAATTATTAATGATATAGAGAAAAAACCCTGTGTTGGGTGACAGAAGATAGTAAAATGATTCTATCTGCATCAATGCACACTAGTTTGCACAAACATTACAGCTTTTGAGGCAGGGTAGGTGGAAATGCAGCTGGGTAGGTGGTAGTGATGAGATTAAAAGAGAATGCTTGATGTGGGGAGAACTTGTATCCTGAAAGTACATTGAAACACTAGAAATTAGAAGTGAAGGGGGGCTGGGCTTCTTCAGGTTTCCAAATACTGTCTGTAGTCTGAATTCTGGGTTAGTGGCATCATTATTTCCACAGCAACCATTCATGGTGTTGCAAAGAGAGGACTGAAGGTAGAGGTGCCATTATTAAATACAGTCAAAGCAGGTATACATTGTAGCTCTGACTGTTTTAAATATATCCCTTACAAATGAATTCAGCATGCTTTTACTCTTGCTAGTTTACAGGTAGACAAAATACTAATGGTATCAGAAGAGTATGTTCGATCAAGAATTTAACTTATACCACTTTAAGAATTGTTGGACAGGAAGTCATTGTGAACTAGCTACATATTATTGTCCTTGTTCCTTTTAAAGCTAATAAATGAATGTCACTTTAAGCATTTTTAATGGTACTTGAAACTAATTTTAACAAATTATTTTCCTCCCACATGATATGTTTAAGTTAGCATAGCTTTATTCATGACGGTTATTCCGTAGTCAACCACAGGAGAACATTTGATAGTCAGTCTTTTTTCTGCCCTTATTTTCTAAATATGAATGATAGAATCATGTGTATTCACAGTTCTTCTGCTCTGTATTATCTCAATTTTGAAAACGGGCTGCAACATTGTTTATATTTAGCTTTCTTGTTGAATCCTCAAGGATCAGCAAAACCAAAGACAATGAGTTTCTTCATATACTCATGATTATCTTGTTATTCCTTTCCATTTTTTGTATCTGTGTTGTATGATAGCCTGCTGTTGAAACATTCAAGGATCTTGATTTGTGAGAACAGTATTCATGCATATTGCATTACTCTGCTGGCTCACAAGAGCACAGTGTAGGGGCTAAGTAGAGGGATGTTGCAGCCAAGTAGAACAAAACTGCTATATAGGTCTAATTTTAGGACTAACAGCCTTGACATGTGAATGTGTGTGTGTGTGCGCGTGTGTGTTTAAGTCAAAACCAACTTCAGCTGGGATAATACACAAAATTCAACACTGTAATGGATTCTAATAAAAGGTTAATCACATTTTGATAAAAATCAAGTTACAGTTCCATTTATTTTTTTCAAATGTGACATGGATACAGTGGAGCTATAGGAATTTTGTATGCATGGGTCTAATTTGGAAGTTTTCTATGCATTTTGGAGTCTTCCCAGTTCCTTTTATTGCTATTTAATAAATTAAAATGTTTACATCTCTTGGAAGATATGCTAGCAATTTGTTTCCTAAATAATACACAATTAAGTCTTTTGAAAACACTTTTCTTCTGTGTTTTGAAGAAAGAATGTCCCTTTTTTAAATGCTGGCAGCTTCTGTACCTGCAAGGTTTGGAAGTCTCTTAATCGTCATCATATAAATACCATGATGCACATCATGCATGCATAAAGATGAATTATTATAGCACTGAATTTTCACAGCAGGATACATAACTAGGTGTAAATACAAGATATATATCACAACTTTATTAAAGAAGGTTAATAATTATCAGGGAAAACAAACCAACAAAAAACTAATTTGGTGCGTCTCTAATTAAGTTTCAGCAGTTTAGGCCATAGCATTTTTTACCTTTGTGCTTACTTTCATTTAGTATCCACAGATATTGATTATTTGTCAAATGCTTCACCTTGCCTTATAAATGAGATCTAGACCAAAATGTGGGGCATCATGTTCTGCCCTTCCTCATCCTGAAAATTCATCAAGCCTCTCTCCCAGCTGTGCAGTTGTTCCAATAAAATATTTCATGAAAAAAGCCTTCTAGCCCTTGCATGTGTTACTAATTCTGACTGAATAAGAACTAAAGCCTTTGACATGACAGCAGTTCAGATCTTTGGGAAAAAAAAATTTCTTGCAGTGCCACTATTACCAGACAAGATTAAGATATGAAAAGAAAGGACCAGTTGAACCCCATTATACAATATTAAGGCAATAATGGTAATGTCTCTCTTAAGAATTTGTATAATTCCCTAACAGTCTGAGAGATCTTTGTTTTAAAACAGTTTAGCTGAATTTCCAGATTAGTGCATGTCTGTGGAGACCTAGTTATGTCAAAAGCATTGATAAAAAATGTATGCTTCTGTTAAAGGCACAAAGATAACAAACTGTAAAAGTGCCTTTAAAGTAATAGGTTAATAGCACAAATCAAGGACATTCCTAATTAAATCTTCAGATTCTTAATTAATAATAACACATTCCAAGGCCTTGCTCTACACATTTTTTATCCAGAAGTTTTACAACGATAGCTGGTCAATTAATATGGGAAAAAGAAGATATTTATAAGCTAATCTACTGATTGATAGAAGATTTTTTTTAACAAATTCTCCAAATATTAGCCAACCAACTATACAGCATATCAATTAATAAAAAAAAATGTAACAACAAATTATTTGTTTGGGGGAAAATGCTGTAAATCTCTCATGACAATTATTTGAAGAAATATTTTTTGTTGATGTTAATACTACTGAACAGTAGTAAAGGGACACTGGCTTAGTGTTCTCCTCCCCCCACCAAAAAACCCAACAAACAAAACCACCCCCCCCTCAAAATTTATGCTTGAAGAAGATGAAATAAGAAATCAAACAGGTAAAATCCACCATTCAGTTCAGTTCTGTTATGGGGAGTACACTATAACCTCTTCCCTTCTTGCCAGTATATCAACTTTTCTTGGGACTGTTTATCTTTTCTGTTCTAGGATTTTGTGTAGTGCCCATCATTACGGCATATGACAGCTTCAAATAAATGTTTGCTAAGTGGGAATTTGTATACGCTAAATTGAAATGCAGTCCAAGAGAGCATGAATCCTTAAGAGTTGTAACTTAAACCTGAAAGTTTGAATTGTTGTGTTTATTAAAATGTATGCATTCGTCTTGCTGGGCTTTTCTGCCTAATGGTAAACATGTATAATGTGTCATTTTTCTGCAACAGTAGATAGAAATTTTCTGCACTTGTAATCTACTGCCAGTGGTGCAGCTTCTGGCAGAGGATAATGTATTAAGCATTTGCATCAGTGAGCACATTTTTTACAAGCACTTTGAACCATCCTACCATACATTCTTAGGACGTGTTGCATCTCTTTTGACCATAAATTGACTTTCCTTGCAATTCTCTTTTATAATATATCAAAAGTCATCTGCTGTCTGCCAAATACCATTTTGTTGTTCTAAAGAATTTTTCATAAATGCAAAACAAAAGGTACCCTGAAATCAGTTTAAAAACAAACAAACACCAAAACAAAACCTCACCCAACCTTCCCCATCAAATAACTTGACAAGACCCAGAAAATTGCATTAGTTTGAAATTGCAGGAAGAATTTGTCCCAATATCACTAACAAGGCTGCAAATTAGTTGTACTGAATTTTGTGATGAAGATGCCTCTCCACTAGAAAATTGACAGAGTATCAAGAATAAACTTTGCCTTGTATTATCCCAAAGAAATTCATGAGTTCTCTCCATTTTCTGTGTGACTGCTTTTGTTATCTGATAGCTTTTGTTTAAGTAACTCTTTAAGTAGTGTTTGTTTACGGTAAATTTTCAAAAGCTCTTTAGTAAAAAAGCTCATAGGAGATTCAGGTAATTCTGAAATTTTTATTCTTGAATTTCTGCATTATACATTAAGCTCTTGATTTAGGGAAAGAAATCTTTATGAATAAAAGAATATTGAAAGAGAGATTTGATCATTATAATCTTCCTTTCAGTGTTGAGTGGCTTATCTAGTCTGACTTCATATTTTAATGCTAAAAATAAGAGTGTGAGATTTGCACTTTAAATACTTCCAGCTTTGGGGAGTTCTTTTTTGTATCAAGATCATTAAAGTAATCAATTTAATCTAAAATACTGACATTAGACTTCAATCTAGTTCTTGATTTTCTATTAGTTGATTCCTCAGAAACATTCAAATGGCAAGCACCTGAATGCTGAGGCATGAGACTACATCTTAAAGGATTTCAGCCATTTGCATCTTTCTTTTTGTCTCTTGTATGTAAATTTTCAGGCTCAGCCCTTTCAAAGTGGCAGCGCAATAACACTGAAGATCAAAAGGAATGTAAACTGTTTCTGAGACTAGCAGCAGTAGAAAAGCAGTGAACACAGTTAAAAGATTAATATACCTAAGGATACACAAAAAAAACATTGAAACTTAACTTAAACGTGAGGGCTTAAAAAGTATTCCAAACACTGTATCATTTCAGTATTTAGCCATTAGGCCTGTGCAAAGCAGCTAGTATTCATTTTGGATTTGGATTCGGCCCATTCGGGGGGACAGTGATTTGATTTGGTGTCCCAATCTGATTTGGGTGAATCTGCTGCTGCCGAATCTCTGAATTAGCCAGGCCAGTCCTATCCCCCACCCGCTCTTCCCAGCCCAGCAATGGCTGCCCCACCTGCCCCAGCTCCAAGCACTTGGGAGGGGGGGAAGCCCTGACTTGGTGGGTGGTACCAGTCAGGGGATGATCCCTGCTGCCCCTCAATGCCCCATGCTGCATGGGGGGCTCTGCATGAGCCCCCTGACCCTCCACTCGCTCCCCCAGTCCCCCCACAGGTTCTCCGCCCACCCCAGCTCTGGCTTTTTAAGAAACCCCCCCCCTGGACTCACCGTTCCTGCCAGTGGAGGGCTCTGCATAAGCCCCTGAGGCCGCTGCAGGAACAGCGAGTCCCAGAGCTTTTCTTTGGGTTTTTTTTTTGCTTAAAGGGCCAGAGCTGGCCTGCTGTGGGGAGCAGGAGGAGCAGGGAGGGTTAGGGGGCTCATGTAGAGCCCTCCCATATAGTGGGGAGGGCTGTGGGGGGGGCAGCAGGGATTGTCCCCCCTCCCAGCAGCACCCAGTGCACACCAGGGCTTTTTTTAAGGTACCAAGCTGGGG
>NW_017728949.1:47692373-47709887 GCF_001723895.1 Crocodylus porosus | reverse complement strand
CCCCCTCCCCTGCCTCTAGTACTTATCAGCTTGGAGTCAGCTGCAGCTCCCTGCTGCAGCCACTGAGGACTGTCTGAATCAAAGCTCTCTGAATCTTTCCTGAAGATTCAAAGAGCTTTGAATTGATGTGGACCTTTAAAATTGGTCCCCTGGTTCGATTCAGACTTGGAGATTCAGCTGTTGAATCAGGCCGAATCTCTTCTAAATTGAATCACCACCTGAAGCTTTGTGCAGCCCTGTTAGCCATATAGTACAGCCTGAAACCTTATGTTTGTCCTCAAGATTAGACTATCGCAGTACAAAACTGCTTGGCTTTTCTTAAAATCCCAAACTGTATTGCAGTCCAAATACCTGCTGTTTTATGTAGCACAACTATGTAGGGTTTTTTAATGCTTTTGGCACCCAGCATGTTCGCAGAGTAAATAGATTTCCTGTTCCATGCAAGTCAAATGATGAGGTAGTATGCTAACTTTAGGAGGCTGTGAATAAGTCCATTAGGACAACGACAGGTGAGAAATTATAGAAATTGTTTTTCTCCACTTTTTAATGTTACCATCTTCCCTCCTAACTCTACCACCAACCCTTTACCCTGTTTTCATGTCTCTCATCTGAAGCCGTGTGCCTCCTCCTATTGAAGTCTCTTGGACTAGTTAATTGTGCGCTGTTGTATATTTTTGAGATTTTCCTGTCTTCTGTGGGTGATCTGCATAGTCCTGAAGAACATAATTTGATTGCTACTTTGATTATTTCAACTGGCATAACTTCATAAAATGTTCTAGCTGTTTTTCAAAACTAGATACAGTATTTAGCTCTGACCTTTTCAGTTAATGAGTTCCCTGTGTTGGCAGTTTGCTTTGTGAGGAGATACTTTCTTTTAGTGACTGATTTACAGTCTGTGTTTTCATATTATTAAGTAGAATAAATAAGCAGTTAACTGGTTCTATTTTTCTATTGTTCTTCAGTCTGAAAACATCAAGTCTGCTCAAACTCGCCTCTTGTTTGTGGTAAATAGGAACTTTTGGTGTTTCTCATAGTAAACATACCATATTTTTAATGATATCTTACTGGCCTCTCTTCTCTTCTCATTTTCTGCTATATTATTATAGGCTCTGCTTTGCAAATAGACATGTATAAGTGCTTGACTTTACTATCATGACTAGTTCCATACAGTGTTAATAAACTTGCGCACATATGTAAGCATTTGCAGGCTCAATGGCCAAGTGTTCACCTGCTAAAGCCCCAGTCTTCAATGTAGACAAAGACTAAGAGGGGATAAGAGAATTATATTAACAATCTGCCTGTTAACCCAGTGAGCAGAGGGGGAAATGTCAGTTGCTTGTCTGCCAGGTGTAAATCACTGCTTTGCTTGCTTTGAGAGAGCTGGTTGGGAGAGAGCAGCTTGTCAGACCAACTGCCTAGAGGTTCCATCCTAGTGGGAAACAACCTGCTGAGCCAACATGCCTACCTGTGATCTCTTTTTAAGTCATATTATGAGCAAATGACCTGGATAAGCAAATAAAGGAGGGAGCAGAAGGAAAATCCTTATAAGGTTGAACTCTCCTACTATATGAAAAAAATACTATGTAAAGCATAAGGACAGAGACACAGGAGGGCAGTTCAGTGACTTGGGCGGTTGTGGCCATCACGGCGTGGGGTCTAGGAGCGGTTTTGATCCCCTTAGCACCCCCTACCATGTCAATTAGGCAATC
Organism: Crocodylus porosus; assembly: GCF_001723895.1. Lineage (NCBI taxonomy): Eukaryota > Metazoa > Chordata > Crocodylia > Crocodylidae > Crocodylus > Crocodylus porosus. The sequence continues at coordinate 47,708,178 of NW_017728949.1, read as the reverse complement.
CAGCACCCTTTATCTTTGCCTGCCATGTCTTTGCTGTTAAATGGTTCAATTAGGGAGGCTGACTTTATCTCCTAATACACAGTATTTGCTGAACTATCCCCTGTTCCATATGGGGTGACTCAATACCCCAGCTTTAAGGGCTATGTGTGCCTCCTACCTCCCCTTTAGCACACCCCAAGCCTTGCAGCTCTTCCGGATGTTGTCAGGTCCTTCTCTTTTCTGCGCCCCTCTCTTTGGCGCCCCCTGGGCTTGCCACACAACCCGCGCCCCTTACTACTAATTAGCCCTATCGGGCTCACAAATGGTATCTTCCCCACTGGGCTAGTGGCCTAAGCCTCACCTAGCCCCTCTGGGTTCCCATCAGTAACAGTTATCCAATTAGGCTCAGGCAACCTAAGCCTTACCTGGCCCCTCTGGGTCCTGTCAATCATGTGTGTCCAGTTAGGCTCAGGTGGCCGGAGCCTTACTTGGCCCCTTTGGTTCCTTGGGGTTCCTATTACTGTGGAATCCCTCCAGAACACTTTCTAGGCTGCACCCCTTTTGGGGTGACTGTCAATCATACACACCCCTCTTGGTGTTGCGTCTTACTACACGTGCCCCGCCTGGGGCCTCTCTTCAACACATACCCACTCCCACAGCTTCTCAGCACTTTCTCCAGGCTCTATATAGCCATGGATTTGCCCTCACTGTTTAGTCGCCTTTACAGCACCCACCCTAGGCTTTCATTTGTGTGGCTCCCACACCTGGAGCCCAACACGAGTCCCTACAGGCTTCACTCTGGTGCTAGGACCTTCGGGCAGGGTCCTCTGCCCTGCTCTGGTCTCTCACTATCACCCATACAGGGCTACCCGCTGTGCCTTTCCAGCACTGAACAGCTGTGCCATCCCAGGCACCACTCTTTTGCCAACACAGGGCACTGGGAGCCCCCAGGCAACTGGGAAGCTCCCGTGAGGCCTCCTCACACCTCTACAGCCTCACCTGGTCCTCCAGTGTAAGCAATATCAAACAGGGAACACAGAAGCCATGAGCCAACTGGCTGCAACATAACAATAAGCCTTTTGGCTATAACATATGGTCCAGGCCCCACCTGGCTTTCTAGTAAAACCTCCTAGTCAGGGTTTTCTCCACCCGTGCTATAATGCAGCTACTCAGCTCAGCTCCCCTGAAGAACTCCTGCTCCTACAACTGCCAGAAGAGAACTGCTCTCTAGGCTCTATCATGGGCTGTTTATAAAGGCCTGGCCCTGCCTCCTTCTGGTCACATGACCAGCTTGGTTGTCCCAGCAACCATCACCTGGGTTCCCCTGGTGATGGGCAGCTACCCTTCTTCCTATCTAGGAACAGGGCACCTAAGTGCTCCTGTGACAGTGGGATGTGGTGCCAATTGTGGTGGTGTGATCAGCTGCTGATACAGTGGTGGCTATTTTTTGCACCCTTTGCTCTCCTGCTTACACACAAAGGTGGTACCCAATGCTGCTGCCCATTCACCCCCTTCCAATTAAATAATTTCATAAAGGGCTGGTGTTTGAGAAGGTATAATTATGTATTAAAGAGATGTCATTGAAAAGAGATAAGATAGAAGTCAGGTAATTGAAATTTGGGTGTGCATACCTGACCTTAACTGTATTGCAAACTGCTGACTGGAATATATAAAAAGGTACTTGGAGAAACACCACTAACAAAATGGCAATCACTTCTGGAAATACAGAAGCATGGTATGATCCTAGGATTCCAACCTGGTTACAGCTTAATGAGATCAGGCATGCTTTTCAGAGTGTATTTTTTTATCAGCAAATCTACAAACTAATCTGGAAATGAGCAGTAATCATGCATGTAAATATAAGTGTCCTGTGCTGTTTCTCTAAGCATATGAAATTAAGTGGTTAAAAAAAAGACAAAATGTTATGAGCATTGGAATAAGTGATAAGAAAAATAAATGTTTCCAACATGTATATTCCCACTATGAAAATGAGCTTTCAGTGATCTTGGGAAAATGCTTGATTGGTATGCAAATCATGGTTCCTACAGTGATGGGAAAGAAAACATTGGAATAGAATCCAAGAAAGAAACAGAAATGCTCAACTAAAAAAGTAAAGCTAAAATCCTGTTTTTGGGCCACAGATAAATAGTTTGATTGATTGATGAAATGAAGAAAAGTAATTAAAATGTTAGAAGTACAGGGAAATATGGCATAAAAATAGTGATACCATATGAGTAACTCATGGGATAAATATGGAATTGAATTGTTCATTTTGGGAAAACAAAAATCACCTGTTCATAACACAATCCAGTACTCATTTTCCAAAATAAGTAACTCTCAAAGATACCATAACAACATGGGTTTCAAGCATATTACATCTGTATTTGCACACAAAGGAATTCAAGTAATTCTTAATGGATTCCAATTCAATAGTAGGAAATGCCTAGATTTTGCTAAAATATGTCTTTTATCATGAGAAGTCTAGTCGCAGATACCTCTAAACCTATTCCATGTTACTGTAATCTCTGGCACTTAAAAAACAAAACAAAACAAACAAACAAACAAAAAACAACTTGCCGAAAAAGGGCAATGAAGAAAAGTCAGTTGTTGAACACTTTTAAGATATATAAATGCTCTGTTATTGGACACTGGGGAGAAAAAAAAAAAAAAAAAAAATCAGTGAAGGACTCCGTGATAGTGTGGAAAAGACGGGAAGTACAGAGTTAAATAAAACTAAACACAAAGTTTCTGGCTGAATTTGTTTAAAGAAACTCCAATCAAAAAGGAGTTCTCTCCTATACTCTCTGATCACACGTCAGTTTCAAACTTTAGAAGGAATCCTATATACATAAAAGTGTGGCCAATATTAGTCAAGTGAGAATAGATATACATTAAATACTTAACAATAGTTCTTTCATTATTTTAGGGAAGTATGAATGAACACAGTAAACTACTCAGGAGAGCATGGCTACTGTCTTTCTCTACAGTTATAATAATTTGAGCTACACTGGACATGTGTATTGTTACCCGTCAGCTCTGTGTTCCTGAGGAAGCCCTGGCACCCAGCTTGCTGGACTTACAAAGGACTTTTTCTATTTCCCTCCCTCTCCCCACCCACACATACCTCATCTACCCAGAACTAAGCAGAAGAAAAGTTTAATAGGCATCTTGGTCCATACATTCCCTGGTTCCAGTATGGGATGCCTATTTAAACTTGATTGACTAGAGCTCGGTTGCCGGGTTAGGGAAAGCTGAGGCAAGAGACCAAGGCAGAGCAGGTATGGGCAACATTTGAACAATGGTTAAGTGTTCACAACAGATAAAATACAAAACACTGATACTGACTTCTCAGATGGCCTAGCTATGCTTGCACTGTGAAGAAACAATGTGGTATCTCCTTCCAGTATATCTTCTATGTTCGTAATTATTTCAAGCTAGCTCCTAGGTGTCTAGTTGCTCCATAAAACTTAATGTTTTTCCTGGTCATTAATCAGTTTGTTGAGATGTTCCAAACCAGATAACCCCTTGTCACTGAAAAAGGTAATTCATTTAAATTTAAACTGTTTATATAACAGGGTTTTCCCTGTCAGTTATGGCTTGGGACCCTCTTGATTTACACAATTAAAAGAATGCTTTGAAGTGGCTAGACTAAGGGTATAAGGAAGCTGTAAATCAGCAAACAGTGTGCTTCAAGAGAGAGCAGTCTCTTTGACACTATCCGCTGTTCATAGATGCATAGATTGTAGAGTCGGAAGGGACCATGATGGATCATCATGCCCGACCTCCCTGCCCCTGGCAGGAAAGAGGACGGAGGTCAGATGTTGTTCCCAAGAAGCTGAGAGAAACAGATAGTCTCCCTTCAGCAATCATGTTAGAAACTTTGCTTGTCAACACATCACCCAAGTGCCTTGAAATGATGAGATTCCAGCTTTTGCTCTCTCTTTCTCTTTTTTTCTCTAGGCATAGCTTTCTGAACCTGAATTTTATTAGTTAAGCTTGAGCTAGGTTTTCCCAAATACTCAATTAAATCAGGGTAATATTGTAATTGTTTTGTTTGTTTTTCCTTGCATGGCTATTACTACTAGTACCATTATAAATTTTATATATTTAGCAATAAATAACTTTTATAGTCAAACTGGTGGTAACTGGGTGTATTTTTCCTTGTCTTTTTCCCTTTCCCACTTGTTCTGCAGCAACATTTTTTTTACCCAAGACAAAGATCCCTGTGAAGCCCAGAAATACTGAGGTCCACTCATCAAGAGGTTACTGCTACTAGGGCAGTTAAGGCAAAAGATTGGGACGTGCTGATTTTGAGACGCATAAGGGCTTATCATATCAGCTTGTATAGGCTAATTGACCCAGTTTGGCTCAGACGTGCCCTAATGAACTGAATGCTAGCCCATGAGGGTGTCAGCTGGACACCCAGCCAGATTCAGCTGTGTGCTCGTCTGGCTGCATTTTATTGTTACCTTAATGAACTGATTCCTGGCACATGAGGGTGTCAGCCTGTACATACTGATCAACCTGGCCAGGTCAGGCATATCACATTAGAGAGACAGTGAGTGAGTGTTTGACTGATTTGGTGGCTGGAGGAACCCAGCCCCACGGAAACTGAGTCCTGCAAAGTAGCTCCACTGGGGGTGAGGACTTGTAGAGGGGGGAGATACAGCTCTGTATAGAAACACAGGTAACATGAGCAGCATATTGATAGAATTACAGACCCTAGAAATGTACCCCTAATAAATGTGCACACCACAAAGTAATGGGCAGATCTGGTAACAGTGCTAAGCCTTTGCTCAGCTATTGCACCGTGATTGTACAGTGGTTACTTCACATTTAATATTATTTGTAGAAGCAAATATTAAATAAATGTGCAGTAACTGAAGTTACTACACAGTAGCACCGGAAAATGCTTTTTAAGTGATACTGCTGTGCAGTAGCCTAATAGTACGGCATAGTAGTGACTTGACATGGTTTTTGCCATGTCATGCTACTGTTCAGTAGTATCAGGCTACTGTATAGTCAGCATCTTGTGTAGACGTGCCAATGTGGCTCGTTGGGGTGAACAACAAAATCCCTCTCCCTGGGGTTCACCTGCCATGTTTTGGAATAAGAATAAGGGAGGGTATAGTAAATCACCCCAGAAGCAGGATTTTAAAAAACCTGGTTTATTAGTAACGCCCCTGCAGGTTGTGGAGAACCCCAGCTGTTCTCACAGCTGGCGGTCGCCACTGTGGAGCCCATTCCCTCAAGCCAGTCAGCTCCGCTCCAGTCCCACTCCTTTCTCTCTTTCCTGCCAGTACCAGCAGATCCTTTCCCTGTGGGACCTTCTCTCAGCCAGTAAGTTTCTCCTTTCTTCCTCACCTCCTTGCTTCACTGGTTGCCATAGTTACCTACACCCAGTCAGCTGGTTTTATCAGCAAGCTGCTCCAGTGCTGGGTCTGCTGCTCCTGGTGTCCCTGCTGTGCCCCACGGAGCAAAGAAAAACCCGTTGCTGTGGACTTAAGTAGCTGCTGGCTCCTAACCAGTTAACATTCACCCGGGGTGCAATCCCCTTCCCAACTGTGTATACTAAGTAATTAACTTTGCCCTGTCCCTTCCCCATACTTGCAACATCATAACATTAAAGGAACAGGAATGTCTTTGCCCTGTTTCAGAGTACTAAAGGAGTTATATAGCTGTATATTCTTATACATTCTTTTCAGGGTTCATATGTATGTTTCTATGCAAGGCAAAAGTAGTTAACTCCTACAGGCACTAAAGAAGCTATTTAGTTGTAAATACTGTATATATTTTTTCTTTCTGCTATCATAGCTTCTGGTTTACACACCACTTGCCATCTTTCTGTGACTAATCCTTAATTTGTTTCTCAATTTGTCACTTGAAATGAACAGATGTATTTGAGATGATCACAGTGACTAAAAATCACTACATTCTGCAGCATGTAGTGTTCAGTGACCTTGAAGTTCTTTGCATACATTTTTGAACAACCCTATGGCTTATGCACTGCTTATCTCTGTTAAACAGGTGAGGAAAGTAAATAACAGAATGTTTCAGCATCTTGATAGAGAGACTGCAGGAGTCCTATGGCAGAGCTAGGAACAGAACAGTTCTCTAGATTTCATTACTGTATCTTGACTGATGAGCCAAGCAAAGACTTGGGTAGCTTTGTTTAAGCCAAAATTATTGGTGATTTCAGTGGTAGCTGTACACTCACAAAGGTAGATCAGCCTATTTATTTTGAAGGAGCCATTAAAGATTCAATGCTAATTACCAACCTAACATAAAGCCAATGCCTTCATCCATCTCCCCGTGTATCCTAGGGAATGTTGTCAAAGACATGTATGGCAGTTAAAAGTCTAACTTTCATTGGAAATGCATATCTTTGCACCTGAGAGAATCATCCTCTGCCTTTTCTTTGTATGTATTGGTGTAGAGACTATTTTGTGTTTTGTATGTATAGCACCACAAAGATGAACAAATGACTTCCTCCTGTCTAAAATGCATGATTAAAAGATATGCATGTACTATAAGTATTAGTATAGTGAATGGTATGTAAACATAGTGTGAATGATCAATCTAGATGTCGAGAAGGGTCCGGGCAGCTGGCTGAGCCAAGCTCACGATCTCCTCGGTCACGATGGGTTGGCCAGGTGGGGGCAAATTGGATGCGAACAGGTTGGGATTAGCGGCGGTTGAGTCGGGGTGGCACAAAAGCTTGATGGTTGTAAACAAGCAGATTTATTGACTTACGCTTTGGTGGCGCAGGTACAGATGCTTCTTCTTGTTACAGTTATACAACAGACAAGGGGGTCTGTCCACTCACGAGGTTCAGCAAATAAGCCCTTGCTTTCTACCCCTGGGACTTGCCCAGGGATAGATGCGGCAGCCTGATGCCTAGTCCCAGAGTTGGGAGACAGCCCATGAAAAGGGATAATCAAACAAACAAAACTGTAACTGAGCATGGAGAGAGTTGGTGGTCCAGTGGGTAGCGGAAGTCGGTAGCCGGTCGAGAGATAGTGGGAGTCCGATGAGGTGATCCGAAATCGTAACCAGGTCGAGCGGGCCGAAGGTCAAATGCCAATGGGTCAAAATGGAGAAACGGTATCGATGTGAAGCGAGAGGCAGGTGAGGAGGAGACCGGTAGGCCTAAGGGCCTAGCTAAGAGACAGTACTGTGACAAGCAGTCACTATCTCTAGCCACGCGGGTTGTCTTTGAGACAGTCTCTGGCAAGCCACTCTCTGTCACAGAGTTCCCCAGGGAGGGACTCAACAACTTTTAAAGCAGTCTTGTGGCCAATCAGGCTGCTTAACTGAGTGAATTTTCCAGAAGCGTGACCTCATTCTGGTTAGTCTCTGAGCATGCCCAGCTGCAAGCTCTGTGAGGCAACTGAGTCTGCGCCAGAGAAAAACTAGGTCAGGCCTGAGTGACAGGCCAACAGGTCATGAAAAGGGCACCTGCAAGGCCCGTCGCCACGGTGCATGCCTGGTAGCTTCTGTTTTGGCAGCACACACAGCAAATTTCTCTGACACTAGACAAATGTAATATTACTGGAGCAAGTTTGTTTATGTAAACCCTAACTAATTTTTAGAAGTTGAAATAGGTAACCATTGCTTCCAAGACTGTTTTATATGGCTTTACTAATGGTCTCTGGTACTAAATTAATTTTAGGGGATCTGATGCTGAAATACGTATGGGGGTGGCAGATCAATGCCCCCACAGTGAGTGAGAGAGTGGGGTTGGGGCTGGGGTAGGCACTGCCCAGCTGGGTTGGGGCAGGGCATGGGAAGGAGCCATAGGTGGCTCATCAGGCATGTGCATGGGCTGGCTCCTGCCTCTGCACACTCTTGGGGGAGACATGTGCCCCCTGGATTTGGGTGGTGCCAGGGCAAGCTGCCTGCTGCAGGCTCAGGGGCTGCACCAGCCTATGCCTTGCAGGGAGGCTGGGCTGAGGCTGCACTTGGGGCAGGGTGGGCAGTGGTGCTGGGAAGTGGGGGCTACAGGTTGTGCTACAGCTGCCCCAAAATTCACTGTAGCCCCCTCCCCAGCACAAGTGCCATCCACCCCACCACTGCCTGCCCATGGAACACCCTTGGCCCAGCCCCCACACTGGGAAGAGGCTGGAGCAGCACCTGAGCCTGCAGCAGGCAGCCTGCCCTTGCCCCACACAAATCCAGGGGTCACATGCCCCCTATGCCTTCTCCAGGGGTGCATGAAGCAGCAGGAGCTACTTTTCCTCCCCACCCCCTGGCGCTGCCTGCATGAATCACTCGTGGCTATGTCCTGCTTCTCACCCTGCACCACCCCAGCTGGGCAGTGCCTATTCTTACCCCTACTCCAGTCCCAGCCCTACTCCCTTTCTCAATGTGGAGGCCTCTATCTACCCCCACATGCCCCTTCCCCCATATAGACTTACTGGCTAGATGTTGTTCTCCAAGCTACATGCCTGCATTCCTGGTTGTGTGCATGCTGTCTGTGCGCTTGCATATGGCATTTATTGGTGACGTTATCAGTCACATTGGCCAAAAAAAGCCGATTGGCAATAATGGCAATTTTCCTTTTATTGGTGTCAATACAATATGAACCAGCTCTACTTGTTGGTAACTCAATTTCTTTTGCTTGGAGTTGGAGTGTACCAAGCACACGAGGCTTTGCACTTGCAATGGATCAACTCTTGGATCTCCTGGTCAGTCTTATTAAATGTGTTTTGATGTTTCCTGGTAGAAAATCTAAGTGCTTCTTCACCAATACTGCTGATAATTGACTTGAAGTCACGCCAAGGACTGATGATATTCTCCCATTGTTGTTGATGGGAATTTGCTAGTTTTTCATTGAGGCACTGGTGGAAGAGGTGTCGCTTGATTCGTTCTATGTTGACCTCCCATTGGCATTGCTTCTGCTACAGCTGTTGTTTGGGAGCCAGTTTGAGTGACATAAGCGAGTGGATGAGTCAGTGATCAGACCAGCAATCATTAACTTCTAGCATAGCTCAAGTGATTTGAACATCTTTATGATCCTGGGCATGAACCATGATGTAATCAATCAAGTGCTTAGATTGTGGATGTTGCCATGATGTCTTTTGGTTTTCTGGTATTCTTCACATTTGTTCAAGAGGAGGATACTGTTGGAATTAACCTTTCCCACTTGTTTGCTGATGGTTCCATTCCAGAGGTTCGAGTCCTTTCCCGTTCTATTATTGAAATTTCTGAGCAGAATAAACCCGTCTCCCTCTGGAATGTTAGAAAGGACTTGGCCAAAGTTCCTCCTTGCTTTCTTTGGCAGCATCAAGAGTTGGGGCAGATGCGCTGATGACAGTGCCATAATGGGTTCCTGCCAATTTGAGACAGAGTCATGAGGCAGTCATTCATTCTGATAGGGAACCCATTGGGTTGGTTTATGATTTCATTCTTAAAGCCAACTCTGTGAAGTTGGTATTCTCTTTCCTATTTACCCTTTCCAGAAGAGGGTATAGCTGTCACCTTGTTCTTTGAGCTGCCCATCTCCCACTTGCTGAGTCTTGGACACAGTTATCCAGTCAGAAATAAGGTGAGCAGAGCAGATCCTAAAGAAAGATGGTCAGTCAGTTACAGCTGCCATATCACTGTCCTGCCTCATTCAAGTGCTAGCTGACCTTCCTGTAACTGCTGCCTTTGTGCTAGTTCATGGCTCAGAGCTTCCAGGCCTCACAGTCCTGCTCCTACTGTCACTAGCTGCTTGCCAAAGGACTTGAAAAATGTGCTAAAGCTGTTTTCATGTAAGAGGCCAACACATAATTTTTTATCATGAAGAAGCTGCTGCCCATCAGCTTCCACATCGTTCTTGACAAAACAGGACCTTGATCCAATGGCAAGGAGGCCAAAACATTGGAAATCTTGTTCTGCTGCAGCCTTCTGTCTTCACAGCTGTTCATATTATAACATCTTCTGCCTGCTCCACCACTGAGGACCTATGGCTGGGGGTTGAATGGGCTTCTTATAATGGCTACCTGCTCTCATCATGTCACAGCACTGTCGGAGGATGGATGTGGTTTTTCAGGAGGGAGTCTTAGGGTAGCTTGTCATATTTTATAATTTAAAGTTGCACTTGCTTTTCGAGTGGTGAATTATAGTATTTTTCAATTTATATATTCAGCCTTTTTTAATCATTGCTTACATTCTGTATAGCTTCATTATTATCTGAACTTTTCATTTTGTTTATCAGCTGGCCTTGAGTTGTTTTTGTAGAGCTCATAGTGCCCATTATATTATATCTTTTCTTTTTTTATTGTTGTAAGAAGTTTTTCTAACATAACATAGCAATGACCTTGTTACCAGCTCAAATTAACTGAACTTGGCACTAACTAGCTGGATCAGAGGGATGAAATGATTGGATATGTTAATGAAAGGTGATAAGGGAGACCAATGGACAATGCCCAAAGTAAGACACTGGAAAAAGGCCAAATTAAGAGGTGTGTTCATGATGGGTCTGTTGAACAAAAGAATATGCTGACAAGATAAAATATGGATAGTATGCTGACCACAGAAATCAGCCTGAAAGCCAGGAGTCATCAAAGGAGTGAAATTAAAGATGAGCATAAAAGGAGGCAGCAAGGAAGTTAACTAGCATTGTCATAAATCCAGCCTTCAACATCTGTCTGGATTATCCCAGCTAATGATGCACCCTATACTGCCAGGAACTGAGTGGCCAACTTTTCTGTTGAGCAAAGTAACATCTGGGATTGGGTGAGATTATTGTACTGAATGTTTTTCTCTTTCTGATTACAGAAACTACTTACTACTAAAGTTAGACTTTGATTTTAGGACACACTGTTGTCTGCATTTGTATTTCAGTTTCCACTTAAGAGTTAATTGTGCTTTAACGATCCCTAAGCACTATCTGGTGGACAGTGTTGCTAACGGGAGAGCATTGCCACCTGCTGTTACCACCACATTCTGGCGGTGCTGCCCTTCCTTGATCCGCGACTGCTTATTCATCAGAGTTGCCTCTGCTTATTTCACAACTAACTTTCCCTGAAGGCCTTTCCATTATCCGCCACCTGTAGATGTGCTGGATAGCAGCACACCTCTGCCACCAGAACAATTGTATTTACAAATTGTACTTGCTTCTTAAAGGGTGTTCTGTATTATTAAGCTTCCCTCAGATATTTTTTCATACCTGTGTGTTATTCGTTCTGTGCTCAGTGGAAAAGGAAATAAAGAATAGTATTGTTAATTACTTTCTGTTACTAAGAATCTTGATATGACTTTGTACTGTGTATTAGTGAGTGCATAACCATCTCTTGCAGAAATCTGAGGAAAAGAAAAGGGATTATTTTCTTGCACTTGTTTAAATTTTAATTGCCTTATCAACTAGCAAACAAGCTTCAAGCTAAGTCTTGCAGATGTTGAAATCTAGGTCGTCTTGTTTATGCAAAAACTATGTTTTCTATACTATAGCACGATGGTTTAAAAGAAACAATTTAGGAAGATTTTAAAGTATTTAGTAAATCCATAAAAATGTTATATACTTTTTAAGGACAAAGCTGTAAATTGACTGTTAATTTTCATACAATTCTGTTAATTCTTTTGCTCTGTACATACTTGGTTTTACCTTTAACTAGCCAGCTCTAAATGAATAACTGCAGAGAGCTTTCCTTATTCAGGATGTATTTGGAGTGAAAACAATTTACACTTTTCTTAATCTGAGGTGATCCAAAGCCTTCCATGCTGACTAGACTTTAGGGGATTTATAAGACTGTTTTGTTTGTTTTTTATCCACCCACCAAGTTCACCTGAAATTTCGTGACACAATAAAACTTTTTCTTCCCATGTCAGATAATGCAAGAATTATTTTGTTTCATTCCTTTTGATTTTACTAAAGGCTCATACTGGATCCTCTTCTGATTATAAAGCCATGTATCAATTCCAGGTTTGTGACAGATGTGGCTGGCTAGTATGGAAGGATTTGGATCACCTCAGATTAAGAAAAGTGTAAATTATTTTTACACTCCAACTTCATGGGCTACATTCTCAATAAATAAAGCTCTCTGCAGTTATTCTTTTAGAGCTGGGACACAATCTGAGAAACTACCTATTGGCATGCATACAGTAGCATAGAATTTGTACAGTGCTGTGGGGCAATAAAGTTATGAAAGCAAGGTGGAGTGCAGTTTATGCACAGAGCAAAACATGATAAAATAAGTTACATAGATAAAACCAATTAAGGTCGCTGTAATTGAGGTCATAATTTGAGGGTAGTGGAGTTGTGTATTTTTAATGAAGGGTAGAAATTTTCATGAAACTTGATCATGAAAGGTGATGTAGCCCAGTGAATTAAGCACAAGGTAGAGAATCAGGAGTTCTGTGTACTGTTAACATCTCAGCCACTGACCTGGGAAACTGGGAAGAAACCTATTTTTCTCTTTCTCCATTTTCCATTTTTTAAATTGGGGTAATAATATTCTGTCTTCTCTTTAAAAGTGTTAACCATTTTTTGAATGAAAAGCACTGTAGAGATTGTGGTATTATATATTTAGTACCTGAAACAATTCAAAAGCCAGAAAGAACTGAGCTGAGCATCCAGTTTGTAGGATATGTTTGTAGAGTGTGAATTAGGGGAAGTAATTTAAACATTTTTCATTGGTGATCTGAGAAAATTTGATATATAAATGGATGGTGAAACAAAGTTCATGTAGAGAACAGGTTGCCATTGATTCTACAGAGGAAGAATCACAGTTGTTTATTACTCACTTTTACAGCACATGTTGCATCTCACCTTCTGTATGGTAATACAGTAATAAAACTGTAATATCTGAACCACAAAATGTTTCATTGGATGGAAATGCCATTTTTCTGGCTGGCTTACACATAAATAACAATATATGTATTGTATATAGTAAATATTTAACTGTGAACTTGTGTATTACCATAAGACATTCAATTAAGTTTTTTTATTATACTTCTTATAAATACTAAACCTATCAAAGGGAAATACATTTTGTATTTGATAGCTGACATCTAGGTTCTGCTGTGCATTTTATTATAATAGGATCATAATCTTTTCATGGTAAAAATAAAAATAGGCATTAATCAACATTTGGAATCAGCTGACAGAGAAAATACCTGAAAACATAAGGTTGGCTACGGAGAAACATCTATAGAGCCTAAACAAAGCTCCCAATTGGTCCTGAATACCCCACATTCAAGACATCTTTCTTTTTCAAAGTAAATTTTGGACTTCTGCATTTTTGCTAAATTGTCCAAATTTCAGTTCAAGTACATAAAATAATAAACAGAATGCAAAGGATTTTAAAATGGTCAGTGTGGCAGGGATAGGGTCCTAGCCCCTGCCACGCTCCCACAGAAACAGCCCTGTGGTTGGGGGAAACTCACCTGGCAGGGTCTGGATACATGGCATGGCTCCAATGTCTGGGGGAGCACAGCTGCTGGTAGTTCCAGGAGCGTGGGAACCTGGAGAACTGGCCCTGATTGGCCTGCAGCAGGTGGTGGGCCATTTAAAAGTGAGAATGCCAAGGGAAGCATGCATCAGCATTCCCAGGCAGAAAACACTGGAGCCTGCAGGAGGGGACACCTCCAAAGAGAAACGTCCCACACCAGACCCTTGGGAGCTGCTGGGAACAGGACGACCCCAAGTGAGGATTGTCCCTCCCGGAGAGAGAAATAAACCATGATATGTGGGGATTGATGTGGAGGGTTGTTCCCATAAGAACCCAAGCTGGGATTCTGGGGAAAGAGAACCCCATGGCTAGGGTTATGCCAATCATTGCTCAAGTGAAGGAGAGATAAGGAAAGAGAAAGAAAGAAAGTGAGCCAGCTACCAACTGAGGCAGCTGACCTAAGGGAAAGGGTTAAACTGCACTGCTGGTGGGAGGACCTGAGCAGAAGCACAGTCTATGGCAGAAGGAGAGAGAAGGACTCTGAGGGATTTACTGGACATAGGTCTGTAAAGGAAGAACCAGGTTGAGAGCCTTGGCTAAGCGTTTTTTGTGGGTTTAATTCTTCCTACTGGAGACAAATCCGAAGAGTGGAATACAAAAAGGAGAAAATCCTTCCCTGGAGATTTGAGTTTTAGTTAACCAAGCAGCAGGGCAGGATTCCCAAAGAGGGGACAATTGGCTAGGGTCCAAGGTTGGTGACCTGCATGGGAATATCTTCAAGGGACCTTGAAGAAATAATGTGTGTATGATTTAAGGAGCGTATCCCTAGAATGAGTGAATGGATGAAGAGTTAGAACCAGCTACTGGGAGTGTAAGACAGAAGGAGAGACTCGGACAAGTTCCATTCAATACCCACAAAGCACAGTGACCATCCACCCAAGAGAAAAGGGGCAGGGTAAAGGGGAGGTTGGAGCCCTGCAGAATATTTGCGATGAGACCAGATGGACTGCCAAGCCAGAACATCCCTCCTTCTGAACGTATTTACCATCAAGGCATGGCAGGAGAACGTGGGGAATATATACATTGTGATCCCAGGAACCTGGTGTGGTTCTGAAGCAAGAGAATACAACTCACTCACAGACAAATTATAGTCCTCTCTTTCTTTGTCCCCCTTTTCTAGCCTATGAATCTTGTCACTAGTGTCCTTAGAAAAGGACCCCTCTAATGGGCTTCTCAACCTTTAAAACTGTTTTCATTTGACCTATAGAAATAACAAACCAAGGAAGTCTTTTACAAACTCATGCTACTTCTGTATTCCTACATGCCAGATAGTGATAGATAAGAACATGCCCAGCATCTCCTGTATGAGAGAGATGGTAGAAGGTTATCAAATATTTCTGCTAGTCATTATTATTAAAATTGTTATTGAAACTACAGTATCTATTTATCAAAACATAGATATAAGCCATAATTTATCAATCAGTGATTATGCAGCATTAGCTCAATATTAGAGATGGTGCATAACTATTTTAGAACAATTTTTTTGATTCATACAAACCAGATAGCTACCTGTTTGCCATAGCAACTCTCTTGATAAAACTGTTATCTTATCTACATGAGTCACTTTTAACACGAGTAATATGACTCTTCCACACTCACAGCATCCTGACTTCTCTTTAAGGTTGGGGGTAGGGTGGTATGTGAACACACGTGGGTTGCAAACAGAAGAAAAGGTTCTCTACTATTTTTATCCCGAACTTTAAAGTTGAAATCTACTTTCTGACCATAAAGTTGTCTGTGTTAAAACATCTATAGAACCAACCTAAGTAAAAGTCCTGAATAAACTACAGATTTCCCTCTGTCCTTTATATGTGAATTCACTCTTATGTGATGAGCATATTCAGACCCATAATTTGTTATATGCAAGGTAAATTTGCTCTTATGTGATCAGCATAGATGCCCCCCATCCCCTGCCTAAGCAGGTAAGTCTGTGGGGGGAGGGGAAAGAGCCATGGTCCCACTTATCCCAGCCCCAGCTGCAATGGCCCTGGGAGCAGCCGGCGTCAGCTGCCTGCAGCCATGGGACTGCACCATGCCCTGAATCCCCTGGGGTTCTGACTGTCTCCACTCACTGCAGCTCCTGCTGCACTGCCCTGGGAGCGGGCAGTGCCAGCTCCCTGTAGCTGCTGGGCTGCACTGTGCCCTGGTGCAGGGCTGTAGTGAGTGTGGACAAGCAGAGCCCTGGGCAGTGCAGGGTGTGGCACTTGCTACAGCAGCTCCGGGAGCTGCTGGCCACATGTTCAGCTCCAGGGCTGGTAAGTAAGGGGTATGGGGGGCTGGAAGAGGGGGGACTATGGGGGAGACCCCTGCCATCCATGCCCTGCCTGGCCCTTCTGCCTCTCTACCCCCGGCCACCCTGATCACTGCCTGGCCCCTCCTCTTATGTACCC
>NW_017728949.1:47688078-47691326 GCF_001723895.1 Crocodylus porosus | reverse complement strand
AATGCAGCCAGGAGGACATGCTTTGACCACCACACCCAGAACAGCAATAGCTGTCCAGATGGCTGGCCAGGGGGCACACATGACAGTAGTACCGGACAGAGGTCAACTCTGCAGCCACAGCCTGCTGGCAGGTGGCCCAGAGGGGCAGATGCTTCTATTGGCTGTGCAGTCCCCATCCGGGTCTGGTAGGTGCACAGCAGGTCATGGCCAGGCAATAACTCCCACTGTCAGCCTGCTGCAGTGGGTAGAGGGTGCAGGGAAATTTCAGAGCTGCTTCAGCAGTCCACTACAAGGGGTAGTGTCCCCAGGTACCAATTGGCTGGGCCCCCGAAGCTCCTGATACTGAGTAGCCCTGAGCTACATGCCAGGGTCAGCTTTTTATACTGCTGGGGACAGCACAGGTGCTGGCCCCTGGCTCTAGCTCCCCCTGGCTGCAGATCAGGGAGGTGCCAGGCAGGGTTATTTTGCCCCAAGTGGCACAATTTGCTCAAAGTGCATGTCCGGGCTTGTGTGCTGAGGCAAAAAGCCCCAGCTCAAATTTGCACTGCTTCTATTTGAGCTGCTGCAAGCGCACATGCTTGCATGTGTGGACACGCTTCTAGAGTTACTATTTCCAAACACTGAGTCAAAACCTTGGCTGGATTTTCCCATGAACAATGGGTGGTTGAAAATTCAGTTATTGGACTTGCAGCATGTTCCAAACTCACCAGTAGTTAAGTCAGTGATTCTACACCAAGTACTATCAGCTCCTTAGAAGGGTGTTGCAAGCTGTGAGGAGGTAAGTAGATAAACTAATCAGTAAGCTAGGTTCAAGCTTGTCCCTGCCTGAACAAGCCCCCTTCCCCACAGCTTATCCCCTGAGTATATACATTAGTTTTTAAAATTTGGAGCCATTCAATTCAGAAAAGTTATGGAGGGGTGCCTTGAGCTCAGTGTGGGGTGCCTCAAGTCCAATAAAGGTTGAGAACCACTGAGTTAAGTAAATTTAATTCAGTATCCCATAATAACGTCTCTCTTCTGCACTGTTTTGGTGTTGGTACTGATTTAATAGCATCTTTAAAATATAAAGCTAAATGAATTTGTAGAGGTTGTATAAATCTAGTGTGTATGTGTGTAGATGAAACAAATTATGTTCCTCCTGTGTCATGCATAAAATCTGCCACCTCATTGTAATGCTAGGCATCAGTTCCATTTTTATTTATATTTTTATTTTTATCTTTGAGGACATAGAAAACCTATTCTGAATATTTACACCAGGATTAAGAAAAGGAAGTTTTGTCACATGCTTTGGGCAGAAACCCAGAACCAGCCAGCTGCATTTGAAATGGACCTTCACTTGTGTGGGGGAGGTAGGAGACGTATCAACAAAGTTGTTTTTTCTGTCTGGCCCTCTAGATTTTGCAGAAATGTATCTATGCTGCACATGTGTGATTTCTAATTGGCAACCATAGACCATGTCCACATGAGCATTGATGTTTGGTTGCTTAGGGTCAAATAGCTGTGGCCCAAGGTGAGCCGCCTCTACTTGTCCCTGGGGAACACCTGTGCCATGTGCACTTTGGCATGTGCCAAATTACCCCCAGTGAGGTAGGGGAGGATGGGACCAGCATTAAGCTGGCCCCAGCAGCCTTCTCTGGGGTTTTTGGGCCTCCAAATGCTGTTGAAGTAGCCTTTATAACTAATATTCTACACTGATTTTAGAATTGATTCTTTTTAGCAGCTAGGGGCCATGACCACAGTATCTGCTATTCAGCAGGAGCTTTATTGCTCTATGCCTTTTTAAATAGAAAGTTAATTAACACAATTAAGGCAAGAGAAGCTGTTTCATCGTTCTGAATATAACAATAAGCAGGAACTCCCTAGATTTTGAGGATTAGTAGTTCAAGTATTTGGAATCTGCTTGAAGAAATGTAGCTATTTAACTCTGGTGTTAAAATTCCAGAATAGATGGTGATTATTCTGACAAAGAATTGTATCAGCTTTATGTATGACTGGAAATGTATGCATCTCTGCAGATCTTGTTACTTATGTATTTGAAGTATTTTGGAAATCAACTCTTAAACAACGCATTAACTAATTTAAATATTTGCAAAATAGCCATTTGGTTCATATTATAGCCAAATATATTGTGAGAATAACTCCCAAAAGCAATATATATAGAAAGGCGATTTGTAGGATAAAAATGATGTGTGATGTTGGTATCCAGTGCAGCTTGGGGAGGCGTGAAATAAAATCTCTATTCAGTTGGCCCATTGCCCAGATAATATAGAGAATGCCTTGCCAAGTCCTATAGGTAAGAAATGTCACAGATCCCAAAGAGCAATAAAGGCCAGTATGCCCAGAAGATACAAACAAATCCTGAAAAGCTTTAAAATAAATGTTTGTAGTCTCTTCTTATTTCCTCCTTCTTGATCAGGAAGTTGTGTACCCTCTCACAAAAAGAACTACAGCCTGTAGCAAAACAATTCATTTTTCTCACTGTTTTGAATGGTTGCACAGAAAAGGCATGGCCTAGGCAAATGTTTCTTCTCAGGGATGCAAGAAATTACGTGATTAAATGCCTAAAAGAATTCAGATTTGATTACCTAAAAATGACTAACTTCCCTTGCATTGAATATTGTCTTGCTTCCATTAATACAAAAAACTGGATAAAGAGAACAAAAAATAATGTTTTACAGAGTAAGGGATAAAAGTACCTTAATCTAATTATATTACAGAATTGCAGTCTAATTATATATTTCTTCATGCCTATGTTAAAGATGATAGCTGACATATATCATAGACCCTGGCATGGATCTTCGAGAACTCCTGGTGCTCTGGTAAAGTGCCTGAAGATTGGAAGAAGGCCACTGTGGTGCCTATTTTCAAGAAAGGCAGGAAAGTGGATCCAGCAAACTACAGGCTCATCATCCTGACCTCTACCCTGGTCAAGGCCTTAGAAAAAATTATTAAAGAGGCCATTCTTAACAGACTGGCTGATGGCAACATCCTGAGGGATAGCCAGCATGGGTTTGTTGTGGGTAGATCTTGCTTGACCAATTTTATTTCCTTTTACAATTGGGTGACATATCACCTGGACAAGGGCGAGGATATTGACGTCATATAACTTGACTTCAAAAAAGCCTTCAATCTGGTATCCCATAATCACCTCTTGGCAAAACTGGCCAACTGTGGCCTCAGGTCCACCATAGTTTCATAGTTTTATAGTTTCTAGGGTCGGAAGGGACCTGAGCAGATCATCTAGTCCG
>NW_017728949.1:47666642-47686883 GCF_001723895.1 Crocodylus porosus | reverse complement strand
GAGATCATCGGGACCAGCTGACTTGAATACGTCCAACCCCTCCAGAAGCTCCCTAACTAAATCCTCGCTAACCCGTGGCCCAGGTGTGCCTCCCCCGGGGCCCGAGGGGGGCCCAGCAGGGAGGTGCCTGTTCTGGTCCCTACTTAGGAAGACGGAGGCAAAGAAATCGTTAAACGTGTTAGCTTTGCCATCTGGTGTGATGGCCAAGTTTCCCATCACGTCCTGCAAGGGCCCCACATTACCCGGGACCATGATCCACTGTATACAGAACTAGCTCTGTGGGTGGACCCCGGGGGGTGGTGGTTGATGGAGGTCAATCGTTATGGTGCACTGTGACCAGTGGGGTCCCCCAAGGCTCTGTTCTTGGACCTATATTGTTCAACATCTTCATTAATGATGTGGACATTGGAGTCAAAAACGGACTGGCCAAGTTTGCCGATGATACCAGGCTGTGGGGTAAAGCCATCCACACCTGGGGACAGGAGTGCAATCCATGCTGACCTGGACAGGCTCAGCAAACGGTCAGATGAGGACCTGATGGTGTTTAACACTGAAAAATGTAACATTCTCCACCTTTGGAGGAAAAACCTGCAGCATGTCTATAGGCTCAGCAGTGCTACACTGGCTAGCACTACGGATGAAAGGGACTTGGAGATCATGATTGATCACAAGATGAACATGAGCCTTCAACATGATGCTGCAGCTAGTAAAGTGAGCAAAATGCTGGCTTGCATCCATAGATGCTTCTCAAGCAAATCCTGGGACATCGCTCTTTCGTCATACTCAGCCTTGGTGAGGCTGTAGCTGGTGTACTGCATCCAGTTTTGGGCTCCACAATTCAAAAAGGATGTGGAGAAGCTTGAGAGAGTCCAGAGAAGAGCTACGCACATGATCAGAGGTCAGGAAAACGGACCTTAGGACAACAGACTGAGAGCCATGGGACTCTTTAGCCTGGAAAAGCGCAGGCTCAGGGGCAATCTGACCCCAGCTGGGATCAGGATCCTATGACCTCAGCTGACTTCTTGCCCCTGGGGCAAGGGACTGGAGTCGATGATCTTCCAAGGTCCCTTCCAGCCCTAATGTCTATGAAATAGATGTATTGTGTGTGTGTCTATGCACACGCACAACACACGCACACACACACCAGTTGCCCATCAAGAATGATGGGGGGGTGGCTGGGATGGAGTGCTGCCACCTAACGCCACAGGGTGGGGCAGCCAAGGCCAGCGTTGTTGGCCTCAGCCCCCCGACCCTCTGTCTGGTCCTCAGGCTCAGCTTTGGAATCATGGCGACACTCTCCCAGACTTGGAACATTCTGATTGGCTGTTCCCATCAGCCAATCTGAGTGCGAATAAAGTATTACAGACAAAAAGACAGACTTAGGCTCTCTCTATATGCATTAGGGCTTTAGTGTGCTACCTATAGAGACCCATTATTGTCCACTCTTTGAAGTAAAAGATTGTTTTTAATCTCCCCTAAATTAGATGAATGCAAGAACTACATGAGAGTAGGAAAAATCTAACCAAAATACTTCTATGGTGCATATTTTGTGACTGGGGGTCAGAATCCATTATTAAGTGTCTTACCTCAGCTTCAGAAAGAAAAAAATAACCTTTTTAGAAGCCCTGATCAAATAAATGAGTTCAGGTTATAGTCTGTTATGTGAGAGCTCCTTCGGGAAACAAGGATTCATTTTTGTTGTTGAGGCTGTTGTCTGCTTACTACCAAATATTGAATTAATTTATGTACCCTGATGGGATACCCTCCCTACTGTTTAAGTAGCGATAATTCTTTGTGGCTTATCTTTGCTAAAATGAAATTAAATAAATAGAACTTAGTAAACCAAATTATATAAGGGCATGGATATAAGAAAAGAAATGTTGCAGGCAGCATTAAACATTTAAGTTTCAAACAGAACTTCTCTTGATTTTGTTTTTAAATTAATTTTGGTTACTAACTGTTTACAAAGCAAAGGCATGAAGACATGGCAATGAGGTATGCATTTTTCCATTTGCCATCTCCAGCAAGCATAATATTCATTCATGATTAAGTATTCCTTATCTTAAAATTATAGAATTGTTATACCTTGGTAACATTAAAAGGCTGAATAAAGTACTCTCTACAGCAGCGTTTTCCAAACGTTTTGAACATTTTTGTGCCCCCTACTTCAGCCACCACTGCCTCCCTCACTGTTCGTTCCCCTCATTACCAGTTGCTGTTCTTGGTATCTTCCTTGGTGCCTGTTTGCTCCTGCTGCCATTGATTTCCCTCTCATTAGTGATTGCCACTAGCATCCTGGGTCCCCTTGTTCCCTCCCACAGGAACTTTACACATACCAGAGCTGCCTTATTCTGTACAAGGGAGGTGTGTCCCATGGTTTGAGAAATGCTGCTCTAGAGGATGTGGGATTTAGCTTTTCAGGCCTTACTCATGATACTAGTTCTACTGACTGTATTGAGACATATGGATGAGTAGGGGCTGCAGACTTGGCCAGTAAGTCTCAGGTGAATTAAGGAAGGTGTTCTGGACATATTCCAGACTCCAAACTGTTGGTCTCACTGTAAATATCAAGAGTTAATGTTTAGTTCAAAAGTAGCATATTTACGTAAGCAGTTTTTGTTATACCATATGCATTTTAGTTCTGTATATTGCATACTTTTGATACACGTCTTTAACCAATTATGTACCATAAGCACAGTAATTCACAAAATTGAGATGCTACATGTGTCTGTAGTGTTGCAAAATAAACTGTAATAAATTATTAGAAGCAGTGTTCTCATGAAATTAGACTGTATTTTATTGTATCTCCACAAGGTGGCAGAGTTAACTTTAGCTTCATCAACCTTAACTTAGGATTTTCTGTATTTGGTGTGTTAAAGCATTTT
The DNA here is from genome assembly GCF_001723895.1 of Crocodylus porosus. Classification (NCBI taxonomy): domain Eukaryota; kingdom Metazoa; phylum Chordata; order Crocodylia; family Crocodylidae; genus Crocodylus; species Crocodylus porosus. The sequence goes on along the minus strand of NW_017728949.1, from coordinate 47,683,998 downwards.
CTGTAGTTGGTGTGTTAAAGCATTCAGCATACTGTTCTGTGAGAAGAATGCCATATTCAGTATGGTGTTACATGGGTACATACTGGGTGGAGGGCATAAAAAGTCCCACCACCTTTCCTTTCTTTGCCTTTATGATGTTCATCAAGAATTGCAGCCCCTCTAGGCATTTTTTGAACATAACATTTCCCCCATATTCCCAGCGTCAGCTTTCACTGCAGACTCAGCATCAGCATAGGTATTAGCTGATCTTTCCAAAAAAGTGTAGTAAAGGTCAGCTGGTTTCCTGTTTCTGTGTGTGCTCTCTATATACAGCTTTTTATTTCTGATTGCTAGGTGCTGATTCTTTCTTACAGTTGATTTCTCAAGGGGTAGTCCTCCTCAGCACTGATGGGAATGGCAGTAGATATTGCCTTACAAATGCTTGTGCTGTGTTCATTCCCCAGTATTCCCCCTGTATGTTTTGGGAAGGGCAGAGCCAAGCTCCTCCCAAATTTAATAGAGAAGCATTAACCTGGTCCAACTTTGCAAAACTACAGCCCATGGAAACCCCATAAAAGTTTCTGAGAGGCTTAGTAGAGTCAGTGGAGGGACAGTGGAGTATGCTGCAGAAACTGAGCTCAGTCTTCATTCTGCCCAAGCCACTGGTTCTCTGTGCCCAGTGGCAGAGGGCTTGGTAGGACCCTTACTTTTCATTAATTGCTGCTGTTTCTTGGTGCTAATTCAGCCAGTTTCCCTGTTTCTAGTCAGTTTTGTTTTCAGGTTCTCACATACTAATACAATGCCGCAATGTTTAGATTTAATCTGGAAGGGATAACATATTTTAAAATCTGTATTTCCTTTGGAATAAAAACACCAAAAACCCAATTCATGGAAACATCTGCAGTCACTTCATCTTTGCAGAGCCTGTTTGGAGTTTGGGGTGAGCTAGGACATACATTGTCCTTTCAGTTTTACTTACTAAGCAGGTACTTTTGAAGAACTTCAAATTCCCCTTTTAATACATTGGCAAGTTGCTGCTGTTTTGGTGAGAAATTTTCATGAGGCTTCAAAATGTACCTGAATTAATTTCTTCTTATTTTGTTCTATGGGTTTTTGTTGTTGTTGTTGCCATTCCCTCTGTTTGTTTGATTTCTGCTAGGATCAGGTTGTTTTATAGGCTGCAGCGTGCTCCAAAACGCCGCGAAACAAAGCATTATATTCTGGCTCATCGCCTCCATTGCAGGGCAGACAGGTGGTGATGTCCTGTCACCATGACTACAGGCAGTCCTCAGGGAAGCTCTTCTAAGATGATACTTGGTTCCTAGGACTGGGGGAGGGGCAGCTAGGTATGCTAACCTTAGCTGTGGGCTCTGCTGTAGTGGCTACACTACATTATGAGCCCCTAATGTGCTGCAGGAGCGTATGCATTTATTGAGATGCCTTTAAGTAGAAATCAGAATAAGAATGATTCATTTAAGACAGAGGCAATAGCTACTTCACTTTTCAATCAGCATCCCTACATTTAGTGACATTCCACCGAGGCTCCTTACCAGATTAACTCTTCATTATAAACTATATTCATTTGCTATCGTTTTCATTCTCTCAGCTCTGTTATAGCTGTTTCCTGTTGTGCGTAATCAGCATGTTTAACTCCTAATGAACATGGTCATTCACTTCCTCAGGAACAGCCTCCAGCAGGTGACAGCTCACTTATTAAACTTGATTAGAAGTGTACAGTATGGTCGCATCTTACGTGGGGGTTAGGTTCTAGAGTCAGTGTGCAAGGTGAAAATCGCGTATAGTCAAAATTACCCTTGAAAATCAGCTGCACAGCTTCCCAGCAGGGCTGCTCCCAATGTAGCTGCTTGGCCCCATGCACAGCACTGCGGGGGGCACTCTAGGTCCCAGGAGCTGGCTGGGGGTAGAGGGGAGCCGGGGGGCTTGCCCAGTGGTACAGTCTGCTCCCTCCCCCATCCAGCTGCTCCCGCTCAAGGCAGCCTGCACCAAAGTCCCGCCCAGCCAGTGTGCGCAGCTTCCCAGCAGGGCTGCCCCCAATCTAGCTGCTTGGCCCTGTGCACAGCGTTGCAGGGGGCAGCTGCAGGCTGCGCGCACGCTAGATCCCAGGAGCTGGCTGGGGGTGGAGGGGAGCTGGGGGGCTTGCCCAGTGGTACAGTCCACTCCCCCCCAGGGCATCCTCCCACAGCGCCCAGGGCAGCCTGCTTCAAACTCCCGCCTGGCCAGTGTGCACAGCTTCCCAGCTGCGGGGGGCAGCTGCAGGCTGAATGCAAACAACTGCCACTCCGGGGTATATGCGTATGAGGAATTTGCATAAGTTAAATGCACATATGATTTGACTCCACTGTACGCTTTTTTCCTGATATGTTTTACCTTGAAGTGATGTGGAAATAATACAAACATCAACTTACTCTGTTCTCAGAACATTTACAAACCAAAAGAGATGTGTAGTTTTGATGGTGGCTTTCCCAAGCATTTCTTTATTTTAAAAAAATCACAAATATCCTAGAATGTCACAAGTTACTATACGGGATGTGTTCCCTGTGTCCATCCCCACTCCCAGATATATTTGACACCTCAGATATATTGAATGCCTATTCAGAGAACATCCCCTGAGCATTGCAGGTCTTTAGAGGCAACAGCATCAACAGGAACAGTGTAAACCTGAAGAGCTTGAGCAATCATGGCACTATTGTATTTATACCCAATCTTTCAGCCAAGCTGATTTCACAGCTCTATACAAACTTTATGAACACTTCCTTTCTGTCAATCCAATTTGTTTCTGTTTGTAAGGGTGTGTCTATATAAGTGCTGTGATGCGCTGGAGATTGCAGTTGAAAAGTTTGCCGTACCCATGTTCTCCTAGTTCTCAAAGCCACACATTCCAAGCCTAGAAACATGGTGGTGCATGGGAGCAATCCCCACTGCCTCTCTTGATCTTTGTTTCACATGTGCTTGACAATGGCAGCAGGAAGTGTCTCCAAATACTTTTACAGCTGCATTTCCATATTTGGAGAGTGTGGAGTAAGGAGAGATGGGTGAGGCCTATTTGTTGGTGGTAGCCTCAGAAGAGATCTGGATGCTGCCTGCCACAGTGTCATCAAACAAATTGTAGATCATAAACATGGAGGGGACCATAATAATCATCTCATGTGACCTCATTCATAATATATGCCAAAGGGCTTCCCTGATTTTAAGTCAGAATGTAAGCAGGTGTTATTATGTTCTGTGTGCGCCAAGAACATGAAGATATTTCTTGGATTGAAGGTGGTGGTAGGTTGATACCACAGCAATTTAAGTTAGGAAATGAGGAAATGCTTCAGTCAAAATTACTTGTTGAATTTAGGTGGGGTGAATGTAATTACTTAAGTTGGACTCTGCTCAACAGCAAACTCTTTTGCAAAAACACCCCCTAAAAACCAAAAAGCCAATGAGCATTTTAAGGACCACAAGTGGTTTACACTGTATATTTGTGTCTTTTCCAAAAGATGACATGTCAAATCTCCTAGCACCATGGTTGGGTATAAATTCAGTAATGATTCAGGTAGAGGAGTGCCTCTGAGTGAATTACCAGTACTTTCCCTCTAGAGACGTACCTTCTGTGTGCTGGCCTGGCCTGACCTGCCGTTGTTTAAACTCATCAGATATGACGAGATAACAGCTTGGGTTGGTATCATTGCAGGATACTTGTCAGTTTCATTCTACTCCTTTCTACTCTGTTAGGGAATCCACCATTTGTAGAAGCACAGATACATTTTTTTTTACTGACTGTATACACATGTGTGCAGGAAAGAAGAGACAAACTTAAATAAGGAGTATGAAAGAGACAAATGACATGGAAGAGGAATTGCAAAAGTAAGAGAAGGAATGAAACAACCACAGGGCAAGCAGGTCTTGTGGTTTGGTGGTAATATATTTATTGGCTTGTTTGAAACATTACAAGCTATACTAAAAGAGTTTCTGTCTAGTGTTCCTGCTGGCCTTAACAGTCTTTTAAAAATACATTACAGAGCTCTGTTAATGCCTGCAGAGATTTGAGGTCACAAGAACCCAGCAAGAATATCTAATAGATGTTAATAGACCTGAACAACAACTCTCAGGACCATTAGCTTGAAAGAGTACTAGCAATCTCTTGGACAAGGGATGAAGGCACACTTTTCAGTATGTTTCAGAAGTTAATAAACCCATATCATTCATATCTCCAGGTGGGGGGAGAGGGGCATCACAACAAGCTTCATTCATAGTGACTTCTTAACTTAAGAAAAGCTATTAGTTATTTGCTGTGGCTTTACCTCAAAGAAGTCTCCCTCTTCAATCAGCTGGAGCTCATCATAGTCCTGTGAAATTCATGGGGACAGAGTGCATTTGAAGTAAAAGCCACAGCAAATAGCTGTAACACCTCAGCAGTCCCATGCACCTGCTTACTCCAGCTTTGCGTACCCCTAGATACTTCAAACCTTCACCTTTATAGGTGGGTTAAGAAATTAATCATGTGAAGTATCCAGGTTTTCCTGTATAGACCTGGGAAAGGAGGGAGTTTCAGAAGGTCAGGGCCTATAAAAAGGCGTGACCAAATTCCATCCCTCTTATGGGATCATCAGCTCAGGTGCCTCTGCTGGGTTGCCACTGTCAGTATTCCAAGGGAAGACTGTCATGTAGTAAAGACTTGTTCATTAGGGGCGTATGTACGCATGATAAAAATTGGTCGTTTTTGCAGTTTAATTGCATCCTGATGTACATGTATGGGGTTTATTTTACAATTTAAAAAGTTTGTTATGTTTCAAACTAAACCACATCCCCATGTAGTTTATTTTGCAGCATAGCTATTGGTAATGTTGCAGCCTTTCGACAGCTCCTCCTGCCCCCACAGAAGAGGCGGGCTGAAGGCAGAAGTTGTGAGGGGCCATTTCTTTCCCCCTCCCCCTGAAAAACCTGCCCATGTCTCCCATGGCAGAACAATAAGCTGCTGGCAGGCTCTGAGCTGTGGGGGCCTCAGTCCAACCTGGGGGGCTTTTCACTTCTTCCCCTGGCAACTGAGGCCTGGCTGGGATCCCCCAGCCCCACCCCTTCCTTAGTTGTTGCCTCTGAGAGGGGTGAGGGGACAGGGAGTGGGAATGCACCGCTCATCCACCCCTACACCAGCCCCCCATCCGAGGTCTGCCCGGTATGGGGGGGAAAGCACCCACTGGATGGGCTTTTCATTCCTGTGCAACTCAAGCTGGCCTGAGATTGCCCCAGCCCTGCCCCCTCCTTAGCTGTCACCTCTAAGGGTGGGCACGCACATGCACACGCACCCATTCTGGGTCTGCCTGACGTAGGAGAAGCACCCACCTGGGGCTGTCTTTTCTCTCTGCAGTTCAGAGCTGGGCTGGGATTGTCTTGGCTCTACCTCCCCCTCAGCCCTCTGCCAGATGGGGGAGGAGGAGGACTGAGATAATTTCAGCCTAGCTCTGAGCTGTGGGGAGATGAAAAGCACGCAAGGTGGGTGCTTCCCCCCCACACCAGGCAGACCCAGGCTGCGGGGAGGGGGGGGGGGAGGGCAATGCCAGGCCCGTGTTCTCATCTCCTGCCCCTCTTGGAGATGACAGCTGAGGAGGGGGCAGGGTTGGGGCAATTCCAGACCAGCTTGAGCTATGGGAGAGCAAAAAGTCCCCCTGGTGGGTGCTTTCCCCTGTGTTCTGGACAGAGCTTGGCTGCAAGGGGGGGAGAGGGCTGGAGGGGTGGGCCTGGTGCATTCCTATCCCCTGCTCCCCTCACCCCCAGAAACAATGTCTGGAGAAGGGATAGGGCTGGGGGATCCCAGCTGAGCTCAAGCTGCATGGGGGGTGTGGTGTGAAATGCCCCTTGTGGGTGCTTTCCCTTCTGTGCTGGGAAGATGTCAGCTAGAGGGATACTAGGGGGTAGGTTCCTACCCTCTGCTGCCCCTTCTCTTTCTCAGAGGTAGAGCGTTGGGGAAGGGGTGGAGGTGGGGTGATCCCAGCCCAGCTTGATCTGCAGGGGTGGTAAAAAGCCCTCCCAGTACCTTTCCTTCCCACACTGGGCAAACCTCAGCTGAGGATTGTGTTCCCACCCTGCCTCCCTCTGCACCACACTCTTGGAGGTGGATGGCTGAAAAAGGGGCAGGTCTCAGCTGATCCTAGCTTGTCTTAGAGCTATATGATGGCAGGAGATAAATTCTTGGGTTGGGGCTTGCCCCGCTTCCAGACCATGGCTCGGGGAGCAAGTGCCAGGTGGGAGGTGGGGAAGGGGACGTTTCCCCTTTCTAGAAGGTGGAAGCTGTGGGGAGGGCAGGGCTGAACTGATCCCTGCCTAGCCCACTGGGCTGCAATGTGGGTAGCAGAAAGTTCCCACAACAGGGGCTTTTCTTCCTATTGATGTACAGCCTGGGACTAAGGGTCCCTGGGTGTCCATTCCCCTGCCCCTCATTCCAGTGGGTTGACAGGCCCAGAGGCGGGAAGCAGGCTGAGGAGATGAGGCTTTAGTGCCTCAGGTCTGTGAAAGCTGGGGTCAGGGCCAGCCTTGCTCTGTTGGAGCAGACAGAATAGTTGCAAAGCATCCTGGGATGCTGGGTGGCTGTCAGTTAACTTGAATCTGGAAGGGATCTGTGCCTGAAGTTCCCTAAACCAGTTTAACTTAAATCAGTTAAGTCTGATACTATTTCTAACCAGGTTTATCTTAAACCAATTTCAGCCATTTTGAAAGTACTGAACTTCTGTTCTGTTACAGGTTTAAACCAAGTTTCTAATCACTTAAACTGGTTTTATGTGTGACTTCTGTCCCAAGCCCACATGTTCAGATTATGAGTCTGGAAAGTGGCACTACAGGAAGGAGGGTCACTAGTTGGGAGCCATTGCACCCACTCTGGCCTTTCCAGTACAGTAGTTTCTGCTTTGGCTGTATGCAGTTGACTGTAATGATCCTAGAATAGAAAGAAAAATTTTACAGATGAAGAGACCTGGACAATATAGAAATATTTCACAGTATAATATTTACAGCCTCTAGCTGTAGATCTTTAAAGAAGTGGTAGAAAGGCGGGATGTTAGCACCGACACATGGAAGTAGTTCATCCTCCTAAATGGCTGTAACACCATATTCTGATTTGAAATGCAACAAGGATGTTCCCATGCACATGTATAAAATCTGCAAAACAGAAATAAAAACCAAAAACATAAAATACACAGTTACATAGTTTCCACGATCAATTTACTAGCTTAGTCACAACATTGATTGGCCTGTCCTTTACTATGACAGATAAAATGGGAAGTTTTACTTAGATATCTTGAAAATATTATTTGTTGTGGCCTGATAGGCTGATGTAAGATTACATTGTTACAGGGGGAGCTGGCAGGAAGCTCTATATTTAGGTTGCTTAACACTTTTGCTTATATGCAAATAAAAGTTTGAGACATCAAGAAAGGGAAGGTGTTGGAATCACAGCTCTACTAAACTCACTTCGTGTAAGCTGGCTGTCATCCTGCTTGATCTGGATAGCAGAGGATTCTGCCTCTCCTCCCACCCCACAAGTGAAGGATGATCTTGTGGTGACATAGAAACCCTCATATGGCAGTTTGTATAACACCTGTCTTTTTACATGTATGGCCAGTGGCTGGACGATACTGAATATATACTTGGAATATATGTTTGAATTTTTTATGCTATTTGGCTATTTGGTTCTGTTGTATACCAGAAATTGGCCTAATATGTGGGGCACTGGGATTAGCGGACCTTCCAGGTGACTTGCATCTAACATTTGCAGTCCCTCATTTCTAGTTGCAAAGCTGAACACAACTTGTCTGTAGCAGATCTAGTCCATGATCCTAGAAAATACCAATATGTGCAAAAGGCAGCTTTGTATGTAGAACACTGTATGGAAAAATACATCCTCAAATGAAGCACTGAAATGCAAACTACGTTTTAAACGTCATTATTCATATCACTCAAAATGCTGATGAGAACAGGGTTAAATAATACTTTAAATAGAATTGCCTGCCCTGATTTCTGCACCACATGCAGCACATGAATTAAGAATGCGGTTGGTGTGGGTGGGAGATGTTACACAGCATCCTTTTTACACAGCATGTATTCATGAAAGTAAACTGGATATACTAACTCTTTCCCTTGTATTGAGTCGTTCTGTCACTTTGAAATGGCGTGTGGAGTTTTTTGTGGAGTTGGGATAGCAAGATCCGGTCCACATTACTAAAGAGTATGTGTCTTTCCATGATGTGTAGGTTTCCTGGATGTGTCATTTCAGGAAATACTCCTTGCTCTTTCCCTTTCTGTTGGTTTTTTTTTTGTCTATAGCCTATGGTTAGGGATAACTTGGTTGAAGGATAGAGAAAGTACACAGCCTTTATATTGCACACTATCTCGTATTTCTCAGACCTCTCTGTACTTATTTGTATGAAGCGTTTAGATTATGGCCTTCAGTGTTGTGTAGTGACAAAAGGTTGTTGCTTTTTCTGTGTCAATCAATTTCCTGCTGCCCTCCATGCTATCTTTTCTTCCTTAGATCAGGTCAGGGATGTGCATAAGGGCAAATTGTTTCCTGCAGAGTCCTGGGAATCAGGTCTGCAGCCATCTTCACCCTATAAGCGCAAAATAAAAGCAAATGTGATTAAGTGCAAGTTTTTGTGGCTATTGAACTCAATCTAGTGGTTCCTGTTCCATAACAAGCAGTTGCACAAGTACATATCCTAGATGTGTTAAATTATTATTCATAAAGGTATGTAAATTAGTAGTTATGCTTCTCCTGAGGGAGGGAGAAGGAGCAAGAGGAGAAGCTTAAGTCCCCTGCCACATCCCCTTCTCATCCTCTGGGCCAGCTGACAGGGTGGCATGGGGACTTCAGCTTTTCCTCTCCCTCCTTCCCCACTCCCCTCAGCTGGCCCAGAGACAGAAGGGGACGTGGCAATGGATTCCTGCCCTGCTCCCAGCTTGGGGGTAGGGGAAGAGCCAAGCCCCAGTACAGGTTGCTTGATCCTTACAGCCCGCCCCAACTGCGGCTGAGAAGAGGAACTCTGTCCCCTCTTGTGCTGAGCAGTCACGCTGCTGGGCAGCTGCCACTCCATCTGTGCTCAGGGCAGTGTCCTGAGAAATAAGCCCCCTGCTGCTGGGAGGGGCCTGGCTCAAGTGCAGACCAAGTAGCAGCTACTGATTGCAGGGCAGCAGCCTAACTTCTCAGCACAAGAGGTGAGAGAGTTCCTCTTCTCAGCCTTGGGGCTCAGAGGAGGGGGGAAGGAGGGAGAGGAGAAGCTGAAGATCCCTGCCATGAGCCCTTCTTATCCTCTGGACCACCTGTGAGGTGGACAAGGCTCCCAGCTTTGGGGGCAGAGCCAAGTCCCACTGTGGGTTTATGCTCCCCACATCCCTTGCTGGCCTCAGCCAGCCCAGAGGCTGGGAAGAGGATGTGGCAGGGGACTCCAGCCCTGCAGTGGTGGGGCAGGGACATGGCCAGACAGGGCCCCTTGGGGGCGCAGGGATGGGGTTATTCTTCTTCCCTCCAACCTCCTGGGGAGGGAACAGCAGAGGGCCTATTCCTGCACTGGGAATGAGTGTGGCAGTGGCGTCAGGCAGATCCGGCTACCTGTGGGGGTAGGGGGGAGGCTAACTCTCTTCCCTACTCCCCTCTGCCTCAGGGACCATGGTGCCCTGCTGCTGTAGCAGCAAGGGAGGGGGGTGCCCAGCATGCCTGGCTGGGGTCTCTGCAGTGGGATAGAGAGGGGAGAGTTAAACCCCCCCTTGGCCAGACCCCCCCCACCCTTGCCTGCCCCTGCTTGAGCTGGGGAGCAGAGGGGCGGGGCCAGCCTGGCTGGGCTAAAGCAGAGAGCCCAGCCCAGAGAACAAGCTGGGATGCTGTGGGTCTCTGGTTTAAGTTAAACCAGCCTGGGACAAACATTGCATAAACCGGTTTGAGCCAAATCAGTTATTCAGTCAGGTTTACTCAGTCAGGTTCACTCAAGTTGGTTTCAGTCATTTTGAAACTGGTTTATATGCACTGAATGTCTGTTCTATTACAGGTTTAAACCAGTTTCTGATCACTTAAACTGGTTTATGTGTAATGTCTATCCCTAGCCTAAGTCTTCAGAGAGGTAGGAGATAGTGTGCGTTATCCTAGATAGGTGTCTAGAGTCCCTTTAAATGCATAGGCATCATTTCTGAAGCTGGTGTGACAGAATGCCCTAGATCTACTTATCAATTCATTTAGGTGCAAGAAACAGCAAAGCAGATACAGATTAAGAATATTGCATTTTAGGATGTAAGTTTATAGAAAGTAAGCAAATACCAGGTATATACCAGGCAAATACCAGAGAATAAGCAAATACCAGGTAAAACCTTGTAATGTAGTGATCTTCAAATTGCAGGTGCCTTCATTTGTTTCATATATATTTCATATCACAGCAAGGAATTGCAATTTTGGCTGACTTGGTTTTTTTCCCCTTGTTCCTGAATGTATGATTTGTACAAAATTTAAAATGGCACTGGTTATAATAGAAAATGTGCTTAAGTACATTTACATGGCATGGCTCCCTGCTTTACTGTTATGAATTGTTCATAATATGTCTCCTCATATATGCATCAGACACTTGCTGCATAGATGCATGTGATTTGTCTTTTCTCCTGAGAAATGATAATTGACTTTGGTTTACTTAGGTTACTTGCAGTACAGTTTATTTTCTCAGCCCAACTAAGATTTATGCAGCAGCATACTCATACTATGAGGGATGAACAATTTAATTTCTTAAATGATAGAGGGTATGCAGTGCATTACAGAGGTGGAATATATTTGTACTTTAAGATATGTCATGAAATAGATCAAACACATTTATACTGTATCCCACTGAATTTGTTGTTAATTGTGATAAGCTAGTGAAAACAGAGGCTTTCTCAGTTAAAAGATCAGCTTCACCACGTGTACACAAAGAACACATTAGGAAAGTAAACGATGAATAGGGATATTTTAACCATTTATTATTACTTTTTTAAGACTATAATCCCTTTTCTGGAAATGTTCATAGCCCAATCCTGATCTTTTCAAATATATTCAGTAGTATTTGGTGAATACTAGCAGTGACTGTTGAATGACTATCAAACCATGGCTTCTTTGAATTGCTTACTTTGTCTTTTAATAATTATTTGTGTGGTGGAGCTGCTTTGTCATGTTTCTACTTCTGCTTGCTTATGAAGTAATTAAAATACTTTAAACAGTGAACAATAATGAATAACATTTTTAGGTCTGAATTCTTCACACTAAAAGGGTGACTTTTAGATTTTATTGCAATTTTTAACTATGTGATGAGGTTCTGAATCTTAGGGATAAGTCATGATATGAACCCATGAATCATGGAAAATTTAACTTCAGGGCATAAGTTCTTCTATGCAAAAATAATTGAAAAGGAATATTTTAATAATTGAAGCACTTACAGTTAGGGCTGTGAGAAGTTTCAGTCGCTGATTCAATTCAGCAGAGATTCAGCCCGATTCAGTGGCTGAGTCTCCGAATCTGAATTGAATCAGGAGACCCTTTAATCTCTCTGAATTGAATCGGAGAGATTCGATGATTTGAACATAGAGCTTTAAATGTTTTTTCTACATACCTAAAGGTACCAGGTGGTACCTGGTGAATGCTGAGATGCTGGGGTGGATAGTGTGTCACACCGGAGGACGGGGTGGGGGATCCCCAGCAGACTCGGCAGTGGACCCAGAAGTGGACCAGAAGCACTTCTGGTCCATTTCTGGGTTCACCGGAGAGTGAGCAAGGCCGCCCCCTGCACTCCTGTGGGACACTTCATCTGTCCTGCCTTCGGAACATTCAAGAGCCATGCCTGGTACCTGCAGGTATGTAGAAAAAACATTTAAAGCTGTGTCATGGATGAATCACTGATTCTCCAAATCTGTATTGAGGATTCGGATTCCGACGAATCAAATCAGGACAATGATCCGAATCAACTAATCGGATCAGTATAGCCAATTCAGGCTGAATCCCAATTGGATACAGCCCTTTTGCACACCCCTAGTTACAATAATGATAGACTAGAAGACTTAATGTACTGAGTTGAAGCAATTAATTTTTTTTCCTGAGCCTCTATCACAGCCATAGCTTCTTTCCACTTACGTTTTTTTACATTGAATTGCATCATACAAAGAAACACAGTATGTAGTTTTATAACAGATCCTCAGAAATGGTGAGTATCCACAGCTTTGTTTTCTGTTATCCTCGGTGAGTCTGAAGAATGCACTCTGCTACTGTGCAAGATGGCATTCCCAAATGGGCAGTCTTTTGGTTTCTTTCCTTTGGTTCCCAGACTGTTCATTTCCAAAACTGCTTATTTGTTGATTTATTTGCCTTTGGCCACAGAAGCTTGTCTTCACTGCAGAACTTGTCTCAACTAAATTAACTTAAGTTGAGCATTGTACTGCAGTAGTGCTTAACCTGTCTGGCCATGCGAACTGCATGAGTAGCACAGGGTCAGTCCATGGGTGTAATCCAGCATGTAATGTGTGAGGCATGGAACTCAAGGCAAAGATTCCTACTCATCTTTAATATAATTCTTAGCCTGGCAATAGATACATGAAGAGCATTAGGAGACGTTTTAATAACGAATTATGGCATGTCTTACGAAGGACATCATGCAGGCTGCCTGAAGCCGGGGGCCAGCAGAGACAGTGGATTAGGGATTTAATAGCTGCAGAATTCCTCAACACTGGAGGTTGTAGAGGAGGAGCATGAGCACAAAGCACTAGGACTACATTGTTGTGAAGACTTAGGTTGCCTGCAGGGTGAGGGGATTATTTTTTAGGTGGCATCTCTGTTGAAGTGCTATAGAAGCAGCACTGAGAGTAGGCATAGTAGGAACATAACTGCCATATACTGAGTCAGACCGTTGGTCCATCTTGTCCAGTATTCTGTGTCACACAGTGGCAGAAGGGTGAAAGGGTGAGTGAACAGAACATAACCAGTAGGCCTGTGTGAATAGGGAAGTATTTGATTCAGATCCAGCCAATTTGGAGGACGGAGATTCGATTCAGGGATTTGTATCACTGTCCCAAATTGATTCAGCCTAACTGGCTTTGGAAGATCTGGCACTGATTCGGAGAGATTTGGTAATTCGTCCATAGACTATAATGGGGAATCACTGAAATACCTATAACTGTCAATTTTTGGCAGATTTGGGTAAAAACAGCCCTTTTTGAAGGCATGAGGTGTGTTATGATAGCCCTTTTTGAAGGCATGAGGTGTGTTAAGTTTCACAGAGATAGGTGCAAGGGTTTCTGGGAAACTGCACCTCAAACTGTTCAAAGCAAAACTTGTGACGGGGATAAAAACAGCAGGGAAGGTATCCTGTAGCCGGGGGCCTTCCCAGTGCTGGTTAGATCTCTGCCCACCCACCTTTTTCTGGGCCAGCCATGCTCCCCTCTTTTGCTCAAGCAGAAACAGCTCACAAAAGGGACAGAAAGTCTTCAGAGAGAGGCTTATATGCTTTTTCTACATCCCTTCCCCAGAGCAGTGTGATTGGAAGAGGACTCAAGGAAACATCACAGTCACTGGCTGTCTATTAAATGTCAGTCTTTCCCCCACCCGTTCCCCCTCCCTCTTCTCAGTTTCTGTTTCCCTGAAAGACTGCCTTCCTAATCATTTTCCAAATTGATTTGAAGACTCCAAATTGATTCGGGGGAGGGAGGGGTTGTCTCCTGATTCAATTTGGATTTGGTGATTCTTCCTCTGAATTGGGCCAAATCTTCTCCAAATCAAATTGGCAACTGAAGCTTTGTTTTTTTCCATTGTTTCTCTTCCACTTGTAGCATCCAGCATTTAGGCCAGGTACAGACTGTACACTTTTACTGGGGTAAGTGATTGGAAACTGGTTTGTACCCATAACAGAAGTTTAGCAAACAAAATACACCCATACCCATAACAGAATAGAAGTTTGGCACATACAAACTGGTTTAAAAATGGTGAGCCAAGTCTAAGATTTGCCCCCCTCTCCTCCCACCAAAGGGCAAATGTGTGTTTTGCATGCTACTGATCAATGATGCTGCTTACAGAAAACCACATAACTTAGGTCGATTCTGCATCAGGCTTTCTGAATATCTGTACCTAACCCCAGTGTCTAGAAGTTCTGATTCAGAGGCTGTGCCACTAACTCCCATGATCAAGCTGTTAACAGCTAAAGACTTGAGTTAGTTTTTAAGTAAAAATGTATTGCGATAGTTTTGTTGTTTAGTGCCTCCTCCCCTCCCCCTCCTTTCCCCAACTCCTCTACAAATACTCATCACTGCTTTAGTGCTGCTTGAATGATAAGCAGAACTTCCTGCTCAGTAGCAATGATATCCACTTGTCTAAGATGCTCTTTACTGCTTTGGGCTCTCCACTGCCCCTTCCACTCAGGGTATTTGAAGTCCAAGTCCTCATGCAGCTCTTCAGATGCTGTTTCTAACTCCAAAGCCCAGATACAGTGCCTTGTAGATCAGGAATAACTGGCTTTGGACTCCAGAGATGTAAGTCTTCTTAGTAATCTTCCTGGATACAGGCCTCTCATCTCTCCAATTCTTTATGGCTTCAAGTAGTTGTTTTTTGGAGCTTCCTCTTTGTCCTGGACTTCATGTCAGATTTCCTCTGTTCTCACCTTCTTGGAGTTCCTGAAGGTGTGCAGGAGAAAAGAGCCTTTGCATATGACTGATGTGTACCTAGAAGCTTCTTGATTCTGCCTGTGCGCTGTAGACCTTATAGCCTTAACTTAAGGGGAATGGGAGAGAAGTAATTCCACAATGGACATTCCTGGGCTGCGGAACCATGACACTAATTGTGACTGACCACCTTCATCCCTGATCTTGTATATGACTTCCTTCAACACAGAGTCTGAGGTTCATTTTATAGCTGCTTTCATTTATTGTGCAACTGGCAAGTTTGGTCCAGAGTCTCCTCAGTCCCAGTTAGATATGAGAAAGAATCTGAAAAAAGTGAGAAATAAACGTGGAGGTTTTAGGGAAAGAGGCATAGAGAAATAGGGGGTGGAAAGCTCAGTGATTTAGTTTGCAATGATATTAAGCTGTGGGGACACCCACGCACATCAGAGGATAGGGGAAGGATCCAGGATGACCTTGACAGACTGGTTTTATGTGCAGAATGGAATCAGATGATGTTTAACAAGGTTCTCCTGTTGGAGGGTTCTTCATCTAGGTAAGATGAACCTCCACCATAACATCATGATGGGTGTTGGTCCACTGGCTGGCACAGCTTCTGAACAGGACCTGCGGGTCACAATCGACCAGAAGATGAACACAAGCCAACACTGGAATGAGGTTGCCAGCAGGGCAAATATAACTCTGGCATACATCAGCTAATGTGTTGCCAATAGATCCAGGGAAGTGCTTCTTCTCTGTTTGGTGTTGGTGACATCACAGCCAGAGTACTGTGTCCAGTTCTGGGCACCACACTTCAGGATGGATGTGGATAAGCTCAAGAGGCCACACATATGATTAGGGGCCTGGAGGATAGACACTGTGAGGAGAGATCCCAGAAACTGGGCCTGTGCAGTCTGAGTAAAAGATGACTGAGAGCTGACTTGATAGCTGCTTACAAGTACATCAGGGGTGAGCACCAAGATCTAGAGAAGCAACTCTTCATAAAGGCACCTCAAGGGAGGATGAGGACCAGTGGGAACAAGCTAATAGAGGTTAAGTTGGACATAACCTCTCCCCAAAAAAACCCCAACTTCTTTTCCGTAAGGCTAACTAAAATCTGGTGCTCACTCCCAGCGGAGGCAGTGCTGTGCTCCACTATCCTTGGAGGTATTCAGGATGAGGCTGGATAAGCCTTGTTCAGCTTGTTTGAACCCAGTAGCTTCTTGCCTATGGCAGGGAATGGACTTGATGATCTTGCAGGTGTCCTTCGATTCTATGATACTTAAGGAAATGCATAGGTTATCTTTCAAGTATCTCATAGTGGTAGACTTTGAAGTCTGAACTGAAAAATTGTGTGAAATGCTTGAGCCTACCCTTTCAGTTCTCATGGGACTACTCTTCTCATAATAATTTCATATTTTTGTCTACATAGATGAAAATGTAATATTATAAAAGCCTCTGTCTGTCTGTCTGTCTGTCACTAAAGCTGACAAACAGCCAATCAGAGTGCGACCAAGTGTTCCAAAAGGAGCTGGTGGCAGTGGAGTGCTGCCATGATGGCAGGAACACAGAGGATGGGGGAGCAAGGTCAGCTCTGGTGGCCTGCCCCCTCCCCGCCCTGCTTCCTGGAGTTTAAGGCAATGGATGGGTGAGGCCAGCACCCTCACCCCCCCGCCCTGCTCCTTGCAGGTCATGGCAATAGAGTGTGGGGGGGCGAGGCCACTGGAGCTGGCCTTGCCACCCCCTTACTCCTTGCAGATGACAGCAGTGGGGACATTGGAGGGGAGTTGGGATCAGGATGCCATGGGGGGGTGAGGCCACCACCTCTGGCCTCAGCCTGCCCCTCCCCACTTCTGCAAGGCCCAATGCAGTGGCAGTGGGGGGAATAGTGGGCATGCCATGGCAGCAGCAGTGGGGGGAGGGGAAGGGTGGGTCCAGGCCCAATGCGGAAGAGGACTGGGTCCGAGGGTGGGGAGAAGCGGGCCTGGACCGACCCAGTGACAGTCGGGGGGATGGGAGGAGTGGGTTCTGACCTGACGTGGCGGTGGGGGAGGAGTGGAACCAGGCCTGGGGTGGGGATGAGGACCAAGCCTGAGCTGAGGGAGAAGCTGGCCTGTTGTAGTGGTGAGGGGGGGGAGAAGTGGGCATGGCCTACTGTGGCAGTGGCTAGGCAAGGGAAGGAGTGGGCCTCCTCCCCACCTCAGGTCTGGTCCCACTTCTCCCCCACCCCCCTCTCCCTTGCTTCAACCCCAAGCCTGCTCATAGAATCATAGAATCATAGAAGTAGGGTCGGAGGGGACCTTGTAGATCTTCAAGTCTGACCCCCCGCCTGGGCGGGAGAAAAGACTGGACTCAAATGAGTCCAGCCAGGTAGTCATCAAGCCTCTTCTTAAAGATCCCCAGGGTAGGAGCCAGCACCACTTCCCTAGGAAGTTGGTTCCAGCTCCTAGCCGCCCTAACTGTGAAGTAGTTCTTGCGGATGTCTAATCTAAATCTACTCTCTAATAATTTGTGTTCATTGTTCCTTGTCATGCCAGGGCGCGCTAGGGGAAACAGTGTCTCCCCTAAACCCTTCTGGTCCCCCCTAGTGAGTTTGTAGACAGTCACCAGGTCCCCCTTCAGCCTTTTCTTGTGAAGGCTGAACAGGTTTAGGTCCCGCAGTCTTTCAATGTAGGGTCTGCCCTGTAGTCCCCAGATCATGCGGGTGGCCCTTCTCTGGACCCTTTCAATGTTGTCC
>NW_017728949.1:47650602-47661873 GCF_001723895.1 Crocodylus porosus | reverse complement strand
AGCAACCGCAGTATAGTCCTCCCTGGTCATGGTCCCTCCCTTCCACTGGGTGTACACCTCCCTTTTAGCTAGGAGACATTCCCATATGCTTTCAGTGAGCCATGGGGGCTTTTGCACCTTCCTGCTCCCTTTGATCTGTGTTGGGATTACCTCCCTTTGGGCTTGGAATTACCTGCTTTTGGGCTTGGATTTTAATGCGAATATGGGGCTTCATCATGCACTAATCTTTTATCAAATTTTATTTTTATATGTTACTGTTTCTGTGTAAGAGTTCAGAAAAAGATCTGAAACAGTTTTATAAAAAGATTTCAAACATCACTGTTCATATTAAGGGTGCCTTCCCTCAAATGCTTAATGCTCTATTGTTTTGCCTTTTTCTTTGTTTGTTATATGCAACTCATTACTGATCTTAAGGTCCAAACTCTTAATGAGACAATTCTCAATTCCAGCCTTAAGTTTGAAGTTATGCTTAAACTACATAATCTATTTTTGGCAAAAGTCTTAAAAGTCAATTTTGTTGTACAGTTTAACTGTCTCCTAAATTTGAAACAGTAGGATTTAAGCATTAACTTCATTCTAGGTTTTAGAGCAGGAATTCCCATTAAATCTTTGTACCTGCTTTGCCTGTCAAATGCTACTATATGGTTTCAAAAAATGCTTGATCTAATAAGGGCCAAATTTCAGCGATTTGTACAAGAATGAATGCCTATTACAATTAAGCCATTGTGTTCCCTCAGTAGTGGTAGAGGTTACAGTGTCATACCCTTTCTGTGCTGACATGATGGTCTGCGCTCAAACTTACAGATAATTGAAAATGAATTACTTGGTTTTTTTTATATTATATTTTTTTCCAACTATTTAAGTTGGTATAATAAAAGATATCAGATAAACCCAAAGAACCTTGTCTGCCTATGTCCTTAGACCAACACGGCTACAACCTACACCCTTGTAACATTGCTTTATTTTATTATTTCAAAGATATCGAACGGTCCAAACCATGCCGTTCTTGGTCTGTAGTTGGGCAACAAGTCTGTTGGTTCAAAATATTGTTGTTTAGATTTGTTTAGGACAGTTCTATCTGTCAGTTTCAGGATCTTCCTTACTTCAAAAATGGGTACATCTGCATTTCTATCAATTTTTCCCATTTGCAGTTTTTGAGATGTATTTTGTAATTTTCTCCCGTTTTGTAATTTCTTGTCTCTAAGCTAAACATTTCATATCTTGAAGTCCTCCCCTTTTTCTCCCACCCCACAATGGTGAGGGCAGCTGCTGCAAAAGGAAAGAAGGAGTCTAATTTTACTCTGTTTAGATAATTGATTAGTATTAACTGCCTTTCAGGATATGTCTAGATGTGTTCCAGTGTCTCGCCAAAACTTACATGATAGGTTCATGAATTATTCTTTATACCATCTTTCATTAGTATTTGATACCTCAGCAGGTAAGTTTGAAGTTCCCTTCTAAAATGGGATCTAGATAGTACATGAAATTAGTAATATTACTCTCCACTCACAACTGTATCCCTAGGGTATTATGCTGTTCTGTGATTTGTTTTTTATATAGTGTTCCTTTCCAGCAGTCAACCGTTGGTGTTTCTCATTATGTTGACAAACTTTAACTTTTTTGTAGGTAACTTTCACTAGATAACTGTTCTAATAAACCATCATAGCACAGGCTTCCCTGAGTAGTCTTCAGATATCAAAATATAGTACGTCTGCTATTTGGCTGACTTTAGTAAGTGGTAGCAAGTCATCTTGCAAGTCTGCTGACTTCCTACCACTTGCTAATATCAACCAAATAGCAAATCTAATGTTCTGCCTCTGCCAGTGCTAAATTTCAAATCAGAAGGAAATCAAAAATTGATAGGACACTAGTTCCTGACACTGACAAGGTACACAGAATATTATCAAAGACGTTATATAAGAGCCCAATATTATTGTGATTTTATTTATCAATCTGACCAGTTTTTCATGTAGTTGATCATTTTGATCTACTCCCTTGTTTATAAGATCTTGCAGGCATAGGCAGGGCATTGATTTCTATCATAAGCACTACCTTCATTTCGGGAATCTTACAATTTTAGTTCTTAAAATCAGACAATAGAAGATCGGGTCTTCTAAGCTACAATCATGGGACTCCTCAGTAGTGGGTTGTTATTATAGAGAAGATGGTTTATATTTTTAAGCTTTTTCCAGAAATTGTTTTTGGTTTTATGGACAGAATCAAGGCATATCAATGCATAAATTATTGTATAGATATATGGCATGTTTATACTAAGGAGAAATATTAGAATCAGAATATTAGGGACCCATCCAACTATTCAGTAGAGTGAGGTGGAAACAATATCTACAGTCAAGGTGGACTAATAGTTCTTTGTTATAAACCCTAGTGTTTGGATACTTATTCCTTTATAAAATGTAACTGTTTAGCTTAACATTTATATTGGGTCTTTCATTGTCAGGGGTCAGCAACCTATGGCCCTTGGGTTGGATCCAGACTGAAAAGGGCCATATGGGTCTGACCTGGGCTGCATTTTATTAAGGGTGTGCTAGTCTCCAGTTGTTTGAACCCGTCTGTGTTTTCCTAATGGCACACCAATAGCCTCCAGCCTGCAGTGGAGGGGTGCTCTTTCTCACTGGAGCCTCTGCTCACCCTTGCTGGAACGGCTAGAGGTGAGTGTGGGCTTATGACATCAGCTAGGTTGCAAGCTGTGTCACACATTAGTAAAAGGTTCTAAACTTTTTAATATATTGTTGTCTGTTATTTTTTCCCTATATATGCAGATGATACTTTTAATGTATAGAGATTAAGGCATTTAACTTTGAATATCAAGAACACATTCCTGATCAAAAGCAGTTAATCACTTTATGATTCCTTAAGCAATAAAGGCAGAGAATCAAAGGAAATAAATACAATAAAAAACAAATGTTTATTCTTTTGGCTCAATTATAATGTAGTTTACGTTTTTTATGGTAGTAGCAATTTCCTGCATGCACTCCATCAACACATTACAAGTTAAAAGCATTAGTAAGGAAGAGTCTACATTTATCTTTAGCTTGTGAATGATACACAAAATGTGGTGATGAGTTTGATTTACAAGTGTACCATTTTTTCTCAGGAAAATATTGGCGATTCCATCATATGCTTGAGCGCAGTATGAATTAAAAAGAATAAGAATAGCCTATATGAACAAATACTGAGAAATAACAAGGTTTCTGTGAAAAATGGGTATCTGTACATGAGCATCAAGGCTGCTCCGATGCTCTGTAATTACTGCCCATCTAAGCAGACTTGATCATTCAAGTCTTCTGGAGCATGGTAATGTGGTTCAACAAGCTTCAGATAAAGTAGCCCCACTGCCATTTTGAAGCACGGAGACACGGATGTATGAGATGTTCTGGGCTCTTTAATTACAATGGCTCTCAAAGTTGCTCTAATTAAAGCACTCCCCCACCTCCCCCCTGCCCCTCAGCAGATGTATAAATGCCCAGTAAGACTATCGTGAAACTTCTGATGCAAGTAGTGCTAGAAATTCAGTTGTCCCCCTAACAGTTTCTCCACTATCCCTAATCACCAGATATGATTGTATGGTAACTAATAAACTGGTGTTCCAGTTTTACACACTTTACAAATTAAATATCTGCAAATATAATATTAAAACAAAATAGCCTATTAGTACTTATTTTCTTTATTTCTTATATTGTGAAGATCTCAACCGAATATTATCATGGACAGAAAGTAAACAGAGTGATATGGGAAGTAACTTAAACAGAGAAGTGAGCCTGATGACAGTTACCTTATATACAAAATGCTGCCAATAATATGATTTTTTTTACATTATTTATATATGCTAACCACATTTCAACAGGTTAAGCAATTCGCAGTATGCCCTATACATTTTGATTCTATACCATATAATAGCCACTTAAAATTTAAAATGCAAAACTAAAGAAGCTCATAAATAACTTCAAACTATTGCTTAATGATATGAAGGAATGAGGTCTTGTCAAACAATTTGATTCACTTTATCACTGACATGGCTTCCTATAGCAGAGACTCTGGACAGTGGAAGGAGCAAGATACAGCAGCAAAACTATTGACATGCATCAGTGGTACTCTCCAAACTATCTATAATGATACAGAATATAAGAAGTTACCGGTTGAGAGCTTAGAATCTACACATACTTTGGTACATATTTGATGCAATATGCTGTGGCACAGCCAGTTATGTGTATATTCAAATATGTACAAAAGTGTAAAATAAGTATTTACACAATAGGGGGGATTTTGTTATTTCATTAGTTGTCAAGCTTACTGAGAGTAAAAAGGGGATAAACAATTTCAATAAAATATAAACCTTTAAAAAAATTACTTATTTGATTAAATTACTTTCCCAAGACAAATACAATACAGTGGTTTTTTTTCTGAACAACATTTGATAAAAACAAAGACTAGGTGACTGGAAATTGGGATGAAGTTTGCGCTTGCTTATATTTCATGATTTGCATAAACATAACTCGTGTAAATTCTTGTAAATTACAAGATACTTTGCAGGCACATAAAAATTAGTCTGAATGTGACAACACAAATCGTTAAGGACTTCAAATTTTAAAGCCACCCAGAAAGATGGAAGTAGTTAAAACCCTTGTTGCTTTGCATCGTGTCATGGTTTTTTTTCCAGGCACAATCTACAAGTGCAGCATGCCTCCATGCAAATCACTTTGTCTGTACATTATAGAGAATTGGAGAGTAAAACACCTGGCCTTCATACCCCCTCCCCAACATAAAACCCATTTACAAAAATAGTCACATATAATATTAAACAACCTGTGGATTAAAAAAATCAAAAATTCACTAACACTGTTTTTGTAAAAATATGGCAAATGTGGCAGTTGAAGTACAAACAGTGAATAGAGTTACCATACTAGGTGTTTTTCAGTATGTCAAACACGCAAAAAATGTAGCTTTGCACACCTTTCAGGGCTCCTATGATGTAAAGAACCATTGTGTCTGTCTTCTTCAGTAGTGTCAGCTGTGATGAAAACAGTAACCACCTATCAAGTATGTTACCCTGTTTTAGACTTACAGGTTGATGACGATGGGTCACTGTCTTGTTATAGGCACTGACCATAAGTATATATATAATGTGTATATACATATATATATGTAAAAACAGTCAGTTTGGCATAAACCTCCTACAGGAGTCCTGTTGACACAGATACATTACTTTCAAAGGCTGTAAACAAGGTGACCTACAAACAGAATTCTTAGTGTTTTACTTTTTACTTTCCCTGATGTCTTTGCCTTTGTAGTCTTTTACTGCTTTGTCTTTTTCATATTTCTCTTTTTCTGGCTTTGTTACACTGTCATAAGAGGGCGGTGAGGTGGTTGAGGAGCTCTCATCTGTTTTTTCTGGAGTAGAATTCTCATTTAGTTTATCAATAATCATATCCTTGATAGGTAGTCCATCTCCTTTGTTTTTATCTTTGTTAATTAGACTAGAAACTTTTTTAACTTTTTGCCTTAAAAGGTGCCGTCTGTAAGCACGCTGAATAACAGTAGCAGAAACCTCCTCTTGCTTTCTTTTTAATGTGGTTGTAATTGGTTCATAGGAGACTTTAGAAGGATTGGCTGCCATAAACCGATCTTCCATTTGTATTCGAAGTGCATCCATCTCCCCACTTTCACCCAAAACACGCTTTGTAAAAGCAAACAAGATGTCCAGGCAGTGAATTCTGTCACCACTTACCATGGGCAGATCCATTGCAATAAGCTGGACTTTGTTGGGCTTTGCTATAAGAAGAGGAGGATCCAGTGAAGCTGCAAAATCAGACAGTTTACTATATTCTATGAACTGGGTTGCATCTGGATCAAACTTTTCCCAAACCTCATAGAACATCTCAAAGTCATCCTCACTCAAGGGCTCAGCACTTTCTTCAGTTGCAACACTGAAGTTCTCCAAAATCACAGCAATATACATGTTTACTACAACTAGAAATGATATGATAATGTAACTGACAAAAAAGAAAATCCCAACTGAAGGGTTACCACAGTCTCCTTTAACAGAGCTTCCAGGGTGATCTTTATGTGGGTCACAGTCTGGTTCCCCACTGTTAAGAATTGGTGCTAACAAGCCATCCCAACCAGCGGATGTGGTAATTTGAAATAGGCAGATCATGCTGTTGCCAAAAGTTTCAAAGTTGAACATGTCATCAATCCCAACTTCCCTCTTAACATAGGCAAAGTTGGACATCCCAAATATTGCGTAAATAAACATGACCAGGAAGAGCAGGAGGCCAATGTTAAACAAAGCAGGAAGAGACATCATCAAAGCAAAGAGCAAAGTGCGAATCCCTTTAGCTCCCTTAATGAGTCGCAGGATTCGACCAATTCTGGCGAGTCGGATGACTCTGAACAAGGTGGGGGACACAAAATATTTTTCGATCAATTCAGCTAGAAACATTCCTGTTAAAAAATAAATTAAGTTAGTCAAATAGGCCATTAATTTAAAAACAGCTACTGGATATTTATACTAGCATATTCAGGCTGACCATAGAGGAATATAGCACACTTGTAGTATACTATAGCAAACTATAACAAAATTGCAGTAGTTTGTATTGTCACCATTCAGTTAATTGAACAAAACATTCACAGTATGAAAATCAGCAAAAAAAAAAACAACCTAAAAGTTTTACAGCACTCTGCAAGACCATGCAAACTGAGCCAAAGAAATGCATATATTTTAGCTGGCAAGGTTCTTTGAGTAGATGTGATAACTTTTATTAGAACAACTGAGTAGTTGGAAAAAAGCTCTTAGCAAGTTTTTGGGTGCAATCACCCGATATTTTAGCATGTGCGTACGTGTGTGTGTGTGTGTGTGTGTTTCCTAGGACAGAATACTCCCAAATAGGAGTATTATAAAATGCACTTGGCCAGCCTATTTGTATTATCTCAATATCATAGATATTTTGGTCTGAGGAATATTGTTCTGTTTTAGTTATAATAAAAGTAATATAGATTAATTGGAAGGAAAAGCCCTGTTTATAGTTGTTGGTGACAGATTACAATGTAATCAAATCAAACTACTTCTATGAAATATATAAATTTATACAGAAAATTAGCTTTTTGCAAAGAGCAAAGTTCAAATCCCTTTATCTGCCTTTATTAGTCACAGGATTTGACCAATTCTGGCAAGTCAGATGACTCTTAACAAGGTGGGGGACACAAAATATTTTCCGATCATCTCAGCTAGAAACATACCTATAAAAACAAATACACATTTAATTCAAGAACAGCTTTAAATTTATTAATGTATCATTGGTGGAAATATTTGTTTGTTGTTCTCTCAGAAACAATCAGAATATGAAATGCTTGTTTCTTTACTTTAAAAGCTAAAAGCTGACATCAGTCTTTCTGGAAGGAAGATAACATATATACAGATATAAACTGGCTATTTTATTACCACATTTACTTTAATACAAGACAATGCCCAAATAATTAGATTCTATATATGGAAAATATATAAATTTGTTATAATTTTCCAGGTATTGAATCTAATTATTAGAGGTTTGCCTTTAATTTGTCCCTCTCTCACTGCTACAGCAGGGAAAATAAATTTGGAGGGTCAGGTAGCCTTTTTGCTCTCTGTCCCTGTCAGCTTCTGCCCCCCTGCAGTCCCTTTCTCTCTTCCACGCTGTAAGACCCTGTTCTCCCTGAGCACATGGAAGTGAGGGGCAAATTTGAAATAAACATACCTGTATTAATTCACATCTAGATACATTATTACATGTACCCACACACTTAGTTCATGCAGATTTGATCTATTGTATCTTCTTCTTTTTTTTTTTAATTGCTGCAAATTTTAAGACAGGTCCTCCAGAAATGCACTTTTTAGAAACACTTCTGTACATACACTTTTGTGCCAGACTATCCATGGTATTAACCCAAAGCCAAAAAGGCTCATGATTTACCATATAGGTCATTGGCCTGGACCCCAGCAGAGTCAGCAGCTTTTAAAGCCATGGTGACCTCACAGCTCAGTGTTGCTCAGTATGTTTGTGTACTCTAGATTCCCCCTCCCCCTACACAAGGATCCATATGCTAATTAGTCCCCTACTCATGACTAGAAGTGTTCTTGTCATGAAGCCTGAGACCCTCCAAAAATGTATATGTAGATGAGGTGCAGGGCAACCTGGTTTGGCTGTACCTCATGGAATGTGAGGCCACACTAATCATATGAAACAAACTGAGAGAGGAGGAGGCAGAGGCATTCTGGGTGAACTGTATGAAGCTGATGTTTGCCAGACATTAAAAGCAGAACTCAGCTGTGGGGGTGAAGAGGAAGTCAAAATGTATTCAGTATAGTGGCTAGCCATGACTTGAAAAAGAGTCAGTGCTGAGGGGGACTGTGCTCAGTGGACGCTACCATATATCTTATTCAGTTGGGTTGCACTAACCTATCCTTGTGGTAGGGTCCAATCAGCAGGAAAAAAAAAAAAAAAGGGTCCAATCAGCATGTTTGTCCAATATGGGCCATGTGTTTTATAGTTAAGTTCAGTGTTGGTTGGGCAGTGCACTTACTGTGCCTGCCACTTTAAGAGGTCAGGCCATCTGCGGAGCCACTGGGGGGGGTGGTCAGGCCTAATTAGAGAGTCAGTTGACCCAGGGGCTTGCAGGTGCAGCTAATCCAGATCAAGGGGGTCATCTGACTGCATGTGAAATGCCTGATTGGAGGAGAGATGGGCTTAGACAAAGTATAGGCCCAGACACCAAGAGCAGGGCAGGCAGTAACATCTTGGGAGCTGGTGGGGGAACATCACCCAAAAGGAAGGTCGCAGCTCCTGAATTCCAGGAAGGAGAATGACATTCTGGGGGTTTGGGTAGGAACTAAGGGGACGGAGGAGGTTCCTGGGGACCCAGGGTGGTTTTCAGAGGCCTGAGAAGGGGGATGAGTGCCTGAGCCTGTTGAGAGACCAGAGGAGCCTTGAGAAGGGGACTGTTGAGTGCCAGTGGCCTATTGAGAGGCAGCCCAGCCCAGACAGAGAGGAGCAGTGTGCACAAGGGCCTTTAGAGAGACTCAGAGAACCTCAACTGATCCAGACTGGAGACAGGGGCCAGGGGCCAGGGCCTAGGAGAGGCTGAAGGGCTAAATAGCCCACCACCAGAGACTGAGAGACCCAGGAGTCTGGAGTCTCAACTGGCCTGGAAGGTGGGGCCAGGGCCTAGGAGAAGCCAAAGGTCCCTGGGGGGCCACAGGAAAGAGAGGGAGGGGTCATGGAAAGACAGGCCAGCCCAGAGAGAGTGAAAGACTGTGTGCAGAAGGGGCCTAGAGAGAGAGGCTGGACCATCCCAGAGTGAGGGGCTTGCATACGAGGGCTAGGTAGGCCCTGAGAGAGTAGTTTAATGTGTGGGGAATCTAGGAAGGGCCTGAGTGAACCTCAGTGAGGGTGACAGAGTATAGAAGCCCACTGAGGGGCCTTGAGGAGCACAAGGAAGAAAGGAGCTGCATAAAGGAAGGACTACGGGGCTCATGAGGGAGTGATTTATGGAGGGACTCATGAGGGCAGACCAATAGAGAAGAGAGGGCTGGCTGTTGGAGGAATAAACCTAGTGACCTCTGTTGGTCCAAACAGGGGCCAGAGCCCAGATACAGATGAAGGGTGAGATTGCCCATCACAAGAAACTGCCAGAACCAGGAGCTTGGAGTCTTGACTGACCTGGTGGTGGAGCCAGGGCCTACGAGAGGGCAAAGGTCCCTGGGGGGCCACAGCCATGAGAGGAAGGGGTCAAGCAGCGGGCAGCCATGGATGATGATGACTGGAGCTAGGCTATCTGAGGAGGAGGGATTTAGGAAAGGGATCTGAGAGTGAGCTGGGAGCCAGAGATGGAGGTTTTAGATATGAGGTTGAGCTAGGGCCAGATGGCCCAGGAGTTAGCAGCCCAAGAAAAGGCTAGGACATTTAGGGTCCCAGAGAGGAAGTTGTAAGATCAGGTAGGCCTGAAGACTGGTCCTGGGTAAGACCTAAAACTGTATGCTGCTGGAGTGGGTTGTTATGGTGGGGCAGCCTCCAAGAAATGCCACACATAGGCCACACCAGGGAAAGGTGAGGATGGGGCACCAAAAAGCCTCAGCTCTCATTACCTTGTGGGTTACCCTGTGGAGTGGGAAAGCTAGAGGAGCACACCCTGATAGAAAAGCACTGGCAAGGAAGATCAATGAGGCCTGAGTGGAGAGAGGCCCAGTTAGAGGCCTGAGGCCTAAGCAGAGTGTGGCTCAGAAAGTGGTCTGAGGCTGAAGTTGACTGGGTCCAGGATGAGGGACCAAAGAGGAGATGACATCTGAGAGAGGGGCCAGGTGGGAGACTGAAGGGCCTGACCGCCCAGTGAGTGTGATTGCATGAGACTGAAGGGTCTGAGGGTCCAGAGAGGGGCCTGAGGAGAGATTGAGGGGTCTGGCAACCTGAGTGGGGCTGAGAGAGAGATCAAGGGGTCTGAAGGCCCAGTGTGGGGCTGAGAGAGGCTGAGGTGTCTGAAGGCCCAGTGAGTAGGCTATATCAGAGATTGGACTATCTGTAACAATGCCATCTGTGAGGCATAGGACACATTGTAGGGGAGGTATGGAGCCTTGTTATTGGCCCATAAGGTGGGTGGTTGGTACAGATTGGCCCATAAAGACCAGGTGGGTGGGTGGTACAGTAAGATCTGGGCAGCCTCCTGCATTATATATATATCAATTTACATTGAGGCATGGGCGGCAAGAGTGGGGCTGACTGCTCATAAAGCGGAGTAATTTCAGTTTTTTGTGAGGTACTCTGTGACAGTTGGCTACATTTAATCAACTTCAGTTGGCTGCCGTTACTGAATACATGCTGCTTTTTGGCAGTAGTTTAATGACAGACAGTGTATTTAATGAGGTTTCCTTGTATGCGATTTCAAGGCAAGGGGCTATTCCACCCCATGCTAAAAGGAGAAAAACTTTTTCTTGTATTTTGTGTTTTGGGCTCCACAGTTCAAAAAGGATGTGGAGAAGCTTGAGAGAGTCCAGAGGAGAGTCATGCACATGATCAGAGGTCAGGAAAACAGATCTTATGATGACAGGCTGAGAGCCATGGGACTCTTTAGCCTGGAAAAGAGTAGGCTCAGGGATGGGCCACCTATAAGTTTATCAGGGGTGACCACCAGGATCTGGGGGAACTTTTGTTCACCAGAGCGCCCCAAGGGATGACGAGGTCGAACGGTCACAAACTCCTGCAAGACCGTTTCAGGCTGGACATA
>NW_017728949.1:47606711-47649857 GCF_001723895.1 Crocodylus porosus | reverse complement strand
GACACAGTACTCCAGCTGCGGCCTGACCAGTGCTGCATAGAGGGGGAGGATCACCTCCTTGGACCTGCTCGAGATGCATCTATGGATGCATGACAAGGTGTGTTTGGCCTTCCTGACTGCATCCCCACACTGCTGGCCCATGTTCATCTTGGCATCAATGATGACTCCCAGATCCTTTTCTGCCTCTGTGCTGATGAGAAGGGAGTTCGCCAGCATGTAGGTGTGGTGCTGGTTCTTCCTACCATAATTAATACGGTAATTATGAAAAGGTTATGCTGCAGAATGTCTATAGATAACATTTTTTCCTTCTGTGACATTTTGAAACAAAAAGGACACTCTGGATTAAAATTGAAGTGAATATAAGAAAAAAAGAATATTTAGAGAAAAGCTAACTTCTGGTTGGCAATCTAAACTCTGCACTTATTACTAAGGAAGCCTGGAACAATACATTTGTCTCACGGAGTTCATTAGTTCTTACACCTGAGCCTGGTACAATCCTTTTATATCAAAGAGTATCAGCAGTTAAAAGTAAGGTGAACTCATGCAAATTGTAGGAAGCGATAAAGCAGTCTCAGAGACTCAGTAAAACTGTTCCATACCTTGAAGAAGCTTGAAATCTTATAAACTGCAATATGGAAATGTACTACTTTTTAAATAACAGACCTCTAAATATTCTTGGAGGCTCTATTTAACCTCCATACTCTTCATTTTGCTAAAGAATGCACCTTTATGATTAGTTGATATGAGCCACTGAATATATTTATTTATAAATTATGGTGTAATAATAATGTGAAGCAAGCACCTTCTTTATAAGATTCTGACATTAAAAATTAAATAAATGATAACAATTTGGTAAAAATGATCTTATTGTACGCATAGTATATTTATAAAAATAAAAATCTATAGAATTGCCTTATCTGAATAAATTTATAAGCCATATCACAAATAATAAGGCTGTGTGTATGGTACTATAAAATCCTTAAACAGACGTTCACTTTCTCCTCATTTAAAATCTTATTGAAAATGAATTGCTCTTACCTACTATGGAAAGAATGACAACCACAAAATCGAATATGTTCCAGCCTATGGTAAAGTAATAATGACGGAGTGAGATCAGTTTCAGGACACATTCTCCAGTGAAAAGGATAATGAACACCAGGTTAATCCGAGATAAAATAGTTTCCATATCTTTACTCTGATCATCTGTTTCTACCATCATTGTAACCATGTTAAGGCAGATAAGAATCATGATGCTGATATCAAATACTTGCTTTGTTACAAAATCAAAGACCATGCCTTGGAATTTGTTCTGCCAAAAACAAAACAAAACGTAAGAAATACTTTTGGTACCCTGAAAATACCTTTTTTCTTTATAAATTGCAAATTAAAGAATAGCAGTTTTATAGCACATATTGGCTTTGCAAAACAAAAACAACTTGCAACTCATCTGGTAACATCATTTTCCTACTACATGCTGTCTGAGGTGTGCTAGAAAGGAGTCACCATTTGTTGGAGAGGTATAATGCCACCTGGTTAAAATGTGATGGCAATAATGTAGGAAATTAAGATTAGTCAAATCAAAAGAAATGGCAGTGACTTAGTCGAGAAGGAGCCAATTTATTATTTGTCATAGCTATTTTCACCACTTTTTGCTCCAGGGTTGTACACATTCTATATTTCTGGAACTGCCTTGAACAGACTGTAGTTGCTGATTTGATTGTATTAGTTAATTTGTTATAGCTTTAATCCATTATACTGGGTATTTTCTGCAATATGTATCACTTCCCAACTTTCCAAAAGGGTTCAACAAACTATACACTATGAGGTGCACAATGAATCTCCCCATATCCACTGTCATGTTCTTACTACATTTCTTTAGAATTGAAACTGACTAGGATCTTTGTGTCTAAGGCATGCCAGTTTGCCACTATTGCCCTTCCTATTTGCTGGTATTCTGGGAACCACCTGACAGGATTGGTGCATTCCCATTTCTTACAGAGGGCTTCTGGATCAGCAGAGGGGTAGAAGTCAGTGTTAGAAAGTACCATCTATTGCTGCAAAACAACAAGAGCCAATAAACAGCCAAAATTCCCAGTGCCTGTTCTGGGACTTAGGTGGGAAATCCTGACATTTAATGCAGGTGCCTAAGAAATTCATACTTTGTATGCCCAATGTACATACTTTAAACCAAAATTAAGAAAAGCCCCCAGTTACTCTTACATGCTAAACTAACAAGAAGTGAGGAAAATTTCGCAGCTCTGGGAAAAAAAACAAGAAAAATGGCTTCCTTGGCAAAACAGCCTCAACTACAGTGTAACATAGGCATTAAATGCTACCGAAGTGAAGACAGAATCACTCTTACCACTGGTCTAGGTATAGGTTTTTGTGGTTTTTTGGACCCTAGTTTCTTCATTGCATTGTAATATTTCTTCTGCTCTTCTGTCATAAATATGTCTTGACCTCCAAAGTAAAGAAATGAGATAAAAATTGTTACAACCATGTTTTAGCTATAGCCTTTACATACAGTATGCACCATATCATTTAGTTGTGGATATTATTGCATTTATATTTGAGTCATAAGTTAAGATTTTGATTTTCAGGTATTTATATGCTGGAATTTTGTTTTGAACAGTATTAAGCATAACCGTGGTGTAACTGACTTTTCATCAACCTTTCTCAGTCCCGGATGCTGAAAGTGTATCCTAGGGAAGGAGTGTGTTTGGGACATCACTCTGTTTTTGTAGTCTCTACAAATAAATGGCTCTTAAGGTTGCAGCCAGCTATTTGCAAATTGGGGAATCCTTGAGACTGCTCTAGCTTGTGCAGAGGCCCAGTCCTGGTTGACTCCAGGGTTAGGCAGGTTGAGAATGAATGGTTTAAAAAACAAAACAAAACAAAAAACCACCTTTGAAAAATTCTCTGCCCCACTTCTCAGCTTTGCCAAACAAAACACAGTTCTAGCCCAGGATTGAGATCATAATGGATAAAATTGGTTTAGGAGAAATGAGGAGATATCCAGGGGCAATCATAGATTATGTCAGAAGAAAACATGAAGTAAAAAAATGCGGAGCCTTTAGTGTGTGTGTGTGTGTGTGTGTGTGTGTGTGTGTGTGTGTGTGTGTGTGTGTGTGTGTGTGTGTGTGTGTGTGTGTGTTTTATCATTGGTTTCTATTTGTATTTACAAAGTCTGTCGGTCAAATGCCCAATGGCTTCACTTGTGGGAGTTTTCAGTATTCTCACACGTTCACAGTTCACTGTGGGCATAAATAAATATCCAGACTCAGTGTCAGTACCTCAGTGGCGGCTACACTGGAAGTTTAAGCCCAAGTTATGGCATTTGTTGACTGAATCTTTTGAAATGTTTTTTTTTTTTTTGTCTATACTTGTTCTGAGCAGAGAAATGGAGGGTTTAAAGATATCCATATCACAACATCTATTTTTATGATTCATGACTCAGTTTTACCTTATATTTTGCTGGAAGAAAAACTGAAAGGTTTTTATTGCTCGTTTTTTCTGACTGGTTGATAAGAAGGGCTTCAGTTTAGGCCATACAATTTTCACAGCAGATGCAATGATTTATGACGGAGCTCAAACTTTTAGCTTCACTAGAAGACTTAGGTTTCTCAGAATCCTAGGGACTCC
The DNA here is from genome assembly GCF_001723895.1 of Crocodylus porosus. Classification (NCBI taxonomy): domain Eukaryota; kingdom Metazoa; phylum Chordata; order Crocodylia; family Crocodylidae; genus Crocodylus; species Crocodylus porosus. The sequence goes on along the minus strand of NW_017728949.1, from coordinate 47,646,215 downwards.
TGTTTTCATTAAAATGTTTTAAAACCACTTGAAAGTTAAGTAGTTGCAGCAAAAAAAAAAAAAATTCTCCTTTTCCTCTTTTGTACTATTATTAAAAAAACTCTCATAAGGCATAAGTTAGAAAAAGTAAATATGGATTACAAATTCTTCCCATCTCCTATAAATTTGTGTGGATTAAAAATCATGGGACTTAGTCCTGCAAGTCCTAACTCACAAAATACATCATCTCAGTCATACCCACAGTAGCAAATTACGTTACAAAATAGGTACATAAGGCGATTTCTCTCTTTTTTTTTAGAAATAAGTATTTGAAATAAATGGTGTCAACATCTTCACAATGCATGAGCCATTTATTTTTTGGAAGGAATGATTTGAAAGGAAATTGGCTCAGAGTGGATAGCTTTTTGTTTACTTTTATAGCAGTAAAAAATATTTTAAATACTTATCTTCTTTTTTTGTTGGTTGAAGTTATCGATGATAACACCAATGAAAAGGTTTAAGGTAAAGAATGATCCAAAGATAATAAAGATGACAAAGTAAAGATACATGTACAAGTTATCCTCATACTTTGGCTGATCTTGGACCTACAAAATATAATCAATTGATATATAATCTATATGCTGAGTGTCTAATTTTTTTCATTTATAAAACAACAATCTGTGGGAAGCACTTGGACTATCTAAAGCTTTATCTATGAAATATATTTTCTTGGGTAATACTAAGTTTTATGATATCTCTTTCTATGTCTCCTTTGACAGACAGAAAAAGAAAAATAGAAGTCCTAGCATGGTGAAAACAGGGAGTAGGAGAAGAATGGGGAATGCTTCATCTTTACTCAGTGACAGATTGCAGCCATTAATGCTTTTCATTTTAGCAACCTAAGTTTAAGTATCCTCTTATTTGTATATGTATACATTTGCATAGTCAGAGCCATTTAAACCATGGAGAGGTTTACAGCCCTCTGTTACATCTGCTGCCCCCCATCCACATTGGAGTTCTTCAGAATTGCCACAGTTGCATGAAGCAGCATACTTTCCAGCCGAGATGCAAAGCCAGGGTCCTACAGCTCTGTTCCCCCCTCCCCCCAAGAGTTGTGGCAAAGTGGGATGGGTAGCCAATCAGCACTTTCTTGTGCACTCAGTCTCTTTTTTAGGGTGCTTCATAAGGTATATTGCTTTCTGCTCACTGTTTGAAGTGCTTCAAATGTTACTTCTATCGAGGACCTGAGAGAGGCCAGTTGTAGTAGATTCCCATTTCCTATTGTTTGTTTGGAGTCTGTTAGACAGACTTCATCCTTCCCCCAACCCTAATATTCATTATTTCATTTCAGTTCATTATTCATTTCTGTCACAACTGTTCTAACGTCTGCTTCCACATCTGTATTCTCAAGGTACATTGGCAGTGCACAATACAATGTGCAATGAAACAGGGTAGATTAACTCAAGTAAAATGCCATGCTAACACACCTATGTTCTTATTGGTACCTCAGTTAGCTCACTGAGAGCTAGTTTGGGTAACTTTACACAGCAACGCATTTTAGACAAAGTGCTGTATGGGAATCCTTTTAACTTTCTGGGGCAGCCAAGCTAAGGTTCTGCTCCTTTGATACATTTTCAGGTGATCTTCAAACATGAAAAGTCATTTGCACTTAAAGTTGGATAACATATAGTGCTCTGTATAGTATATTTCTCAAAAAGTAATCTATACTTTTTCAGCAATTTATGCTGATGATTTAACAAATGAAGTGTTAAAACACCATCACCATGAGACTGGATATTTTTCTGAAAGGCAGTCTACATAGATTAAAACAAACACAGATTATAAGTTTGATAGAAGTAAGGAAGACTAACTCTCTCCAATACAGGACTCCAGGATAAAATTCTATCACGTGTTACATAGGCAATCACATTAGATAATTTAAATAGTCACTGAAAAAAAATCTCTGAATGTGTGTGTAATGTTGTTGGTGTGTTTGGTTTTTTTAAATTTCACTGTCTATGTAGTATACCAGCATATGGTCAATTAATGGTCTGAGAACTTATACTTACATCTCGTGAATCAACAGCTGCATACATAATATCCATCCATCCTTTGAATGTAGCCTAAAATAGAACACATGTGTTCACCTTTCCTGTAAAAATCCAGGCTCTAGAGAATTACTGGGGTTCAGCATTTAATAACAAATTCATATCAGCAAATATACACTATACTGAAAAATAGGGTATAATAAAAGATATTTATTTAGCCATATCCTCTTCACTTTCTTCATAAATAGTTATCAGATAATCTAAAATTATGTTTCAGCGGTATAGTTTGTAGCCATGTTGGTCTAAAGACATAGGCAGACAAAGTTATTTGGGTAAATCCGATATTTGTCATTAGACCAACTGAAATAGTTGGGAAAAAAATCTTCTTTGCAAACTTTCAGGTACAAATGCCCTTCGTCAGGCTGAGGAAACATCTGCAGTTTGCCTGTGCTCTTCCTGGATGTAATAGGAAAAAAAGTCAGAAGCCAGTATGCATGTGAGAAAGCTAGTCAATGAAAACATAAATTGAGGTAGTCAATGGGTGAGAGACAGGTCAAGGGAAGGGGGGAAAAGGGGGATGAATATAGCTGGGAAATGGTAGAGAGGTTACCTGGGGAGTAAGATGTCAGGCAGGTTATGATGTGTCATACATCCAGTGTCTATTAGGTCATTATTTTTTGTATCCAGTAAATTGATAAAGTTAAGTTTGTAGCTTTGTCTGTGAAAGGTGTTTTCTGAAGTCCCTTTGAGGATTAGAATTGAGAGATTAGAGACAGAAAAATTTTCTTGTGAAAAATGTGCTCCCAAATGTAGTTGAGTATTCCTGTCTTTGATGGATTTTCATTGTGTGTTCATTCTGGTGCACAGTTGTTTGGTTTCTCCTACATATTTTCCATCAGGGCATTTAATGCACTGGATGAGATACTACATTTCTGAAGGTCCAGGAATCTTGATGGTTCTGTTGTGAAGGATAGTAGTTGTGGGGGTGGTGGTGATATGTTGGCAGATTCTGATGCCTCCCCCTCAAAGAATATTTGCACAAACAAAATGAATCCACTTCCAACGCTTTCAGCATTCCTGGATCTTATATCTGCATCTCCAGAAATGTTATATATCTCATCCAGTGCGCTACATGCCTTGCTGAGAAATGTGTAGGAGAAGCCAAACAACTGTGCACCAGAATGAATGCACACTGAATATCCATCAAAGACAGGAATACACAATTACATCTGAGAGTACATTTCTCACAAGAAAATCTTTCTTGCTCCAATCTCTCAGTTCTAATCCTCAAAGGGACTTTACAAAACACCTTTCACAGATGAGCCTACAAACTTCACTTCATCAACATGCTGGATACAAAAAAACATGGGATAAATAGACATGGGATTTATGACACGTTATAACCTGTATAACATCTGACTCCTCAGGTAACCTCTTTATCATTTACCAGCTATATTCATCCCCCTTTTCCCCCCTCTTCCCCTGTGTCTCGCCCATTGATTACCTCAATTTATGTTTTTACTGACTGGCTTTCTTGCATGTATACTGGCTTCTGGCTTTTTTACTATTCCATCCAGGAAGAGCATAGACAAACTGCAGATGCTTCCTCAGCCTGACGAAGGGCATTTGTACCTGAAAGCTTGCAAAGAGATTTTCCAAGTATTTCAGTTGCTCTAATGAAAGATATTGGGTTTACCCAAAGAACCTTGTCTGCTGAAAGTATATGCATCTTTGTACATTATCTCCTCACTTTGGGTGCAGGTGCATATTCAGACTTTGCTGTCAGAAGATTGCAGAGATTTTAGAAGATGTTTTTAAATGAAGACTTAATAAAAATTAGGATCATATGTCACTAGGGCTGGAAGGGACTACATAAGATCATTTAATCCAACCCCCTGCTCAAGGCAGGATCATCCCTGACTAAATCATTCCTATCTATTACTTTCCAGAAGCTGCAGTTCTTCAAGATATGTCATTCCTTTTCCTATCCACTGAGGGTGCACATGGGCCTCAAGCACTTGAGATCAAAACATTTTTTGCTCTAGCTGTACCTATATATAGTATGTATGTGTCCTGCCTCTCCCTCCTGTGAGGCTACCAAGATACAAGCCCATTCTTCCTTTCCTTTTGTGACCAGGAAGTAATCATTATAGGACAATTCTGTTGTGTGGGAACCTCTTCTATGACTTCCAGATACAGGTGGAAGGGGACTACCTGTCAAAGTAAAATCTCATGAGAAGTGTCTCTAAAAGAAAATGTGGGCATGAGGTTTGGATATAGGCACCATGCTGAACTGGATAGTATAACTAAGGTGTTTAGGACTCACTGGGTGCGTCTACACAAGACACTTTACCTGAGATCAGATCAAATTACTGCCTACACGTACACATGCTTAGTACATGTAAGTACTGAAAAATAATTTGCTCTAATCATGAGTAAATTTGCTACCTGTAAATACAAGTAGCAAATTTAGTCATGATTAGTTAATGCGCTGTATGGCACATGCAGATGGCTGAAAGATGGAAATTTGCTCCTGGGCAGTAGGGGGGTGGGAGATTGCTTCCTGCCCTTGGGAGCTGTCTGCTGCCAGGGCAGGCTTCACCACTGGAGCCCAGAAAGGAACAAGGTCCCCATACCCCAGCAGCAGGGAGCTTCCACTCCCCCCTCCCTGATTGTGATCATGGGGCGGGGGCTGGGAAGTCTGCTCCCAGCCCCAGCTCAGTGATTACTGGGTGGGGACCGGGAACAATCTCTGCTGAAATCTGTCCTGGTCAGGGTCAGGTCCCAGCCCTGTGCCCCAATCAGGGAATAGTGATGCGGGGCTTGGAAACAGCTGCAGGGGAGGGGCAGGTCCCAGCCCCCTACCCTGATGGGCACTCTTAGTCCCTCCCCTGCAGCTCTTTCCAAGCCCCCTGCCCCTGACTAAGGAGCCAGGTCCAGAAGCTCTCTGCTGCTGCGGCAAGGGGAAATTGTTCCCATTGGGCTCTGGGGACGGAGCCCCGCCCCAAGCGGCAGGCAGCTTCTGGGACCAGGAAGCAACCTCCTAGCCCTGTGGTCCCTGTCAGCCCCTGGGCTAGCACCCATGGGGAACCTAGACCCCCCCGGCTGCTGCAGAGGACTGGTGCAGGGCTGGAGGGGGTGGGACCAGACTGCAGCAAATCTGTGTAGATGCCTGCCCAGGCATCTAAAGTAAACCCACCCTGCAGCATTTGCATGTTTAGTCACACACACTGGATCTAATCCAATGGATGGAAGGATAGGCAGCCGTTGTTCTAGGTATGTCTAAGCATTTTATCTGGGAGAAAAAGGCTTGCATGTTTTCACTTTAGTGTGCAAGAGTGAAAGGTCTGAGCTTCATCCTACTGGTCAATCAGTCAGCTAGAATACCTGTCCTCTTCCAAAACACACCCAGAAAGAAGCTGAGATCCCAGGAGAAGGAGGGGGAAAACTATTAGAGATGCCACAGAAACTTCGCTGGCCTAGAGAAAGAATCCCTAATTATGGTTCTGCAGACAGGTGCAATTGTATTGTGCACCATTTAAAAGATTTTTTTTTTAAATCAAAAATACTATAACTGGGGTTTGAAGATATCCTCTATACTTGTAGTGGGGAACACTCTTCCTGCCAGTAATACCTTAATTACTAGCAACAATTCAATATGTGTTTTTATGGATTCTAACAGTATATAAAAAAGCAATCATTTTGCTAATGAAAACAAAGCAACACAAAAAATATGAATTTACTTACTACTTGAAGCAGAGCAAGATACCCAGCTCCTACATTATCGAAGTTTACTTTTACATTTTTCCATCGGGCACTTTCATTTCTTTTTATAAGTTCTTCACACTGAGTGTAATTGTCAACATCACTGACATCAAACATCTCACCAGTTGTAGTATTAACACAGTGGTAAAACTTGCCAGCAAACAGATTTACTCCCATGATACTGAAGATTAACCAGAATATAAGGCAGACCAAAAGCACATTCATGATGGATGGAATTGCTCCAACAAGGGCATTCACAACCACCTAGTATACAAATTAAAGAAAAAAAACACAAATGTATCTCTCGCAATGAAAGAATCAGGCATTTTCTTTAAGTTATATTAACATTTCTATAAAACTAATACTTCATATATTTCATTATAAAATATAGGTAGGAAAAATGATAAAACATTAAGACAAAATGATATATTTAATGAAACCACAAAAAGTACGAGCTAAAAATCTAAATGGAAAGGAAGAAAATGCAAAAAGTGCAAAAAGAAATAAAAGAAAACCTGGTAGTGGCAAGATGGATTCTTAGAACATTTGTGGTCTAGGAAAAAAAAAGAGAAAAACATTAAATACGAAAACATAAATAGAAATCTATAAACAGTGCAACAAAATACTGTTTTTAAAAGCTTAAAGAATGGTAGATAACATGGAAGGGTGATTTAAAAAAAAAATACTGCACATCACACTAGAAGTATAGGTGATTTTATTTTTTAGACAGGAAATATCAAAAGTTATACTCTTGTATCTACACCTTATTCTTCTAAAAATCATATACAAAAGTAGTATAAACATTATGTACTTCATTTTGTCATTACGTAAGTCATTTTGTCATTACATAAGTCATTTACACCTGGATATTAAATGGGCTTATTCTCTGAACTTACCTAATGTAAAATTTGCACATTTTTGTTAATTTGTTTTTTCTTCACTATATTTATTTTATATAAAATTAAGCAATTTTTCTAGGAAAAGATCCTAGTGTATTCAATGGAGCAAAAGATTCTTTTCACTATCTACAATTTTCATTATCTCTACTTATTCTGTTTTATTCTTAGAGATGAAGCAACTGACAGAACAGCACATAAGGGCTAGACACAGAAATTACATACCAGTATAAGTAAACAGAACTAGTTAATTTCTGTAACACAACACAAGTTCAAAGCACATACACCACTTTCAAAATGGCTGAAACTGGTTTAAGATAAACTTGGATGGACATAGTATCAGACTTAACTGATTTGGGTTAAATTGGTTTATTGAGCTTCTGCCCCAGATCCCCTCCAGATTCAAGTTAACTCACAGTCCCCCAACATCCAAGGATGCATTGCAGGTAGGTGGGCTAGCCTTGGCTCAGTCTGTCTACTCCAGCTGAGCAGGGAGACATGCTCTAGCTCCCCCTAGCGCTGGTCTGGGCCACTGCAGACATGTGGTTTCATTTCTGGAATCAAAAGTGAATGTCTGTTCACTTGCTTATTGGTTCAATCCATGCAGCTTAGACTAACCTGCAAAGATGGAATCAATTCAGCTGCAGGCTTTTTGACTGTCTGTACTTAGCCAAGCTGTCTGCTAAGTCACATGAAGCTGTGAGGTTGGTGGAGGTTACTGAATGGTTAATTTTATATGGCTTTGAACATTAATGCAATTTTGTGACTGAGGAACCTGATCCAAAGCCTGTTAAAATCAAGGGGATTTTTTCCTTTCCTTCATTAGGTTTTAGATTAGGGGTATTTGTTATTTGCAAAGAACTATTGTTTTATGTAGTTGCCCGTTCCAGAGGTCCTGGTCATCATTCATTAATTTATATATATATGTCTGCTTGAGAGATATGCATACATACCCACCCCCATCAAGAAGTGCAGTATTGGAAACTGACGGGGGGTTTTATATAGAAACTTAAAGATAGATTTGTAAGGCTCTCTCTCAATTACATATTATTATTCATGGTTCTCCACAAATTAGCATGGACTTATACTTCAACAGAAATAGTGGGTGTTATTCTTAGGCAGACTGGCAAGATAAGGAACTCACAGTAATTTCTTAAACAACGCAGAATTGGAGGGTTGCATGGGAAGAGAGGTAAGATCACATAGACTCACCACAACTTCCTTAAACCTTAAGAGAAAAATACATATTTAAAATTAAATGTTGAGGGTGCAGGGGTGAGGTAGCTAAAAGACTTCAGCCATCTCTTTTCTTCTGTACTTTCATGGGCTATCACATCCATTTCCCCCTGTATTTATTAAGCTTCCTTCCCTAATTCTCCATTATTAATGCCACTCAAAAGCAGTGTACTTTTCCTCCCTGAGGTAGGAAGGGATCTTATGGCTCCTAACACATCTTTTTCTCCACTGCTGGCCATCTTCTTCCCTACAGAACTTCTTAGTGTTTCATGGCAGTTCTGTTTCACCCCCAGTCACAGGAGGCAGGGGATGAAGACTGGCCACAGAAATCAGGGGATACATCTCCCAAACAGATTGGGGAAAGAACTAGAATTCCTGATTTCTCAGGATGGTCTCTCTGCCTAATCAAACCCACAAATCTAATAGAAATTATAACAGCTTCAAGGCTGAAGTAAGAGCTATGTAGCCATGAGTAGACAGGATGATCTGTTTACAGTTTGACCTTCACAAGTAAGCTCTGTGGGCACATCCAGATGTGTGTGGACATTTGGTTCCCTGGGGACAAGTAGTGGCAGCACACCATGCTCCACCACTTCTTGTCCCCAGGGAATGCCCATGCCACACACGCTTTGGCACGCGGCAAGTTGCCCTGGGTGGCCTGGAGGAGGCTGTAGCCAGCGCTGTGCTGGCCCCAGCAACTTTATCTGAGGTCCTGGGGGCCTCCCAGAGCTGCAGTTATGGTGGTCCTGCTGGACAGAGCCTGGCCGGCAGCCACAGCACAGCTCCGAGTGTCCCAGCCCTGCTTTTAGCAGTACACGCTGCCCTGTGCGCTGCTTCACATTTTTTTTTTCTGCAGTTATTTTTTTTTGACCCCTGGATATCCTTGCAGTGCACAGAACTCCACACAACTGCGCTTATTTGGATGTGTTGTGTGGGTGTGTGTGCACGTACTCACGCACCTACATGTAATATAAGCATGCTTATAAACAGTGTTCCTTTTCTCTGCCACAGCTGTATGTATTTTCTGAAAGGAGTTCTGTGCAGTATACCTGGTATCATAGTATCATATTTGAAATGTGATTGTCATAGAAAGATAGCAGCCACAGTATATGAAATTTTGTAATCTCAGTTGTCAACATTTTTTTTAGCAGGTAATGATATAAAAACTATGCCTCTTCCACACATTATCAGTGAACACATTAGGATGAATAATATATGTTAATAGTAGTTGCATAATATTTTAAAGAAGAATGCTGTAACCTCTGGGAAATAAAGTAACCTTAATGTCCGTGTCTTATATATATAGGCTGCTTACACTTTTTAAGTTATATGACAAAGCAGCCTTCTGTAGATTCTGAAATTTAAAAAAGTATAATTCAACATTTTAACAGTGATTCCTAATTCTGAATACATATTTCATTTTTATTCATTCATTTTATCAGATTCTTTTGTTTTAACTCACCCTCATTCCTTCAAATCGTGACAAAGCTCTTAGAGGTCTCAAAGCTCTTAGTGTCCTTAGTGATTTAATGGCACCAAGTTCAGAATAGCCCAAGGCATTGGCTATTAAACTTACCAATGAGACCTACAGAAAAATAGAATAACAATTGTAATTTTTTTTCAGTCATTTGACATTGGGATACAATATATGCTACATAAGTTTCTTAAAAAGCATAAAGGTTTTCCCCAGGAAAAAAGTCTTTAAAAACCAAAGAAATAGAGAGACTTACAGACTGCCTACTTATTGAACTCTACTTGCATAAAAATGGTCTTAAAATTTCATGTTTTGTTGGAGTTGTAAGGAACCATAATAACCCTGCTAAAATAGTTTCCAGTTTTATGTAGGGAAAAAAAATACTGAATCACAAACATGAAACTTACAAAATCATGTGCTTAAGGAATACCAATTTAGAAGCAGACCAAATTAATCAGCTGTTTTATTATTATTTATTATTTACAGTGTACATTAATCTGATTGAAAATAACTTTGCAATTAGTTCACTTAACTAGACCTTTCAATGGATAAAGTCTAAGAAAGAATTCATTTTTACAAAAGGAGAGGCTTATTTTATTGCTATAATAGTTACATTTGTAAAGGAACTTCTGTACTTTTTAAACATATTAGGAAAAAATCTTTCTATCACCTTTTCAGTAATAAGATAGAAGATTTATTATTTTTGTCATTACAAAGCAGATTTAGAAGTCATTCAGGAGACTGGCTTTTTCCTAGGTGTTGCATATTTTTTGTATTTTTACAACTGATTTAGTGACCCTAAATGTCAATGGTCTTAAATTGCTTCAGGGGAAATTTAGGCTGGATATCAGGAAGAACTTTTTTCACTATCACAGTACTTAATCAAGATGATTAAGTATTGGAAAAGACTACCTAGAAAGGTTGCAGACTCTCCATCCCTATAAATATTCAAAAGTAGGCTAGACAGACAACCACTTGTTTAGTCAGGGATGATCCTTCCTTGAGCTGAGGTTGGACTGGGGACCTCTTGAGGACCCTTCCAGCCCTATTATTCTATGCTTCTCTGGGGGAAAGTGGGAAAAGGAAGGGAGAGAATGGGGCAGTGTCAAGCATTCCCACAACTCAAAGCTAGCAGATGTAGCAGGAAAGGATAGACCTGTTGGGTATATGTTTTATGTGAGAAGTGGTAAAAGAGAAAGCAGAAGGAGGCATGTTAAAAGGGAAGAAGAAGGAAGACCTATATGGTGAAGGAGAAAGAACCAAAGTGGTGTGAAGAAAAGGGAGTCAGCTAGTGGTGCTCAACCTTCTAGTTCTGCAGGCTGAATAAGGTATGTGGAGTAGGTCTGCCGGTCAGATCTTATATGTGGTCAGTTTGTGGGTGTGATCTCATGCACTGGTCTGATCTCACACACCAGATCCATCTGCACACCAGCCCAACCCTGAGCCCCACTGTGTACTGGCACAACCTAGTGCATGACTGATGCATATTCTTGGAGGCTGGAGAGGCATGGCAACTGCCCACAGGCGGCATTGGCAGCAGTGGGGGTGTGGTGGCAGTGAGTGGGGACTGCTCACAGGCAGCTATGGTGATGTCAGTGGTGAGGGTGGACTGAGCAGACTCAGTGGCAGGGGGGTGGCGAACAGCGGGTAGCAAGTGGGGACTCTCTGCAGCCACCCTTCACACTGTCAGTGGCACTGTCGGTAGCAGCAAGTGATAAATGGGGACCCTCCACAGCTGCTAGTGGTCATGTTAGCAGCGGGGGGGCGGGGGTCAGCAACCACCCACAGAAGCTGGTGGCAGCTTTGGCAGTGGTCAATCTTGGGGGGGACACATGCCCCCCTGTGCCCCCTCTACACCTTGCTTATGATCTAGTGCATAGGGCCATGTCATCTGGCTTGCATGGCTCCCTACAAATCTGGACATTTGGCAGCTTAGCGCTGCAATTAAAGCTGTAGATGACATTGCCTCATGGGCTGAATCTGTCTTATGGGCCCAAGCCATTAATCTAGGCTTTTAGCTCAGACTAAAGTGAAAACATGTATTAGACAGAGAACAGTGAAAGAAGCCCAGAGTTACCTAGAATCCACAGAGATAGGCAGAGATGACCAGAGCAGGGTGCAGGGCCCAAGGCAAATCAGCCTGTGTGGGGCCCCACCCTCAGATGCAAGGAAGCCAGCAGCGGATTCAGTAGTGGGGTGGTGCTGTGCAGCCAGACATAAAGCTGGTGGCAGTGCGGAGGTGCCATAGCCGCTCTGCTTGGGCTCTGTGGGCTCCCCCCAAAGCATGGGGCCCAGGGTGCCCCAATTCACCCTCATCTGCCCCAGGGATAGCCCTAGAGATAGGATATTCTTTCACTTTTATTGCCAAAAATTATTTAGAAGTCTAGAATCATTAAACTATGGTGACAGTTACTTGCTTTCAAGAAATGAATCTCAGCATTTTAAGTGCCCTCGATAGATTATTTTTGGTGTTTTACATTGTGAATCTCTGTTGCATACTGTTGTTGACCTTTGGATAGTTATGGTTGAGATATGTGCTCTATGAATCATAAATCCAAGAAAGAACAAGCCAGGCCTCCCTTTACTTTCTTTTATGTGCCTCCAATCACAGTTCTTAGATAGTGAAAAATCAAGGGCAGATGGCATATGTAGGCGTAATATGTAAAAATAGAGAAGATATCAATGAATTATATAATGCTAAAGCACTGGGATGGCACTTTTAAAGGAGTAGAATTAATTTAACTTTGCTACCATTTAGGTTGCTGATTTTGAAAATCCCATCCCTAGCGCATAGTAATGGTTAGACTGATTTGCACAGTATTGTTGTTGCTATGGATGTTCCAGAGGTATGAGAAATAAGATTTGTGATGTAATATCTTTTTAACCTAATAATTATTAATGAATTTTCCCACATAAAAAAGTGGACAGTTATCCTCTATGGAGCAAAGAGAAGTTAGCAAGGGAGATTTGAGAGGTAAGTTAAAAGGAGCCATAAAATAGGAGTCTTTTTAAGTCCACATATGTTGGTACCCAGTAAAGTTAGGAATTTTTGTTCCTGGCCCTGTTTCCTGAAGACATAGCATCAGTTTCTTTGGAGGATAAAGACTGTGCGTTGAGACAGAATTGTTGTCTTGTGAAAAATGTTCTCCTACTTTTTTAATTAATATTATAATAGTCAATGAATAATTCATAACATTCATCAGTAAATGAATTTCACTTCTTTCCATTTACAAATTGTCCACAAATAGACTGTGATTTTTCTGATTTTTTTAAAAATTAATCCTATATTCTTGTCTAGGTAAGTATTATTCTATAGTTTATTCATTTCAAGTATTCAAAATTTGCTTTCCTTAGACACCTAATTTTCCTGTTTTCGTGTTCTATTTCCTGACTGTTTAAGCTGAACTGTTAGAATGAGGTTTTGTTCATAAACAGTCATGAATTTGAAATTCATACTTGGCAAGCATTTTGTAATATTATCTTAAAATTGCCTCTAATATAGGTTTCCTGCGTGGGAACATCACCTAATTTCTCTGTATATGGATTTCCAAACTGTGATGGGGTGATAATACTGCCTTTATTTTCCAATTTTTGTGCCTGTTTACACTAGAAGTTCTTCAGGATATGCTATTGTATTCACATAAGGCATTTATCACAGACCTGATCTTGATATGGCCCCCTGGGTACTATTATAATATAAATAATAAAAACTAACAATACTTTTTAGAACATTTCTGCTGGGAAGCTAATTTTGTTTGCAAGTTAATAAAAAGATTGCAAGCACAGCCAAAGTGAATTAATTTAAATATTTGAACAAATAAGCATAGAACATTTTTAGCTGTATTCACCTAGCTTTAGCTTTAATAATACATAAGCTAGCAGTATGACCTGTCTTTTTATATAACATCTAGTAAGCTTCATTTTTTTTTTTTCATTTAATTGCTCGAAGATTACCTCTTTTGGAATTTCAACCTGTGTGAGCAGTTTAGATGCTGAGATATGGAAAGGTCAGCTCAATGGTTGTATTCAAATTATAGTTATACTAGCCAATTGCCCATCTAGAATTATGGGGGGAGGAGCGGGGGGGATGGAGCCCCATTCCCCCCCCATCTGGGCCTGCTCCCCACTTCCCTCCAGCCTCTTGGGGTCTGGGCCCACTCCCCCCTTCTCTACCTGCCACAGTGGTGTGGGGAGGAGAGGAGCAGGCATGAGCCTGATGCAGGAGAGGACCTGGTCCAAGAGTGGGGAGAAGCCAGGCCGCCACAATGGTGGAAGCATTAGGCCTAGACCAACCAGGCGTTTGTCAGCCAATCAGAGTGTGAATAAAGTGTTATGGACAGACAGACAAAGGCTTTTATAATAGAATTGATGCACAACAGAATGCCTCAACAGACCATCCCCTTTCTCGTCTCCTCATATAGCTCTAGTTTGGTCAGGTCTTCTGTAACTATAGCAGTGTCACACACAGAGAAATGTAATTTCTTAGCTAGGTTTGGGGATACATAGGTCTACGCTAGTCAAAAGCTTTGCAAAATGTCATTTCTTATCGTTCAGTAATTTGGTCAGGCAGTCAAGCAGTTCACGTAAGTGAAAACTTCAGGCCTTTATAATGCAGAAAAGTGTGACCAAGAGGAAAAAAAAAGCCCAGTACTAGGAGAATGAAAAGTCCCTATCAAAGTCTAATAAAGTCTATTCTTTTCTGAAGGGATGGACAGTGACTTAATACGTTTATGTTCAAAGTGCTGTCTGGTAATTTTAAAGGGCGGGGCATGGCTGTTTAATAGCCTTAGGCATAGTAAGACATCTTTTTATCACATTGGATATAATATTTTGAAGAAGGTGAGTTGTTTAAAACTTGTCTGATTATTCTTTCTTCTATAAAATTAAGATGAAATGTAAAAAAATGTCAAATGTTCATCATTTTTATGTGAAGACAATATTCTGAGATTCTTTTCATACATAATACTAGCTCTAATTATGAAAAAGCATAAAAATTTTACTGCCATGTTTGCCATGTGTAACATGAAACCAAATGGGAGGGCACAGCAGGATAGCCTGGCTATGTAGGTAGCCAGGCAGCTGAGACAAGGCTAGCTGCACAAATATAGGTTGGAGGAATAGGGCAGATTCCCAGGCAGCCATAGGACAAAGGCTGAAAGCAGCAGAGCTAAGCTGCAACCAGGAGGAGCAGACTGCCCATTAGACCTAAACAGGAACACCTGTGCAGGACTAGGGGGTCACTTGACCCAAGGGGGCAGGGTTCTAGGGCATACAAACCCTGTATATAAGTCTGTCTTGCTCGATGCATTGCAGGGAAAAGAGCTCCTAGGAGATGGGAGCTGCAGGAGACACCCTGGCAGGCACAAAAACACCCTGAGAGTAGACAGGTAAGAGCCCAAAGGAAGGAGTGCTGGCTAAACATTTGTTTTACCTATAGTGGTTTTAAAGTGGTTGCTTGCCTTTTTGTTCTAGTTTAGACTGGCAGAACAGCTGTGGCTGTAAGGTGGGGGTGGGCAAAGTGGCCAATGGGCTGGATCGGGCCTGTGGCAGACTCCATTTCCCAGCACCCCCTGCCCACATTGCAGTGGCTGGTTTCCATGGAAACCGCAGTTGTGACAGTGCCATGACAGTGCAAGGTCAGGGTTTCCATGGAGTTTGGCCCCAGTAGCACTGGCAGGGCACATGGCTGGGAAGGGAGCTGATCCAGGGCTGGGGCTGGAATCTTTCAGTGGCAACAGCATGGTCCAGAGCCAGGGCAGAGCTGTGATCCATTGTGATCTGGGAGGGGAAAAGGGAGTGCCCAGGGCATACAGGCAGTGGATTGCAGCTCTGCCCTAGCTCTGGACCATGGTGTCACCACTGCAAGATCCCAGCCCCGATCCCAGAATTGCTCCTTGTATGCGTCCTGTCGGTGCTGCTGGGGCCAGTCTCCTTGGAAACCCTGGCTTTGTGCTGTCATGGCATTGCTGCTACTGGGGTCTCCATGGAAACTGGTAGCAGTGATGCAAGCAGAGGCTGCTGGGAAATGGAGTCTGGCTGCTAGCCAGATCTGCCATTTTGCCCACCCCTGCTATAAAGGGTGAATAGGAGCCCACAGAAGTGCCTGAGGAGCATGCTAGTTTTGAGCCAAGGCTGACAGGGCCAAAAGGACCTGATCTGAGACTGAGAGGAGGAAGACCAGTACCAGGGAGCCCACAGCCTGAGAAGGGCGAGACTAGGGCCACGGGTCCCAGAGCCAAAGAGTAGCAAGAACAGGGCCAGGGCTCCAGAGCACAAGAGGGGTGAGAATGGGGCTAGGGGGCCCAGATCCCAAGAGACCAGGGCCAGGGGGCCCAGAGCGTGAGAGGGGGAAGACCAGGAGCAGGGAGCCCATATCCCAAGAAGGGTGAGATAGGGGCTGGAGCCCAGAAGCTTAAGTCTGGCATAATGGGTCTTGGCTGAGAAGGGCCCAGCCAGAGAAAAGAGGCCAAAGCCAGGAAGGGTGACACTCAACAAAGGTTTTGAATTCTGAGAGTGCCAAGCATTGTGGTGTGCCTGGGCTGCCCTTCTGCAAGGCATGGATGTGTCTCTGAAGGCAGATGGAGACCACGAACACAGCTCTTAAAGTGCTTGGTGTCTTAGGGTACCAAAAGGGCTGGAAGGGCCACAATGGATTGTCTGAAGATAAATTGGCAGTGGATGGATTCACTCTGGGCTCTTTTTTTTATGAACAACATCAAGGTGTGGTAGAAGAGCAATAGGGGAGGGCACCCTGAGGGTTCAGAGTGAGCAGGAGGTGCCATAGCACTATGATCTTGTAAATAAAAAAAATTCATGTAACCCTTCATTATTCAGGAGAGAAGTTTCAATATTAGTTACAGTTCATCTGAAGGAACACAAGTTAGTGAATTTCAAATACTCCTGGAAGGAAATTATTGTACTGAGCATTGAATGATATACTGTTGCTGGTATAGGAGTAGATGTAAACCATACAGATATGTTACCTCTTCCAGATTAAAATATTTTTTTGCTTCTGAGACTCATGAATCTCACTTACTCCTAGTAAATTTTTACAGAGATTGTACAACTGTACCAGAATTTTGTACATTTAGTGAAAAGATATACTAGTTTCGATGCAAAAAAGAATAAACATCTTTGCCAGAAAATGCTCCTTCTCAATTCCACACACAACATAACTTTCACCATGACTCTCTGGTGAACCAATTCAGATAATGGGTGAGGGAAGGAGATTAAAATATTCTGGGAGCCACAGGCAACTGGTGGAGGGGCATGGGGGGTGGGGCACATGCCCCACCTGAGATTGGCCCCTGAAAGTGCTGGGGGGCCTGTTGATGCACCCACAGCTCAGCACCTCTAAGGGTAGGGCCAGGTGCAGAGCAGATCTTCACCGGCCTGATTGTATGGCTGGGGACCACACTGCTTCTCTAGCCAGCCCTGCTTTCCCTGACAGTGCTCTCGAGCCCAGAGTGTCAAAGAATGCTCCAGCCAACCAGAGCGTTGCCTCATCTCCTCTGTACAGCCCCTCTCTCTCCTGCTCTATCTGTAAAGAATATGCTCCAATCCCCCAGCAAAGGTGCTGTTCCTGCTGCTGGGAGAGAGGTAAGCTTGGGGCTCTTGCTGGCAGGGGGGGCAGCCCAGGGAGAGGCAAGGAGGTAGTGGTGTGCTGTGTCTCCCCAACCTGGCTCTGAAGCAGTTATTTTTGCCATGTGGGCCAGTAGCATGGTAGGGGGTGGGCACTAAACTGCAGCATAGAAATACTCAATAAATAATCAATTTATTGTCACAGAAGTATAGGAGTGGATATGGGGCTTTGGCCTGCCCTGGGCTCACCTACATATTGTCCCCTCCCAGACTCAGGAGGCACCAGTCGTCTAGGAGCAAAACCAGTTTTGATACTTTTTGGCAATGCCTAGATCCCATATAAAATATATCACAGCTGGGAAAACTGCCAAGTCATAGCTGACTTTAATATTCCAAATTGTTAACCAACTTACAAATCCAAACTATGCTAACTGAATTTCCCATAAGTGACTGCCTTTCTTATGGCTTTACTGGAAATAGTAACAGAATATGGGATAGTAATCAAGCAAGCTGATTGAGGGGCATCAGCCCTGGGAATAGTTGTTGGGCTAAGCAAGCCCTGAGAAAGAGACAGAGAGAACGTGGTTAGACACTGAGCCCAAGGGGCTGATTGTGTGGATATACCTGTAAGACTGGCAGTGGACTGGGTTGGGCCCACTAACACTAAACAACATTTGGTCCTGAGTAGCCCTGTGATGTGAATGAGCCAGAGGTACCTAAGGTGGTCCTTTAACTAAACTAAGGGCCTATTCATTAATTATCAAACATCAAGGCGTGGTAGGTGAAAATTAACCAGGTTACCAAGACGTTGGGAGGG
Organism: Crocodylus porosus; assembly: GCF_001723895.1. Lineage (NCBI taxonomy): Eukaryota > Metazoa > Chordata > Crocodylia > Crocodylidae > Crocodylus > Crocodylus porosus. The sequence continues at coordinate 47,628,419 of NW_017728949.1, read as the reverse complement.
CAGGCAGGTGAGGACTGACTGCCAAGGTGAAGCTGATCACTTCAGGACATCTGGGGCTACACTATGGACCGTAATAAGATTGATTTTTAAAAGTGCATACATACACTGTGGAAGTAAGATTTTTCATGTTGCCTTAAGTTTGATATTCTGATTTAGGATTTCTAGACTATTTTGCTTTGTATTAGGTGTTCCCTTCTCTGCATTATTAGATAATGACACGCTATCAGTAATGTTGAATTATTGTACTATTTTGGAGTAATATTTGTTAAAGTATAATGTTTATTAGACCATGTATTACACCCTCTGGCATGTCACACTGCATTGTCTGGAGTGTTACCTGAACTTGAAGCAAGATGACTCCATCCATGTGGCACTACAGGCGGCTAATTAGGCAGCTTAATTGCCTATGTCAACTCAGCAGTGCTAGCACTCTGAAGTGCCACACAGACACAGCAACTTTGCTTCCTGTTTAGGAGGTGGCACACATGGTGCTGCGGTTGCTGGGCATAGCAAACTTAAAATGTAAAAATGGTATTACAGTGCTGTGTAACGCTAATGAACTCTATAACTTCTTTGACATGGGAAAACAACCTAAAAAATATTGTATGTACTTACATCAACAATTAAGAAATCCAGCCAGCACCAAGCATTAGTGAAATATATTTGAAAGCCGTATGCTACCCATTTTAGAAGCATTTCCAGAATGAAGATGTATGTGAAAACCTTGTCAGCATATTCCAGCATGGTTTTGATAGTCTTGCGCTGTTCAATATATATGTCTTCAAAAGCCTTTGCATATAAAAGTATCAAATATTCACAATGCTTTCAAGTTCAGAAAGGTAAATCAGATGATTTATTTCACTTATTTACTGTTTTTACTGGTTACTATATTACTTATTACTACATTAATAAATAAATTAATGAGTTTCTATCAATATTTTTGAGTAAGAGGCTTTCATTGAAAATCCCTCCTTTGTTGTAAACTTATTCCAAAAAATATATATTTTCTTGGAGGGAACCTGAGAGAGACAATTTACTGCACCATTTAAATCAAACTTTTTTCTATAAATATAACCAAGGAAGAAGGCAGTGTCACTAGGCAAGCATTTTTATATTAAACATTAAGAGCAAACTTGCTTAATAATACTTTCTCAGAAAGCATACTTCCCACTCTGATAGTATAGCAAGTGTCTAGCTTGTGTAATTTGAAATTGAAAAGTGCTTGGTAGTAAGGATCATTTTGGAGAACCAAACAAGAACTGTTATATCTTAAATGCTCCATAACACTGTCTCCTCCCCTTCTTACCCCCCTCCAAAAAAAAAAGGCATGATATTCCAAACATACAAAACAGAAATACAGAAAAAATGAACATGACAAGAATGACTGAAAAAGAACCCCAAGAGTGGAAGAATTTACCTGAGAAATGGAAATTACCCCAACAATCTACTCAGTCTACAGAAATAATTTTTACAAGAGCTTCTTTAGCATACAAAAAAAATCTTACTATATTTTCAGTACCTGGGTAGTTACAGAAAGTACATTTATCCAGGGCTCATATACTTGGTATTGTTACCTTTACTATATCACCCATCCCTATTAAAATACAAACAAGTTCAAATGTGGTGATTTTTGCATTGGAGGCATTTGCATGAAAATTGTCTGTATGGATTTGCATGAAAATTGTCTTTATGGAATAACTAGAGGTGGGTGAACTGATCACCAGCCTTAAGTGTTGATTTAAAAGTTGTACCAGTGGTGGCAGCAGCCTGTGGTAGTGGAGTTAAGCAAGACTGCAGCAATTAGCACCACCATGCCTTACTCCCATCCTTCCCTGGGTGCCAAAATTCTCAGTTATGCTCTAACTTTAATCCAAAATCCCATTTTCTTACTTAGTTCACTTACCAGAGCACCACTGCTCAGGAGAATCATGAAGACAATGAATGTTTCAAACCAGTTGTGTTCAACTATGCTGTAGCATGTTTTCCTAAGATTCCACCATATTTTCCCTTTTCCATCTTCTATACTTACTTGACAACATGGGAACTTCTTCACGCAACCTGTAAATGTGATATTAGGTTATTAAAACTTATGATCAAATAGTAACTTATTTTGAAGTAGGCTGTCACTGACAACAAATTCATTATTTTCTTAGTTTTCTAGCCATTCACACTTAATGAATACTTTTAAAATCTGACATAAGAATCCCATATTTACTTACAGGGTACTGGATAGCTAATGATGGGTTGTAAATATGTTTTTAAAATATTTGAGTCAATCCATTATTGCATGTACAATTAAGATTTAATTTTTTTTTAAATCTGTCTATATTAGACACAACTATTTTGAGCTGTGTGCAAAAGCCACTTGTATGCAAGGCTTAGTCCACAATTCTGTTTGCTCATGGAGTTCAAAAGAAATTATGTCACTCCAAATTTCAAGGTCCCTCCTAAGAGACTTCAGAACACATTCATTTTTGGAACAGAAAAGTTAATTTAGGAACCCTAATTCTAAGAGGTAGGACTGTGCAAAGCTTTGGTCCCCAATTCAATTTGGCCCAATTCGGTAGCCAAATCTCTGAATCCGAAGCAAATCAGAGGACCCTTTAATCTCTCCAAATTGAATCGAAACCCTCCAAATTGACTCAGAGAGATTCGGAAAAATTTGGAGATTCGGACATAGACAGCTTTAAATGTTTTTTCTATATACCTCTAGGTAGTAGACGGCTTGTAGATGCTGGGGTGCATGGAGTGTTCCACAGGAGCGCAGGAGGCTCCACAGCGCACTCGGCAGCAGACCCAGCACTTCCAGGTCTTCCAGGGAGTGTGCCGGAGGGCCCCCTCACACCATCTCCAGCTTGGCAACTGGTGCCTCCTGGGTCTGGGGGTGGCATCCTGGGTCCCCCTCTCGCTGACTGCTGAGCTGTTGGGCCTTGAGGGGGCCTGCACACTTCCTGGTGGGTTCAACGCTGAACACATGGAGAGCCCCCCTCCACTCCTGTGGGACCCTCCATCTGCCCTAGCATTGCAGCATTGACAAGCTGTTCTGGTGCTTTGAGGTATGTAGAAAAAACATTTAAAGCTGTGTCTGTGCCCGAATCGCCGATTCTCCGAGTCAGCATCGAATTTTCAGATTCAGATTTGGCCAAATCAAATCAGGGATGATCCGAATTGAATCGCTGTCCCTGATTTGGGCTGTATCCAGATCCGAATCGAATAGGGCCAGCTTCGCGCATGCCTACTGAGAGGTATCCTGTTATTGGATGGGATGGAAAAGAGCCAGTTGCCAAAGAATGTTTACTTTGATGTCTTATGACTATTAATTTGAGTTTGGAGCTACTTCTATTGGCTGTTGAAGTAAAAAGGCAGATGGAGTTTGAAAATTAACAGGGCACCTTCATAGCCTGGGCAATGCCAGCTGCTGTACTGCTGGTGGCAGCAGTGACTACTTTAGCATCTTTGCCCTTCCCTCTGAAGATGGTATCTGGGACTGCTGCCTTTATTATCTTCCCTTGCTTATGCTCTTGGTAGACACTGTCTGTATGACTCAAGCTGCTGTTGACTAATTTATATCTTTAGTCAGTATGGTGTGCTGTTACCTTCTGTAAAACAGGCTTCTGGTTCGAGAGATTCTTCAGGTTCAATCTCAGCTTGTTCACCCTCTCCAGGAGGGGCAATATCAACTGTACTGCCTTCAGATGAGCTGGATGCATTTAGTTTCTGCAAATAAAATCCCACAAAATGCACTTTTTTCCCTCATGAAGTACTGTATTTATAGAAACTATTGAAATATGCCAGTCTCTAACTTTTAAATAAAAATATTAGTAAATACATAGTGACATTCTGCACTGTAAGTGAAATTTTAGCATTAAAATTTACATGTTATGGTTTTGTGTTCCAGAAAGGAAAGGAGACGAAGAGTGACAAGGAGTTTGACCACTAACCTGCTCCATACATAAGAATTCTGAAACAAAGATTCAGTAACAATAAGGTCCGGTGCATACCCCATATTGTTGAGTTATTTAGTTCTCTCTGTTGCATTGGATTACACAGCAAATGCCACTTAATTTTTCTAGCACAGTAACAAAGTTAACAGAAATGTGTATGTTATTTCACATCCACTACAGAAGGTGTTTTCTCAAAACAATATATGGATTGAAATATTATCAAGTCAGTGGCTATCCTCATAAAAATACACAGCACCAGGTGCTCATAGCTATATCAGCTGAGAGGATCAGCAAATTAACTTTAGAACATGCATTGTTTTGCATTCTTTTCCATTATGCATACTATTACTTTTATATGTAGTCAAATCCAATAGTGTTTTTACTTAGACAAAACTCTTAGAAATGCCAGTGGGAGTTTTTCAATCCCTACTTCTTAACTCAGGTGAGATTGATTTGATGGTACTCAAATGATTGGACATATTTCCACAGGCCATAACAGACTGTAGATAAAGCTGATAGTCCATTGGCAGTTTAGAGCTATTTATTATTTTGGCATGCTTGTTTCCTTTTTAAATATGCAAATAAAATATTTTTCAAAGGGCAGATGCATTTGTTTGTCAAAACAACTAACATGAAAGTTGGGACACTCAGAGTCACAGAGTTTCTAACATGTTTTTAATTGTCAATATTGTTCCTTTGCTGTTTGAATTTATTTGGAATTAATTTTCATTTGCACTTAAATAAGAGTGCTAATCAGTTCTACAACATTAAAGAAAGCAGTTCAGTAAAACATTTCATTATATACCATGCAGCAATATACATAGTATGGTACATCATAGTAACTTAAATTCCAGTATTAGTAAGAGACTGTTAACATGATTGAGGTAGAATTATAATGTAAAACTTTTGGAAAAGCAGCATACTCTGTTACAAATTAACAGAAAGATTGATGTTAGTACAAACGTGTATATGGAATTAAAACTGATTGAGGAAACCACTTATTAGTATTATTTAAAGAATTTTTATTCTGTGCTATATCAGAATACAGAAAAATTTAGAGGTGCTCTTTAATAAGGAAATGTTAGTGCATTTCCTCATCAAGAAGTAATAATCCTATGCAAAGTACTTTGAGGCTGACAGGACAGATCCTTATGTGGCATATCGAGACAACTTCCTTGATTGCCTAGCAAGGGAGCATCACATTCTGCTAAATTACATGGATTTACAGCATCCCAAGGATTTAACCTGATATTTTATCAGCCCAGGATATGAGTAATAGTGAATCAACAGGTAGTACTCTCAATTTGGTATCAGAAATATTAAAATGAATAAAATTATAACCCAAATGATCAATCAAATGTCATTATGAGATGTTGAGATCATCGTTGTGAGTACAGACACAGGAAATCCTGAGGAATTGGTAGGAGTGCCAAGATTTGCAAGGAAGGCTTCCAAAAAAGCCAATATCTGTACATGAGTTCTAACTTGTTGCAACAATCTGTTTCACTATAACCCTTGATATAAGTTACATTATTACATTATGATTTTTTAAAAATAATTTTGAGTTTTGCTTTTGTTAAAAAGATGTTATGAAGACCAGTGTTTCTATTGATTTTAGGCATAATCTTACAAGTGTCAAGTATTGTTGTCTTTCTGTTAAGTTAGGAGAGAGCCTACAAGTTGGGTTCTCAGTTATTTGGAAACAAATAGCCAAGTAATCCATAAAATGAGTAATTTAGAAGTCATTGATTTTCAAGGTAGGAAATGTTGATCCTGTATTAATATTCATACTTCTGCTATCCAAATTACATTAATTAAAAAATTCCATGTGGAAGACATAAGCAGAATGGCAGCTGGTCAATGTTCTACTTCTGGCCACATTATTTCTTGTTGGAAGATGAGATTATGTGGTTTGAGTCAAAGAGACTTGTCTGAAAAGAAGTAGAGTTTGAAAAGAAGTAGAGGAAAATGTATTTATTGTTTTCAAGTGACAGGTGAAGCGAGATACAAAAATAATTTTGTATCGGTGGATAAAAATAAAAAATTGAAGAGACATTTTGGCTTGCATAATATGCTCTGCAGTACAGGCAACCCCCACTTAATGTGGTTTCACTTAATGCTATTTTGCTAAAGCTCTCATTTAAAATGAATACCTGATTTCACGTAGCGCTAAGCTAGTTTCATTCTAGTGCTCAGCGAAGCAGCAGCGGCAGTGAGAAGTGGTGAGTGGCACCAAGTGGGCGGGCAGGAATGAGTGCGGAGCCTGCACTGGTGCTGCAGGGCCAGGGCCAGCAGGGGCCCTGGGCTGGCACACAATGCTGGAGTGGCCGGTGGATGGGGGAGTGGAGAGAAGCAGCAGCAGTAAGCAGCAATGAGTGTGGGGGGGTAGGTGTGAGTGCGGGGCCTCCACTGCTGCCTGAGGCCAGGGCTGGCAGGGACCCAGGGTGGAGTGGCAGAAATGCAGGGCTGGCACATGTGGGCTGGCACGTGGGGCTGGAGAGACCAGCAGGCAGGCAGAGAGGTGGGAAAAGGAGGCGGTGGTGAGAAGTTGCAGCAAGAAGTGGCAGTAACTAATTATCTCTATTTACATTAGTTCATTATGGGGAAATGGGTTTCGCTTAGTGCAGTTCCACTTAATACTTGGTTTTTCCAGAACCAGTTAAGAGCATTAAGTGGGATTGCCTGTAATACACACTAACTCTTGAAAGGGGTATTTTCATGTTTTTCTTTAGTGACCATAAACATTTAAAAAAATACATCTAGTTCTTTCATGTTATTAAACATTATCCCATAGGGGGAATAAACTGGTAGATAAGAAATAATGTGATGTTATTGTAGATTATGTGCACTGTGTCTGTCTAAACATCAGGTGTAGATGAACAATTTATTTTTCTCATCAACCCTCCAGATCAAGTGATTTAACATTTTTGGCATATTTATAAGTATTTATGTGATTGCTAATAGAAATTTGTGGGCTTAAGTCTCGATATTTGGCTTTCACAAATACAACATTTCAGTAAATTAAACTCAGCTCTGTTGTATACTGATAATAACCAGTCATGGCATAACTATGAGTGCAGTGAAATTTAGAAAAAACAAACACTGCAAGGTTTCTCTTCTGGTAAATAGACTTATCTAAAACACACACACACACACACACACGGGTATATTTTGGAAACCATGTATGCATTATATATCTGTTAGCATTCCAGCATTCCTCATATGCTTTCTCTTGGTTACAGAAGCTTTAATAGCACAGTGTGATGTATACATATGGCTCCTTAATAACACTGTTTTTGAAAGATTAATATATTCAATAATTATGTCAATATTGTCTATTTAAAAAACTAACTAATTTTCAATATCAGAACATATTCTAAAGACCACAAGTAACAAATATTGAAAGTATATGTGCATTAGAACTGAGAGATCAGTATTAATGTTTAGTAATTACTAGGCAAATATATGTGAAACATGAAGGAAATAAAACTGTATTATATAGAAGTATTTCACACTTTTGCTTTCACCATTCCATTTTAGCTATTATCTACATAGCAAAGTGCTGAAGTAATGGAAGAAAATTGACAATTACTAGCACAAAATTACCTATAGTAGGAAAAAGAAAAGAAAGAACCATTCTTTTAGAGCAAAAAATAAAAATTGTGAACTTCTTTTATATTTGTTTATTTACTATAATAAGACTTAACTTCTTCCTGTCATTGGAACTGTGCTCTGTTCCTTAATTAACTGACAATTTAGTATTATTAAATAATCTGATACATTTAAATTAGGCAGATTAGGAATCATTTAGAGACTGATTCAGCACCACTGAACTCAATAAAATAGACCTAAAGGATAATAGGATAAAAGATCACAACAATAATCAATTTTTATACTTCGAATGACTGCCAGTTCAGTGAAGCCAATTCTTTGAACATTTCTGCCTCGTATAGACCTGTCTCCATTAGTCCTATCAGAATAATCATTAAATAGCAAATATTAGAACTGCAGTATATGTTTAGTAATATAACAAATGTGGCAACTCCTCAGCGTGTTCTTTGTTTATTTTTCAGTTAATCTCAAATAATCACAAATTAAAAAAAAAATATATGAAGTAAATGAAAATTATTTCCTCTACCCCTCAAATTAAAAAAATAATCCTTAACATTTAGCGATGGAGGCATTAATTCTGGTACTTTTTCTAGGAGTAAAACTAATAAAATAAAAGGACATTCAAAATACACAGTCATTCTTTGTCAAATTTTTCCTTTTATGTCACATGTAGGATTATCACATCCTAAAACATTCCGTTCCCTGTAGATACTCATTTGCACCTGTAGAAATGATGTCTTATTATCTACAGGGATACATTTGAAAACATTTGCTTATGATGTAGCATTCTCAAGGCCTGAATCAGCAAACCAGCATGCTTGATTGAGCAGAAGCCTGAGCATTATTGTGGGGAAAAACACACACACAAAAGTAATCAAAGAAAAAACTACTTGTATGGGCTTATATTGGTTATTTGGGTAGAAGAATATTATTGGTATAATATATACTATTGTACAGGATGTGAAAAAGAAGTTTAAGCAGGACTGCTTACGAATATTTGAGTCCCTCATTTGTATGCATGTAGAGTTGAACCTATATGCTGGGAAGTAATGCATCTCTTAATTTTAACAGTTTAAATAATCAAATAAGCCTTGACCATCAGCATGTTAATGTGCCCATTTCCATTAGAATGCATTCACATAGGACCCAGTCTTGCTCCCATTTAACTCTCCTCTAGATTTCAATGGGAACAGGAGCAGGTAGCAATATTTTTAAGCTTTACAAACTGCTTCATGATTCAGGTGACAATAACATGAAGAAAGGGATTCAGCCATTATAAATTGCCTTTAGTAATCCATCCATTAGTTTCAGACTTAGAATTTTGATCATTATGACTTACTGTATAATTGAGAGACAAAATATAAGATAAATAAAGGGATTCACCCATTCCAAATTGCCTCAAAATCTACATAAATCTCAAACATTGTAAGAGCTAATTTACTTATATGCCAAGAAAATAACCTGTCTGCTTCCCTTAAAGCTTTATCCTGAGCTTTTGATTTAGCTCAAGCATATCTACATTATATTTATATACTACATTATATTTATTCTCTGAGACTATACAATAATTTGAATTTTTTTAGCACACAAGAGGTGGTGAACCTGGTTTAAATTACTAACCATTAACATGTCATTTAAAAATAGTAGATATTAGATGCCACCTAAACTATGCCTGATAAAGGGTATGTGTGCCCAAAAGCTTGCAATTAAAGAATTTTTTTTTGCAAAAATCTTGTTGGTCTAATAAAAGATATCATCTTACTACGAGTCCTGATTCCCTTTTCCTGTAGACGAATACAGGTACAACCTGGGTACCTGACACATGGAAGATATTGAATTTTAGCCATTTTTTAAAAAATGAAATCTTCATATTTTCCCAAGTAGGAAGCAACTGTGACTAACTGCAACCTGAGATCCTGCTCCTGCCTTTGTTTTAAGGTAATTTGCATCATCACAGATCCTCACAGGAGGTAAGAGGCTTCATACCAGCTGTGAATTGACTGCCAAAAGGAGTTTTCCATCTATTGACTCCTCTGTGAAATCCTATGAAATAGGAACTTTCATTTCTACCCAGAAGATCTTTTATGATCTTTTCTCAAATGCCTGATGAAGGGTGTTTGTGTCAGAAAACTTGCAAGTAAAGAATTTTTTTTGCAAAAATCTTGTTGGTCTAATAAAAGATCTCATCTCTACTATGAGTCCTGATTACCTAAACTGTACATAATTTCAAATCAATTATATCTTCTATGCGGTTAGGTTTTATTAGGGGAGAAAATGAGGTGCATGACCTGAATGATAGGCAGGCAAGGTTCTTTGGGTAAATCGGCCATCTTTTATTAGGCCATCTCAAATAGTTGGAAAAAATCCTCTTTGCAAGCTTTTGGTACAATTATCCTTCATCAAGAAGAGGAAAGGTAATTGTACCTGAAAGCTTGCAAAGAATTTTTCCAATTATTTGAGTTGGTCTAATAAAAGATATCCAATTTACCCAAAGAACCGCGTCTGCCTATGTCCTTAGAGTGACCAACAGAGTTACAACCTACACTTCTGACCTAAATGATGGCATTTTGCATTTAAAGACACACAGTGCAGTACTGCCTTCTCGGCATGTGGGGAAGACGGCACAGAATAGACCTTAAGAGGAAATGATTGTTTTTCACAGCACAGCTATCTTCATATTTAAAAAGGAAGACCACTTGCATGAAACATTCAACTAAAATTGGTTCATATAGACAGATACTTTGAAGTCAATGGGATTCCTCCTAGTTATAATGGTTTGACCTTCAGTATCTAGTACAGGTGTGTGAAGCAGGCCCTATTCAATTCGGTTTCAGATTCAGCCTGAATCAGGGACAGTGATTTGGTTAGTTGATTCAGATCACTGTCCCTGATTCAATTCAGCTGAATCTGAATGAAGATTCAATGCTGATTTGGAGAATCAGTGATTCGAACACAGACACAGCTTTAGAAGTTTTTTCTACATACCTTGAGGTACCAGCGCGGCTCATGATTACTGAAATGCTGGGAAGCATGCAGTGTCCCACAGGAGCACGGGGGGGTGGGGGCGGAGCGAGGCCCTCTACATCCTTAGCGGCAAACCCAGAAGTGGACCAGAAGTATTTTCAGTCCACTTCTGGGTCTGCTGAGGGGCTTCCCCATGCCTCCCTGGCTTGGTGATCAGCTGCAGGGGGGGACCCCAGGTGCCCCCCCCCCAGACCCAGGAGGCACTAGTCACTGAGTTGGAGAGGCACAGAGGGAGCCCCCATCGTGCTCCCCAGGGTACCTGGAAGTACTTCTGGTCCACTTCTGGGTCTGCTACCGAGTGTAATGGGGAGCCCCCGTGCTCCTGTGTGATGCTTCATGCACCCCAGCATTGCAGCACTCATGAGCGCCTGCTACCTAGAGGTATGTAGAAAAAACATTTAAAGCTCTCTCTATGTCCTAACCTCCAAATCCTTCCAAATCTCTCTGAATCGATTTGGAGGTTTCTGATTCGATTCAAAGAGATTAAAAGATTCTCTGATTTGATTCAGATTCGGAGATTCAGCCACCAAATCAGGCCGAATCTCCACCGAATTGAATCAGGGACTTAAGCTTCACACAGCCCTAGTATCCAGAGGTAGGATTGTAATCACTGGGCATGTCTACGTGGGACACATTTACTGAACAGCATATTCATTTCCTGTGTAGTAAAGCATCACCATCTACTTGTGTGTGGCAATTAGGGTGCAGTACACTGATTTACTGCATTGCTGGATAGTTCCATCAGATTCAATTGGTATCAGGCAGCACAGTAAATTACTGTGCTTAAAAGCACATGTAGACGGTGATGTCAGAATTAGTTTACTCCAGCTTAAATTGAGCTGGAGTATATTCAGTTGCATTAATTGCATATGTAGATGCATCCACTGTCACTAAAATGTCCTTTGTCCTTTGCTACCATCATGTCAAATTTTACTTTGAGTCCCACTGGTATAAATTCACACTTCTGTAATGGCAGTAAAATTGCTACAGATGCATACTGTTGTAGCTCAGAGTGGAAATGGATGTATAACTTTTTAAATGTTCCATTTTTTGCATTATATCTAGTGTTCATGGGAAGTGAAGGTCCTGTCAGTTATTGCATTGTGTAATTTTGTTAAAAGTTATGTTAGTTGCTCCATATTCAGTAATTTACAGTGAGTAATGTGAGTTCAAGACTTGAATCACAGATGTGAGTATTACAAGGTATGTATCCCAATTTAAATTTATGTGGTAGAGGAAATTTCGAGTACTCCATATTTTTTTAAAAACATTTGTTTTGTATAACATTTTCAAAATACTATAAAATTATGTGACCTGCCTCAGTATATTAATGAAAAGTCAACATATGTGGTGTCCAAATGAAAACGAAGTATGGCTGGTAATATTTGCATTACATTCTGATCAACATATGGACTGTTCAAATTTAAATGCATGTAAATTTGCAGCAAATGAGATTCATTAATATGTTCAAATTAGTATTAAATAAGGAGCTCTAAAGTAACAGTAAGTATTACACAAAAACATCTACACGTCCTTTATCAACACAATACATTTATAAGGGCTGAATCAAAAAGGGTTGTTTTTATATTATTTAAAAACTGTGCATGCTCCCTTTTTTCCTTTGACTTTTTTAAAGTTGAACATTCCTGTAATTTTATGATCCATAATTCAAAACCTATTGAGCATGCAGTTAATTATTAAAGTACTTTATAAAGAAGTATTAAGAAAAGTCATAAGCAGAGTCAAATGTATGTTTGGGTTGCCAATCTTGCCTGACCATGCTGTGATGTGAGTCATGTGACTCAGCAGAGAGCAGCTGTGCATGTTTCTACCATCTTGCAATGGATAGGGAAGGAACATAGCTGAGTAGCATGCAGGCCAATCAATATCCATTAAAAAGTGATTATATATGTATAACTTGCTTAGGTAACCTGTGTAAAATTGGTGACACGTTGCTCTGTCTGGTTAAAAAGCACCAGAGCTGCATTCTTGATTGCTCCAGCTTGGTTTTACCCCTGTGAGAAGTAAGAATGGTAGGCAATGAAGTTCAATATACAGTATCTCTAGTTTCTTCTTTTTGGAACTCTAATTCAAACATAGCTTCAAAACAGTTAAGGTATATTTGCTAATTATTTTATTACCCACTGACAAAGAGGGCAATACATGCAGGCTGATTAGAGAGAACAACAAACATGCCTAAAGCTTTACTACAAGATTATACCTATCTCACTCACAGTAATACAAAATGCAGGAACTGATCTAATAATTGTACAAGTAATTGTGGTTGACAATTAGAAATACAAATAAATAACTGCATAATGATATGGCTAGCATCAGAAGAGTTGAGTATGTTGGGGCCTGAGGTCCCTGCCCCCCCTCAGGAAGAAGGCTGTCACCTGAAATGCATAAAACTTTCCACATGTCCATCATCTTAGCCTCCCTCCCCGCTTCACCCTGGGAAAAATAAAAGTCGGCATTTATGACTAGCATAGATTGTGAAAGTTTTCCAGTTTTCATTAAGTATATAATAGCTTTTATCAAATAAATATAATAAGCATTATTTAAGGTTTTAGGACAGAATGTTTCTCCTGTTTTCCATGTAAATGATCTAGTCTTCATTTCATGTGCATATTTTCTCTTGCTTGAAAAACTGGATGCATATAGTCACGGCTGTCCCTAGGGGGGCTGAACTGTGGCAACCGCCCTGGGCCCCAAACTTTGGGGGGCCTTGTGGAGCCAGGCAGAGTGACTGTGGTGACTCCATGCAGCTGCCAACTTCACGTTTGGCTACTCGCACACCCCCAACCACTGAATCCATTGCCTCTGGCTGCTCGGCACTCCCCCCACACTTTCTCCAGTTGTTAATGATATATAAGGCAACAACTATGATCAAGAATCTTGGAATCCTGACTAGTTCAGGTCTTTATTTTAGGCCCTCCTTACAGGTTACAGGTATTGCACAATCAGTGGGTTGAGAGCAGCTACAAATGCAAAGTAACTATCACACAATAAAAAGCTCCAACCAGCTATAAAATAGAGGTCCACCGATATATCAGTCCATATCAGATCCGCATCGATAAAAGGAAAATTGCCATTATCAGCAATCAGCTTTTTTTGGCTCGTGTAGCTGATAATGTCACCGAGAAATGTTGCATGCATGCTCACAGCATGCATCCAGCCAGGAATGCAGCACAGCAGTGTGGAAAGCAGCATCCAGCCAGTAAGTCTGTGAGGGAAGGGGCATGGGGGAGGGAATAAGGCCCCCATGGTGAAGGAGGGAATGGAGCAGGGGCAGGGGCAGGGGCAGAGGCTGCCCAGCCAGGGTGGGGTGGAGCACAGGGTGGAGGCATGGGTGGCTCATCCAGGGGGAGGGTGGCTCCCCACCTGTGCGCACCCCTGGAGGAGGCATGGGAGTCATGTGCCCCCCAGATTTGTGTGTGGGGCAAGAGCAGGCTGCCCACTGTGGACATGGGGCCGGGGGCTGTGCCAACCTCTTGCCAGTGTGGGGGCTGGGCTGGGGCTGCACTGGGGGCAAGTAAGGGTGGGGCGAGCACCATCAGCAGTGCTGGGAGGGGGCAAAGAGTAGCTATGGCATATTTTGATGTGGCTGTAGCCCACCACATAGCCCCCACTCTCAGCACCACTGATGTCCACCCTGCCCACTCCAAGCACATCCCCAACCCCCTCACCAGAAGGAGGCTGGTAGAGCCCCTGGCCCCAAGTCCACAGTGAGCATCCCACTCTCACCCTGTGCACAAATCTGAGGGGCTTATGCCTCCATGCCTCCCCAGGGATGTGTGCAGTGGTGGGGAGCTGCCTCCCTCCCTGTCACCCTGTGCCTTGCAGATAAGCTGCCTGCAGCTCCACCCCACTCCCTGCCTCACCCCAGTTGGGCAGTGCCTGTCCCAGCCCAACCCACTTCCACCCTCACTGTGGGCTTTGATCTGCCTCCCCACTTCCCTTCCCTACTACAAACTTACCAGTCAGATGTTGCTCTTCAAGCTGCCAGGCTATATATTGGCTGTTGGATTGATATCTGCTGGTATGGCTGGTTAATAATCAGCCGTTGTTATCAGCCAAAATTATCTTTATTCAGGCACCCCTACTATAAAATTAGATCTTGAAAATGTGTACTAACTTTATAGCTGGCTGCTACCAAGCTTTAATTTGCAAATGCACTAGCTTCCTCTTCTGTCATTTTATTTACTATGTAATTAGTATATATTAACTGGTAAATAATGCAACTGCTAGTATTCTGATGTTTGATAATATTAATGCAGTCTGTCGGACCAATTAGCTTTCATGCTTTGTATTAGATAACACAAAACTCAATGTTAGGTTAAGTTTCTCCTAAAATAAGTTCCAGATTACTTTTATAATTATTCTTCATTGTTTTGATTATTTGCTAAGGTAAATTCATTCAAGTTTCATTGTCAGAACTTAAATGAATCATTTACAACCCTAGTCTTTGGTAGTCAATCCAGTGATTGGTAGTTAGTCGTTCAAGTCAGCTACTTAGCTCATACTTAGCAATACGTGGTGTGTGAACTTTTAATTTACTTGACTAAATCCTCTTTGCCACACAAAGCTCAAGTAAAAAAGCTTGGCCTAGACCCATGTGCTGGACCTAGGGAAGAAGGAAATGTTTCCCAAAGGGCAGGATCATGGGTGTAGTAGATTTGTTGACTGTTAAATCTTGTTTCATGACAGAAAAATAGGTTTGGCTGGTGAATCTGTCTTATGATATGTGCCAAGGGTCCAAAAAATATCTTTGTCCCGGGCAGATACGGGTATACTCTGTACAGTAACTCCATGCATTCGGTCTTATCCCCTATATATACAAAGCAGCACTGTACTAGTTTCACCATGCTTGGGGTAGTCTGTGTATACCGGAGGGTAAAGGTGAATTTACCTTAACTGCAGAATGTCTAAACATTACAAGGTGCTACAAATCCATTTGGAGATACAAATGGGTAATTACAAAAGAACTGCTATAGTTTCAAGTACTTATTAAGGCAAAATACAGTAATTTAAATATATAAACACATATGTATTTTATTAAGATTAAAAGTATATCTTCAGTTGACAAGACTTTTTTTTATTGAGACCTGATGAGAATGTGTGGCTGACAGTCATGTTCCAGATAAGTTAGTACCATCTGCTCTTATGCAGATGACTGTTATGTTTCAGGCAAGCTAACACTTGCAAAGTCATATCACTTTTCATGTATGTCTGTAAAGAGTTAACCACAAAAAAGATCTGTTCTGAGGTAATAAATGCAAAAGAGCTAGAGACTTCTAGGGAAAGATGTGGTATGATTTAGAAAAACTCAGATGCAATTTTAGAGCCAAATAAGGCATGTCTGTAAGTGCTACATCATGATGAAAATGAAGCAGTTGGAAAATATGGGAACAACCTATATAGACAATTTTTTTTATCAAAAATCAAATTGCCAGTTATAGTTTACATTCAAACTGCATATAATATAGTCGTGAGTAAGCCAATATATCATGAAATGTTGGCTTTGCAAAATTAAGACTGAAATTCAGTTTTAACTATAATCTTGATTCCTTCCTTTTCTCTCCAATGGCCTTGTCTACATGAGACACTTTACTGTTTAGTAGACTAACTACTGCACAGTAAAGTGTTGCCATCTACATATGCAGGTGCTTACTACATATGAAATTAGTCTACCATACAGTAACTGCACTACCTACACATGCATATGTAAATTTACTGTGCATTAAAGCCAAATAGCATTAATTGCACATATAGATGCACCCAGTATCTTCAAAAGAACTATTCCATTTCAAATTTAGCGTATGTAGGATTTTTAAATAAACTTGAGTGATTTGAATAGTATGCAAATCAGAACTAATAGGTGTATTATATTAAAAAAGGCAAATGTTTTGCCACATTTTATCTAAATCATAGATTCCTTTAAAATTTCTAATGAGTTTTATGTGAATTATCTTGGTGATATTTAGACCAGGTAACTGAATTCAAAAGAGAAAAAGGTATTTCTAAGAAGTTATTTATTCACTGGCAAGTTATTTATAGCTTTTTTTCCTTAAAGCAAGTCTCCAGCCTATTTCCTACAGATTCATCTTCAAAAATACAACTGACTGATAAAGTTTTAACACAATGTGATTATTGGGAAATAAAACAGGAATATTTGGAATCTAATCCTCCAGCTACCAGCAGTCATCATTTCCAACTCATTTATCGGCTCTTGGCATCTTCCACAAGCCCCTCTTCCATTTTTCCCTTCCCTGTCAGTGGAGATAGAATTATTAAAATAAACATTTTTCGTACACCTCCATAAAATATCTGGTCTAAGTGTCCATGACTGTGTCAGAATTACTAGAAATTATAGGTAATGCCACTCCCTTTGTAGCTGAACCAATGTAATTTCTCACAAGTCTTTCTTGGAAATATGAAGTTCTATGGAAAGGAGTATCTCTTAGCATTTTGATTTCTGAAGATACTGTAGAAACCCTATGTCATATTTATAGGAAGAGAAGATGTGTCTTATTTTTTATTCTTTGTTCTGAAGTATCAGACCTTCTCTTGCCAGCAGTTTTGTCCTACTGGAATTGTCCAAGAAGAAAAAGGGAATAAATGCTGCTGTATTTCTCCAGTGATGCAATTTTTAAACACTAGGAAAATATATAGAGCAGTGGTTCCCAACATTTTTTTGCTGTGACCTGCTGCTGGGAGTGGAGTGTGGCAGTGGCCCAAAGGCAAGGGAGCTCCTGGCACACAGTGCTGCTCAGCCTTTATATGCAGTGCTGCCAGCATTGCCCCCATAACCCTCATTTGGGTTACAACCCGAGGTTGGGAACTGCTGGTATAGGAAAAAATAGCCAGCAGAAGTATCCTCTGTATTTACTATCCATGGGGTGCATCTACATGTGTGCTCTACTGTGGAGTTGACTAATTAGCTCTGCAGTAAACCATCACCATCTACACGTGCACTGGTATTTAGGGTGCCATAAATTAATTAACTCTGCCATAAGATAGTACTGTTGGGGACAGGTCTATCTTACAGCAGAATCCTTTATTGAGCATAAATGCATGTGTGGGCAGTGACTGGGACTGCAGCAATTTGAGCTGAGGTGGAGCAGCCCCAGGCTGGCAGCAGGGTAAGGGGGTCAGCTACATGGCTTCAGAGTTCCCAGCCAGCTCTTCCACTGCTACCTGGAACCCAGGGCTGACTCCTTGAGCCTGCTGCCAGCTCCTAGATGCACATGCAGATGCTGCACTCAGGAGCAAACGACTGGCTCAAACTGTGCTGGAGTTTATCATATCACCTAAATGGCTTGTGTAGATGAACCCGTGCAACTATAGCTGATCCAGTTGGGGAAATTGAAAGTTACATGGCTTAAGATAAGCATGGAATACCATGTTTTCTCATGTACAACATGCCCACAAATAAAATATGCCCCTTGATTTTCGAAGGCAGAATGTAGAAAGGCAGGGTTATGGTCAGTTGTGTGACACAGAGGGCACATCTATATGTTCATTAATGTACCTTAGATACTGTGCATTTAGTTGACAACTTCCTTGATAAAGGACTAACTAAATGCACAGTACCTAAAGTTACTGCATATTAGTGCTGGTGCACAGTTAATTAGTGACACTGTACATTAGCCTAATAATACTGTGTAATAGGCTATTATCAGTGTTTGTGCTGTGACACTCTACTGTGTAGTGTTTTTAGGCTAATGTACAGTAAGAGTTTCATATATATGCACCCAGTGTAAGTCTTCCTGGGAACATAGAGTATGGAGGATATGTAGCATCCCAGGAGATAGTCTGGATGAAGCAGTTGACACCAGGAAGTTCCTGCTACTTCACCCAGACTATCTCCTGGGATATTGCACTTCCTGGACACTATATTTCCAGATTAGGCCTGAAATTTTTGCAAGGGTGGTTATAAGGCTGATAGCCCTTTACTGTGAATAAATAGTTCTTTTTATAAGTTCCTGTAAATAAAGTGTTGTTTCCACATCTTAGTCTTCATCATGATTCTGCCAGCAGCTTACTTGCTGCTTCAGGCACAAGCTGCAGTGCTCAGCCAAGAGCTACAGTGGTTAGAGGGTTAACAGAGGACTCTGCTCCTTCAGTTTTCTGAGCCAGACACAAGCTGCAGCAATGTTGGCAGCTGCATGGCATGCACAGTGTCTCCAGGCTTGCTTCTTTTCCAGCAAAGAAAACAGCTTTCCCACTTGAGTCACACCCCAATTTTGGGGGCTTATTTTTTTTTTGGGGGGGGACGGGACGTTACATGTTGTATGCAAGATAATATGGTATTAGTGCCATTTATGAAATGATTTTTTTAACTGTCCAACATTCATCTGCCTACCTCTGAAGTATGTGTGATCAAGTATTAGGCAGTTAACTGCTGAGCAATAAGATATAAGCAGAACTCAATACAAGCGACTGGACTCCAACTTCCCTTGGGGCTGGAGGTTAATACAGCCTAGGAAATCCTAACTTTTTAGAGCTTATCCTACCTCCACTGTAATTTTCCCATAAAGCATTCAAGCATCATACACTTGTCTTGTAACCTTCACCAGCCAGCTTCCCCAAATCACCTGGCCTTTTTGCTCTTAAATTACTTAATATTGATTATTTGCAGTTTGCCTCTCTGAAGACATCGGTGCAAACAACATCTGCTACACGTGTTTTTTACACTGAGTTGTTAAAGTCCTAAGGACTGCAGAAAAAAACATAGGGAAGCAAAAGCACAGAGCCTGAAAAAACAAGCAGAGGCTGCAGTGCATGAAACAGCTGCCTTGTAGTATGAGGTAGGAAGTCACATACAGAACCTCTTAAGACCAACATTACTTTATTTACTGTTTCACAGAGCTTCAGACCTGCCCAGTTCCTGTTGTTTAACATAAATATCTAAAAAATGAAAATCCTGAGAAAATACTTAGGCCACTACCTTTGCTCAGCACTCAGCTGGGCTTTATTAGAAGAAGACTTGTCAAAATAGCCATTAGGAAAAAATTGAAATTTAGAGCAAAGATTTGATTTTAAATTAAACCAAAGCATTTGAAAGAATGAAAACTTATGGTTAATGTCACTTAAATAATCTGAGGAAAAAAATTCTCAGGCAACCTTGTCTGTTTAGCTCATCATTGACACCCTAGGCAAAAATGGTTTACCTAGAGTCTTAAAAGGGTTTTCTGAGTGGTCTTCTTTACACTATTTGTAATCCATAAATAAAAACATGGTCTTATCACGAATGATGAATACCATCCATTCATAACTCATATTTGATATAACTTGGCTTATAAAAATCATGGCATTTTTTGAAAATTAAAAGTACACAACTAAGAAAAACCATCCTGTTGTTTAACAAATAACCAAGAAAAGGCAGAGATGCTGTTGTTAAGAGGAAGATTCTAATATAGGTTTGAACATAGCACTATTTGCATATTATTAGATAAGAAGATGTTCCAGTTGTGGTGGCCTGCTTTGAACTGTTGGCCTCAACCGGCCAGGAGGTCAGTCATCTCCAGCTGGGTCCAAGGTGCCAGCTCTGAGCAGGCAGGGTCCTGCCACTGGCCTCCCTAGCAGGATTTCTGGTGTTCCCTATTGGAAAATTGGAAAATCCCTGATAAAAAAAATCCTAAAGTCACTCTGTAAAATACCCCCAAATCTATGTTCCTCCACAATTAAAACAAAAGACCAATATGTATATAGAGAGAGACAGTGTGAGATAGAGACCCCAGCCAGATGCCTATCCAAACTTCTCTTAAAAAACCCCAAGGTAGAGGAGAGCACCACCTCCCTTGGAAGCCCATTCCAAGTTTTGGCCACCCTCACCATGAAGAAGTTTTTCCTGATATCTAGCCTAAATCTACTCTCTGTCAGTTTGTGTCAATTGTTCCTTGTTACCCCAAGAGGCACCCTGGTGAACAGAGAATTTCCGATCCCTTGCCTTGTCCCCCTAATGAATTTGTAGGCAGCCACAATATCACCTCTTCAGCCTTCTCTGTGGAGGCTGAAGAGGTCCAGGTCCCTCAGTCTCTTGTCATAGGGCTTCCCCTGTAAGCCCCTAACCATACGAGTGGCCCTCCTCTGGACCCTCTCGAGTCTATCAACATCCTCCTTGAAGTACACTGCCCAGAACTGGACGCAGAACTCCAACTGCAGTCTGAACAATGCTGCATGGAGGGGAAGTATCACCTCCTTGGATCTATTTGTCATGCATCTGCTGATGCACAATAAAGTATTGTTAGCTTTGCTGATGATTTTATAACACTGGCGACTCATGTTCATCTTGGAGTCCACTATGACTCCAAGGTCCCTTTCCACTTCTGTGCTGCTGAAAGGGTCATTTTCTAGCTCTAAGGTGTGCTGGTGCTGGATATTTTTGCACTCTAGGTGCAGCACTCTGC
The DNA here is from genome assembly GCF_001723895.1 of Crocodylus porosus. NCBI lineage: Eukaryota > Metazoa > Chordata > Crocodylia > Crocodylidae > Crocodylus > Crocodylus porosus. Next base: position 47,607,424 of record NW_017728949.1, on the reverse strand, counting down.
ACTTGTCCTTGTACTACATCCTATTGTGTACTGCCACCTTTTCTAACCTGTCCAGGTCTGCCTGCAATTGTTCCCTACCCTCTGTAGTGTGCACTTCACCCCACAATTTAGTATTGTCCTCAAACTTGGACAGAGTATACTTCACGTCCACAGGGGTCACAGCCCCCCAACAGGGGCCAAATGGTAGCCCCCTACAGGGCCCACATGCCCCACCCCTGCTTGCTGCCCCAGCCCCCTGGATTGCTGCCCCGCCTGGCCCCATCCCCCACCAGCTACTGCAGCCCCCCCCATGGCAGCTTCACCCAACCCTCCCTGCTTCCCCAGATTCCCCAATGGCTGCCTCACCTGGTCCCATCCCCTGATTGCATCTGCCACCCCCTGATGGCTGCCCCCCCAGCCTCTGGCACTTAAAAAAGAAAAACAAAAGCCTCTACTCACCACAGTAGCAGGGGCTCTGGGGGCTCTGGTGCCTCCTGGCAGACCACCCCCACACAGTGGGAGGGCAGCAGGGCCCAGGCTGGGGCTACTGTGGCTGTCACCTAACTCTGCACTGTGTGGGGTGGGCCCCAGTGACTGCAATGGCAGCTGCTAGTGCTGGTGAGTGCAGGGGGTGGCTTCCTGGGATGCTGGAGGCTCGGGGGGCTAGAGAGGGTGAGACCAGGTGGTCTAGGGCTTGGGGTCAGGTGGGGCAGCCATGGCAGGGCTTGGAGGGC
>NW_017728949.1:47544047-47606611 GCF_001723895.1 Crocodylus porosus | reverse complement strand
GGGGCCAGGTGGGGCAGGCATTGGGGGGCTGGGGGAGTGGGCAGGGTCCGTGGGGTCCCCTTCTCCCTTCTCTATTCCCCCCACCCCTTACTTACCGGCACTAGAGCATGGGTCCAGCTCCCTGCGGCTGGCATGCTGCCTGCCCTACACAGACAGTCAGTGTGCTTCAGCACCAGGGTGAGGGCCAGCCATACAGATGCTCTGGCTGCTACCAGAGTGTCTCTGTGGAGGACCCAGCCTCTGGTTGCCTCAGCCCAGCCCCACTTTTTTCTCTGTGTTTATTTTTTTACCCCAGATATCCAGGAGTCTAATTTTGCCCTTGCGCTGCAAATTTGCAGTGCAGGGAACATTTTCTCATTCCTGCACGTGCCTCTTGCAGTGTCTCAAACAGCTTTGAGATGCTGTAAGATGCATATGTGCGCTCATCTGGATGTGCCCCTTAGGGCTATAAACCATCTCACTATTGCTTTTAAAGCCCTATAGTATTTGAATGGAGTGAATGTGAGAAGACATGAAGTTCATGAGAGAAAGTGAAATATCTGGAGGTACTCTGAAAACATCAAGGTTACACAAACAGCAACTAGAACTTTGGCAGGACAAAGTTAGAAGAAAGAGGGCCCAACGCCCAGCACATGAAAGCTGTAAGCATCAAATATTGTGTAAATTAAAAGGATTGGGCTTTCTAAGTTGACACCAAGGGAACCTAACATCTCATTATGTCTTTGGTACCATGGATCTTTATTTCATTATCTTCTGTAGCTTAGACTGTTTCCAGAAAATTCAGCCAACTAAGCAAGTAGTACTCATTCCCAAGACATTTTCTCTTGGGAGGATGAATGCTTGTACACCAAGGTTCCCTCCAAGCTGTGTGTGTGCATGACTGCACACACTTTAAAACCATGCTACGCACAAACTTATTAAGGCCATGCACCTGCCCGGAGAGGAGCTGTGCTGTGGCTTCCCTGAGAGGAGCTGGGCAACAAGGTGGGCATGGAACATGGCAGAGGCACCGGGGCCGGTGCAGGACACTTACTGGAGGTAAGCTCAGGCAGTGGCTCCTCCCCAAGGCCATGTGCTCAGTGTGAGAAGTAGAAGGAGGATTTGCCCTCTGCTCAGTCTGCTTGGCTCCAGGGGAGTGTAATGTAAGTCCCCCACTTGCTTCTGATTCTGGAGTTCCCAAAGTGAGAAATGGACAGGGGACTTTGCCCTGCTGCTCTAGGCCCCTGAGAATGGAAGGACTGGAGCAGCCTACACATTCCCCAGAATGGGATCACCCCAGTTTTGGGAAGGCACAAGGAGCAGGGGAGTGGCTGAACACCTATACTGCTCCCTGTCTCAGAATCGTTGCTAGAGGTAGAGATTTTCCACTTCTGGCAGTGAACAAGTATGCAGCCTCAGTTTATATTTCAGTATGTAATATACAGTTGATTCTCTGACTATAGTGAGGCTGAATCATGGAAGACGACTAAAGACTACCAGTAAAACAGCTTTAAGAGGCCAAGGTGACACATACTTAAAAGTTATTTTACACTCCTTAGTAATGCTCCAAGTGATGTCTGTTACAGATAAAAATATAGATAGACACTACACATATAATATACAAGCTTTCTAGCACCAGTCATGAATTTACTGCTATATAGACAATACAAACCTTGCGGTAATAATGAAACATAACTCTTAGTATCTTATTGGTAACATATCAGTGTCTTAGTGACTTTTAGTATCAACTTTAAATATTCCGCCTACAAGTTGTAAAAGAACCATGTTAATTCAAAATGTCTGAGTCATAGATAGCAGACTCCACAAAACTAAACTTTTCTCGGTTCTTATGTTTTTGCTTAGATAATGTTCTTGTATATTTTTTTTTCTTGACTTGTATGTATTCTCAACAATAACTCCAGGTGTACATATTTTTGACTGGGAATATTTTCCAATGTCAATTCTAAAAACCTAATTTGCTTTTTAAATCAATATTTTTCAATTGTTTTGCAGTGATATAATGTCTAAACAAGACGTTTAAGTAAGTTACTGCCACATGTATCTGCATTACAAAACATAGTTCCTCTGTACACCATGGTTTCTCCAAGTGCTGCTCTTGAGAATGCTTAGGAAGATATTTAGTTCTTTCATGTAAGCCAGCTTCATCTTTGAACTAAATTTTTTCACAAATATTATTCAAAAAACTTCAGTTGATCTAACATCTGTCACTGGTCTATTTATACCATATCTCATTATTCACCTTTCAAAATTGCCCATGCACACATTTTTTCAGTGTATATTAGATTAGATATTTACAGCCAGATACACTTAGGTTCTCAATTATAGTACTCATGAGGCTTTTTTAATACTCTTATTTCATAAGCTCTGATCAGTAGCTTATAAAATGTGCATTGTGTCCTAAAACTTGACAGAATAAAGTGTGAAAGAAATGCCACCCTTTAAATCATGTCTCTGCAGAAGTGAGCAAGCTAATAAGCAGAATGTTATTTTTTCTGTTAACAAGCCTGACTAAAAATACTGTACCTAAGGAATCATGGTTATTGAGAGAACTTTTTCAAAAGCAATGCAAAAATAGATTACTTATAGGAGGAACAAATACATGATTACAACTTAATTTTTCGTATATAAAATGTCTTACCTCTTTGCTTCCTTCCACATCTGATTCACTGCTAAATTCTTCTGTATTTAAATTTTCAAAATCTGATTCTCCAACAGCAATGGGTACCATCACATTGAGGCCTGGGTTGTTTATGAACGACATGTAATCATTTTCCTCAATTATGTATTTTTCCACACTGCTTCCCGTTCCTACACCACTGGTAGTTCCATTCCCATCTCTAAGATAATTAAGATCTTTGCTTATCTCTACTACAGTATGGTTAGAAATGCAGCTGTCTTTCTTGTTGTTTAGCTCTTCAAGTGCTTTGATTTCCTCTAAAGCTTTTTGCTTTCTAACAAAGGCTTTTTGGACGAATTCCCGTAATTTTTTTTTGACATAGTCTATTCCCTTCTGAATCCTTGCCACAGCAATCTGGAGGTTGTTCATTTCATTATCATCATCTGTAGCAGCAAGGTTGTCTGAACTAAATGAACTCAGCAGCAAGGCTAGAAACAGGTTCAGTACCTAAAAGAGGAGAAAATAGAGTTGTAGAGTATATATGTAAATATAATGAATCAGTAGTTTTAAAGAATGCTATTAAATTAAAAGGGAGCATACTGTTTGTTTCCAGAAAGAGTACTCCCTAATTTATTTATTTAATACAACCTAAGGACACCTTGTATTAAAAAACCTGAGAGGTGTTTCATACATTTCTCTTCTGAATGTGTGTTGTCCCTTTGGTCACACAATGAAAATAGACATGTTAGTTTTTTGTCAGTTTAGCTTTCTTTTCTCCTTTTTTTTTGTTAGCTCAGTTGCTTAGATTCTAAATATATTTGCTCATTTAAAAAAATTAAACATTTTAAAACTTCTAGTTGGCATGAAAGAATAATTTTCTACTTCATGAGTGAAAAATCAGGTCAAATGTAATAAAAAAACAAATATGGTTCTATAGACGATGAATAGGTTATTCTCTTCTAAAGCCTGCATATTGTAATAGTAAAAAATATCCTCAGATTTTCTAACAACTTTTTAGGATGTTCTGCCTGGAATGGAATTTTCAGTTGGGTGGAGTCATTGTATAGAACAAAGAATTAGCCTTCATTAAATTTTATAACACTCCAATAAGAGTATTTTAAAGAAGTTTTAGTTTTCAATCTTCATTACTTAGAATACCACCTGCAGATGAAAAACCAACTAGTTTCTCCTTCTTTCCATTTAGCACACCCTGACTTTTTTTTGCTTTTCTATAAGAATTTTAAATTAAAGTAGCTTTCTTTGTTCACTAGCAATATTGATGATGCACTTACAATGCTGCAAGGGAAATATGATTTATTAACTTCTGCTGTAAGCTAACAGAGGTCATGCAAAAGGACAAAACTTCCTAAGTATTATTTCAGCAAGGTCTTCAATAAACTCTGAACAGTTCTGAACATTTTAAGCAGTAGATTGTTTCATATGTATCCCTTCAAGCCCTCAGTCTGTATAGGAATGTAACATTCCTGACCAATTAGCAGTTTTTAAAGTAGGGGTATTTCAGATAACATTAAAGGGCTAATAATTGGATTTGCAAGCTTTGGACCATAATCCAAACTATAAATCACTGACCATCACTGACCAGAAGCTTTCATCTGATGACAGCATTTATATAATCAATAAGTTTCCTAGTAAGAAGTTTTCACAGCATTTGAGAAAAATAGTAGGCTGAAATTTTGAAATATTCTAGTCTTAATTTGAAAGAGAAAACAGAACAAAAATAAATCAATCTTGGTATGTTTCAAATTCAGCATGTAAAATCTCCTGGACCTTTCTTGTTACATAATAGTGTCCAAGTCTTAAGACCTTTCGCATACGAAAGTTACCATACAGTCAGAGAAAATTTTGGGAACATAAGTGATGCTGATCAGGCTGAAATAAGCAATAACCTTTCTAAGTGAAGACTAACGCTAATAAATTGCAGAGCAGGATCCATTCAGCAGGGAAGGGAATTATTTTGCAGCTTCTCAGACTGTGTTATGCAACATGAATTGTATGTGCCCCTGGTGGCTGTGGGGGAATGGCTGTGCCAGCGGCTGCAGGAGCACAGTGGTGGGAGCCTGGCGGTGGTGAGCATGGAAATCCTTCAGATGCCACCAGCACTGTTAGCAGTGGGGCAGGGGAGTGGTGAGCACCAACCAGGGGTCAGCAACCACCCACAGGCAGCAGCAGCCAGGGAGGATCATGGACTGCCCACAGACACTGCTGGCAGTGCTGATGGAGGGGTGGCAACTGGCGACCACCAGCAAGCACCGCTGACAGTGTAGACAGCAGCTTTTTGCAAGGGGTGCACCACCAGATGCAGGGGGTATACATTCACCTGTGTGCACCCCCTACGCATCACCCCTGTTATGCAAACTATGAAAACAATAACAGCAAAAGAAACTAAAAGCTAAAATAATAATACAAGAGCAGTGGACGCTTAAACACTTTTTTTTAAAGTTCCAAATTGGTACATTAGGCATAAACTTGGCACACTAGCTGCCAGTTTGGATGCAAATTCAGTGAATCATTTATGTAATTTTATTCTTTTAGATATGTTATAAATACAAGAGCAAATTTGGAGGTCTCTGCAAATGGTGTAGTTTTTAAATAGGCACGTTTTAAAAATGTATATATCCAAAAAAGTGACAAAGATCAAAATTTACAAACTTAGATACGTAAAATTAGTCCCCTAAATCTAAGATGTGCTACATAAACAGAGCAACCTTTTTCATTGATATACAAAGTCTAATAAGTGTCTTTAAGGAATATTTTAAAAACATTTTACAATCTACCCAAAGTCTCATGGACAAAAAGGGAAGAACAGCTAATAGAATTACATAGAGTTGCCTTTAGACACAACTCTAAGCATGAGGTGCTGTAATGTACAAAGCACTATACCAAGGGGACTTGAGAGAGGAAGTTAGCTGTTTTAGTCTGAAGTCAAGCAGAAGGCAGGGCAGGCCAGCACCTTAGAGACAAACTGGTTCAGAGAGTCATAAGCTTTTGCAGGTGATGGCCTACTTTGTCAAATATGGGGAGACAGTCTGACTCAAGACTCAAGACTCGAGCCCCCAAGGTCTGGAACAGCCTGCCATCGGAGGTGGTTCAAGCACCTACATTGAACACCTTCAAGAGCAAATTGGATGCTTATCTTGCTGGGATCCTATGACCCCAGCTGACTTCCTGCTCTTTGGGCAGGGGGCTGGACTCAATGATCTCCCGAGGTCCCTTCCAGCCCTGATGTCTATGAAATCTATGAAGACTCTGAGTTAATTTTCTGATCATTCACTCTGTGATTGGTAGGAGTTAAATGTGAAGTATCAGCTTTATTCCCGCACACTTTGACCCAGGATAAGGACATCTTCATATCAGAAGGAGTGGCCTTCCTCCTCTTTACTCCTCTTTGTGGACATGTAGTCCAAGTCAAAATCTAGCATCATAAAAAGAGATCTCCCTTTTCCCTCTTTTCCACAAAGAGTCTGGAACACCTAATTGCTTGTTTTGTGAAGTATTACATGCACTTTTGTGTCGGAATGAATTTTTGAAAAATGCTGATTACGTACCACCAGGTTTCCAATGACCATGACCAGCATGAAAACTATAAGGCACATGGTTTGGCCTGCAACCTCCATACAGTCCCACATAGTCTCTATCCATTCTCCACAAAGCACTCGGAATACAATCAAGAAAGAGTGGAAGAAGTCGTGCATGTGCCAGCGTGGAAGTACACAGTCTGTGGCAATCTTGCAAACACAGTCTTTGTAGCTTTTACCAAACAGCTGCATGCCAACCACAGCAAAAATGAAGACAATGATGGCCAGCACCAAGGTTAAATTTCCCAAAGCCCCCACTGAGTTACCAATAATCTTTATCAGCATGTTTAGTGTTGGCCAAGATTTTGCCAACTTGAAAACTCGAAGCTGAAAAATAAGAGCAAAGAGACAATGTTAGTAATAATTATAGTGAAGGTCTTCATGACATTTCTGTATTGCAAAATGCTTTATTTTATGGTTACAGAAACATTTCATTCATATTTTCTATGGAAGTTATCTGTGTATATCGTCTAATTCAGAAGCTTTAGGGCTTGTTCCACATTTATGACTAGAAGATGTCATTTTAGCACAAGCAATTACCCTTCTGCTTCGGGGAAGCAAAAGATGCAGGTTTAAATTCCCCTCCGTCTGGGTGAGTAGGGCCTAGAATCGGAGTCTCTCGTCCCCTGAGTGAATGCCCTAATTGCTATGCTAGCAAGCTAAAACATGGAAAGGCACTTGTCCTCTTTCACATGATTTTGTGTCTAACAACCACTAATCATGGGTTTTTAGCCTGGCCACAATTTCAACACTTACCCAGTTTTATACATGCACCTGGGCACGTGTACGGCCCCTAGAGTGCATCCCTTCTGATCACACTCATTAGGTTTATGGAAGCTTGTTCACACTGCAACTAGAATTGAACTGAAAACTTTGTATAAGTGTCAAAACCAGCACTTACATGGCTGGGCAATGTCAGGGTCACTGATCAGGTATGCCCGGCTGGGCCAACCACCTGAGTTGTCACACCTACCCCTGATTTCTGGCTAACAAAACTTCCCCAGTTCTCTGCAACTGGATTGGTTGCTAAAAGTGCCACTCACCCCTTATAAGCACACCTGTAGCTTCAGGCTGCAGGCAATAGCATGGCTTTACATGCCTCCATCTGTTCTGGCAAGCCTTGTGTTTACTGCTGTATTATTCTCTTGTCTCCTGACTCAGCTTTGGCTTTTCCTGATCCTGGTCTTGGATCTTCCCTGAACCTTAGTGCTGGCCTTGGTCTCTCTGGTTTGCTTGGTATCCTGACTCAGCTTGGCTTCCTGACACTGACCTCAGGTTTTCCTTGGAACTCTGCACCAGTTCTCCAACTCCTGGCTTCAGACCTCAGCTTATGGCTCAGGGTGTCACTTGGATTTCCCCCCTAGCTCCCCTGGACCTCAGTCCCAAGCTTTCCATTCTGCCAACACAGACTCCAGCTTGGTGCTCCAGTATCCTGTGCCCCCGCCCTGCTCACACCCCAGGTCACTCTTAGTGGTCTGTCTCAGGTCTGGCTGCCTACATCCCAGCTGAACCCTCGCAGGTAACTGCCAGTAAGGTATGTACACTGAACTAGGATATAGCCTTTTGTTCAAGGTATTGGTAAACCCTTAATGGGCTTAGTTTCACTTATCAGAGAAATCGTCCAATAAAGTAGGTAGGGCCTTTTGTGTCTGTTTTGGGCCTTAAATAATGTAAATCAAGTGTCTAAGAGTGTTCAGAGCTGAAGCTTAACACCTCTAGAAGCTGTTCTCCCTGGAGGTAGGCTAGATCCTTGTTTTGGTAAGCTTCCACATAGTAATGGCTGCACTGGCCTACAGTGAACATGAAAAACATTGGTCATTTTACTTAGCTTAATAACCCAAATATGATAATATCATATGACATATATTGAAGCCCACTGCACTAATTACTGTTGTCCTGACAGTTCTCTTCTTTTCCCATTAAAAATAAATGTTGTAAATGGTAGATGTATATAAGGAAATTATAGAAAAGACAAATTTAGTGTTTGGAAGACAAGAACCTAATTAACAATTTAGTAACTCTTATGATTGTATTGGTGAGATGTGCTTAAACAACCTCAAGTAGTTTTTAATAACTTTGTTTTCTTGAGGAGTAGAGATTAATAAGTTACATATACGTCCGTATACAATACATAGACGAATAAGGTGCTTTTAAAGTTATATGATGCATTCATAGATTGATATCTTAAATGGTAAAATTGCATGTCTAACAATAGCATTTTTCATTCCATTATTGCTAAATGGTATTGCTAAATAAAATGTTATTGGTAAAATAACATTATTGCTAAAAAATCTAGCAAAATGATGTGTTTTCCTTGTATACCTAAAATATAATTAAATTATTGGCTAATAATAAATAAATGGGATAATACCATATTTACTTACACATCATACACACTTTTCTTCCAAATACCAACCCCAAGGGAGCAGTTGGTGTCTATGTCAGTGTCCAAATATTACAATCATAAGCAGCAGGTAACATATACATATTCTAGACCTGATTCTCAAAATAAGGAATACACAAAAAGATGAACAATTGCCCTCACACTTGCAGTGATGGAGAGTACATGTATATGCACATTGGTCAGTGATACTGCATGCTTAATATTTAAAACCACATTCCAAGGTAATAAAGATAGACCTAAATTTTCATCACTGGGCCCAGGTGACAAGTAAACACCCCTGATATCTAATGTCACTGCTATACTTCCTTACAACATCCTGATAAAAAAAAAAAGGCTTCTATGAATTTATGTTCCTCTTTTGGTAGAAGCCCACATTACACAGTGCATGTATGAGGCAATGCAGATTTCCTGAATGTGCTTTATATACACACTATGGCTTAATTTTCAATGTACATTAGAACCTAGAATATAAAGCATGAAAATATGTATTTATTGATATATTTACCAATCTGAATGATCGCAAAACCGATAATCCTTCAACGTTTGCAAGACCAAGTTCCATCAAGCTAAGGCTGACAATAATGCCATCAAAAATATTCCAGCCCTCTTGAAAATAATAATAAGGATCCATGGCAATTATTTTTAGAACCATTTCTGCTGTGAAGATCCCAGTAAATACCTAAATACAGATTATAGTTAGTTAGTCTAATTCTATTGTGTGTGCACATAAATTAACGTTTCTAATCCATTTAGTGGCTGCCTTTAACTATTATTTCATGAACACTTGGTTATATTTCTACAGAGCTGCTAAATATTTATACACAATGAATTTAGTAATTAAAGTATTTTTACATGAATACGGACATAAGAAACAGAAGTTTAATAACTGGCTATCAAAGTTTCACCTCTAGTTTACCAGTTCATTGTGAAAGAAAAGCTCTACTATTGGCTTATAATATTTTACAAAGATTACTTGTGGTGCTTTCAGTTCAATTCCCAGAAATTATTTAAAATAAAGACAGCACAAAAATAGGCAATTATTTGTATCTTTGCTGAGGTCTCAGCAGAGAGACTAAGGACAGAGACAGTTTGAACTTTGTTCTTCCTCTAGAGGTGGTTTGCAGGTGAGAACTGAAAAGTATTGGTGGATTAGTGCAAGGAAGCTTGTTCTCCTGTACTGATTCTGAGAATAAGAAAAGCATTTCATCTTATACTGCTGAGAATGTAGCACTTAAGAAGCTCCATACTAATATGAACAAAAAAAAAAAAAAAAAAAAAGGAAAAACCCTGAGGGTAAAAATGTGCTTAAAAACATTTGAAAGCACAATGAAATGGCAAAAGGCCCACTGATTACAGTGGGGTGAGGATTTCAATCCAAGATCTCTTCTGCATACATATATTGATAAGCAGCATTTAGAGTACATCAAGATGATTTCTAAGCAAACTGATTTCTAATCATCTAATATGATTTCTACTATCTGTTGTAATTTACTACTTAAGATGTTTTGCAATACCATGGAAAGGCATCCTGTGACTTCTTTTTCCCCTAGTTGTCTGTGAAATTCATGCACTCTATTGCTGTACTGTGACTGTGCATTTCTTTCACCATGTTCTCAATTCCCCTTTGCTCCCCCTTCAGGCTAATTCAGTAGTTGCAGAGCAGATTTTTTACAGTACTATGCAACTGTAAATAACACGATCGGAATTTTAGAATTTCAGAGGCTGTAAGAATAGCACATGTAACAGTATGGTTGCATTATCATGATCAAAAAGCAAATACCTATATTTTAAAGGAGATGTAGAAACAAAATTATTCTATAATTAGAATGACATAACTACATAATGTTTATGGCAAACTAAGTGCAATAAGGGAAACAACTCTTTACAGAAAGGTACAGTGCCATGGAGGAGGCCCCACACAGGAGACCTGGGTTCAGTTCCCCAACACACATACAACTATAGTCATGGAGGCACCATCTGGTCTTTGGATTCTGTCTCAGTCCCCTGAAGGGAGGATAGAAGGCCTGGGTAGCCTCTACTCCTCTAAAAATTCCTGCCTAGCATTCAACATCTGGGCGGCCCTCTTGCACATACATGATCCAGCAGGATCAATGGTTGCTACAGTTCAGGAAAAATAAAAGCCTTACCGAGGATTAAAGGAATGAAAACCTTTCAGATATTTTGACACCATCCACAGGCTGTTTTCTCCTGAGGTTTACAGTAGTATTAAATGCAATGAAAATGCAATAGCAGATAGCACTTCTTAGCAGAAGTGAGTATACTTTTGTCTCATGATTGTTGAATAGTTCTGAATCCTGAACCAATTATTTAATTATTTGAAAAATGCATTTCTTGGGTATTTCTTCCTTCTTATTAAGATACTGCAAGAGTGCAACCTTTTGTTTGTCATATCATAATCAATCCTCAAACAATAGAATATGATGTCACAAACAAAAAATATTTTAACATTCTTTAGATGCAGAAAACCAAATTAAAGTAAATAGACTCATACAGTGAAGAAGTGGTGATTTAATTGAGACCAGCAGGGAAAACATTCTTTACATCCCTAATTAAGGTAGTAGGTTATTAGAATGGGTAGTTTAAAATCTAAGTGTTGTTAACACGAATAAAAAACACATCAGAAATTCAGAATAGCAAAGGAGAAGGGGGAGGACCTTGGAATAACAAATGGTTGAAGTGAGATGTTTTACAATTAATCTTTCCAGAGATAGAAGATAACACCTTCAGGCAGAATGTTCTCGAATGTGTGATGAAAACAAGGCGCAAGATCAGTCATATAAATTCTCAGTGGGAAGGGGGGAACTGCATGTTATTAAAAAGCACCTCACTTTATCATTTTATTTCTCTTTTCTATTCCTCTTTCAATAAATCCATTTAAAAAGATATTACCGAGGTGCATGGGCTAAACAAAATGTATTCAGTATTTAAAACATCCTCCCACTGGTAAATCTTTCAGCAGTCCACATGAACAGAAGCTAAAATTCTTAACATCTACCAAAGAACACTTGGTTAGTTTTGGTTTCCATGACAAGAGGGTTTTTTTTCTCTCATACATGTACTATGTACAATCATAGAAGCTACCCAGGGATTAAAAATTTATAAGAGTTCAGTTCTCAAGCAAATGATTCTTGAAAGTTTCAAACTCCTTCATGCTTCCAAGGATGAGAATGGCAAGTGAAAAGAATCAGGGAATATATCATGTATGTTGTTGAGATAGCTAGACTTGACCCCAAAACTACCTGTTTAGAAAGAACAGCATGTATACCCCTGTAGTTAAGCATTAAACTGAGTGTTCAGACCCATGTGTAAAACTGATCCAACTCTACTTCTGCATGTACAGCAGTTAACAGAAGCCTGTACTTAGCTTTGCTTTATATTGGACCTTGTTCAATGCAATACTACTATCAATATTACAATACTATACTACATCTAATCCGGCTTCAAAGAATGAAGGCTTCTGCTTCTGCTTGGTTTATTGTTGCTAGATTTATACATGTTTGGACAGTTTCTGATGTGGAATAAAATATACCCTTTTAGTTTGGGGAATAATTTTCCAGTAACCTAAGTTGTCAGTGGCATATTACTAGTAAGGAGAAGACAATTTCCAGAAGTAGGATTTTTATATGAATATAATGAAAGCAAATTCAGAGAGCTTTTCTGATACCTGAGTATTTTATTCCTGACACTATAAAAATATTTTCTGTGCAAAGAGTATTAAAGGAAGCACAATTGAAGATAATTAAATTATGTTCTAGGGGTTTATAAGGTTTAAGATAGGCTTCAAGGAGTCTATCTGTCAAGCAATTTTCCTAAAGTTAAGATTATACTGTCAAAAATATTCAGTGATTTTGTTACAATTTAAAATTATGGGCCATATCCTGCTTGTGTAGAAGTTTAGATTTGACATTGCCTTCAATGAAAGGAAGGCTGCCTTGTCTGGAAAAATCCCAGGTACTCTATTTAAACTGATTACAAAAGGCTGTCTGAAATTAAACAAAACCTATCTTAAATTTATTTTGAAGTAATTAGAGGGTTTTTTAAAAAGGAAAATGCAATGTTATCAACACATATTGGTTTACAGATCACTTACCAGGTTTCCCACAGAAAGCACACTGCTGAACTGCTGTGTCATTGGGTAATGTTCCATTGCCATAAACAGTGTGTTTAGAACAATGCAGATAGTAATAGCAAGATCAACAAATGGATCCATCACAAACAAATTTACGATGTGTTTTACTTTTAACCATGGACTCCAGCAGTCCCAGATCAAGAAAGTGTTTGCAAATCTGTACCAGCATGGTGGGCATTTCTGTCTGGATTCCTCAAGCTCTGAAAAAAAAAATAATATTAACTCCAAAAAACCACAAATTATCCCATTAAAAGGGGACTTTAATTTAAAATAGCCTACATGTTTATGTTCAAAAGAAATAAGTCAAATACAAATTATGCACCCAATGTTTCCATTCAGTGTTTTTATTTGTATAAACATAATAAAAGGATGGTATTTTTACATTACTATATACGATACATGGTGAGATCTGTGCTACTAAGCACACTTGTTTATTATTTAGGATATATGGTAAATCATTAATATCTTATACTTCACTTAAAACAATATTTTTAAAATATAAATTAATATTTAATTTTTAACAAAAAGCAGTTTTACTATGTCTGTTTAGTATTGTCTTCTAATCCAATATATCTTTCAATTAAGAAGCAAAACTATTGTAACATATTGTGCCCTCAGTTCGGGATCTTTATTTTATTTTTCTTCTGTGTTTACCCATCCAAAAGCACATATTTCTAGAAGGTAAGCTTTAAAGAGTGGTTTTAATACAAGAATTAACATCCAGTGTTCGAACTGGGAGCTGTATAAGCCCCATATGTTGCCCAGCTGGGTGGCAGACATGATCTTATAGCTCCTTGTGCACTAGGACGTGTCAAAACCACATGTACTATTCAGTTGCTCAGTATATATGGCTTTATAGCTCCCCATGCCTTAGGACCTGTCAAAAATGTGTGCCACTCAGGCAGCTCCCCAAGCTGAGCTGATTCTCAGGGCACCAGTTTGGTTCCCTACCCTCGTTGACAATCTTATTGGTTTTATTTGCTCCCCTGCACCTCCAAGTAAAGTGCTGCTACAGTCTAATCCCCAAATCATGCATCCTGCCATGCACGTGTGGGATGGCAGTATGTACAATTGTTGGGGTCAAGGATCAGATCCCACCATGTCTTAAAGTGAATGTCTGTCAAGGGCCTTAGAGAAACCATCAAATTTGTAGTCACTTACAAAATGACTGACTACTTTGAAGTAAAGTCTACTATACTATTTTAATCTCAAATTTTCAAAGACTTCTACAATCAGTTTTACAAGAGAATAGAGGATTTAAACCTTCCTCTCATTACAATAAAGTATAGGCTGATTTGTGCTTCTGAAAATCAAGTGACCAAGGAACCATTTAAAAAACAAAACAAAACCCCTCTGTTGAAATTCCAACTTTGGGCAGATGAATTTGACAACTATTTTGATTTTTTTTTTCCTGAAAAAAATCTTTATTGTTCTCTTGGCCTCATCATTTTAGGCACTTATAGATTCAGATGGAAGAGTCTTTTTTGTTTGCAGTTAATAGAAAATTACCACCAGACTTACGCCCTTCTAAAAGCTTACCTTTCTGACCTAGTTCTTATGGCAGTAGCTGCTCTAAGGCCCCTCCTACATGTTGCATATATTATGCAATTAACTGGTTAAACACACCATAAATTTAGACCAGCCACACATGCAAAGTAATTATCACATGATAAAAATGACTATTCAGCTATAAAAAGAGCCAACCAGCTACAAAGTTAGTGCTTGAAAATGTGTAACAACTCTAAATCTGATTTCTAGCCAGCTTTAATTTGAACATGTAGCAAGGCCCTAAGAAAAACCTCAACTTATTGTTCCTAATCCAAAGCCTTTCCCACCCCCCCCGTAACAATGATTTTTTTCCCTCAGAATATGTTCTGGGACAAGAGCAATATATGAGGAATGATATCTTACGAGTCTTGATGGAAAAAAAAATGTTAGCATTTAGAGTATGTGATATAAGTGCTTGATAATTTTCAAGCTTTGTAATTATGAAATTACAAATTAAATTTGTTATGGCTTATCTTAAATGCAGTCTCCACAAATCCAGTGAAAGGTGTTTCAGCAGAAAATGGGTTGCATACCTTCCATTGTATTTGTTAGTATACTGGCTATACTCATTGCTCTTTGTCTTGCAGCAGAATCTTCTAGCATGTCCATGGAAATTTGATAAGAACTTAATCTTCTCTTTCTTATTTCTGTTTCTGTAGTTGTGCCCTGGAAATAAATTGCAAGAGAATTAATCCAGTTTTTTTCCATATTTTTCTCATGATTCTACACCTTTTCCAGCAACTCATTAACAATACAATATGCCCGTCTCTAGTGACTCAAAATCCTACTCCAATATATTTTGTGTCCAATGTATTAGACTTTACCTAAA
Organism: Crocodylus porosus; assembly: GCF_001723895.1. Classification (NCBI taxonomy): domain Eukaryota; kingdom Metazoa; phylum Chordata; order Crocodylia; family Crocodylidae; genus Crocodylus; species Crocodylus porosus. The sequence goes on along the minus strand of NW_017728949.1, from coordinate 47,591,467 downwards.
TAGTTAAAGTTTCTGTGTCATAAGAATTTTCAGTTTACTAGGTTTCAGTTGGAAATTTTAAGTGGTCCCACAAGTGGTTTAGTTGGCTGGTAGAGAATATGTAAAACTTAGTGTTGTGTAATAAGAAGGGAAGTAGTGTTTTAGATTCCCACAGAGATTCAGCTTCCTTTCTTCTAAGGGTTGAGTGGAAAAGGATTTGTAAGCCAATCTTACAAGTTGCCTGTTTGATTTAGGGCACTTGAAGCCAATGGCTTTTCCTTTTTACTGAAGTGACTACTAGGACTGCATTAAATTTTTCTGGCAGATATATTTTCACTAAATTAATCCCTTAAGAAAAAAGAAGATGCAGGGTATTACGATGATCTCTGGAGAAATATGCTGAGATCTTGTCAGCCACAACATGGCAATAGCAAAAGAATATTAAATTATTATTTAAAAAGAAGGTTTTGAAACAGGAAATACAGTAGTTCAAAATGAATGATGTTATTAAAATGCTCATTCCCATCCTGGTGAGAAATCTCAAAACTTTCACAAAAGTATGGAGGAATTTCTTGTGAAAGAGAAATCAAAATAACTTAAATCTCATCATGAAGTCTCAATCTCAAAGGTTTGCAAATATATAAATAACTATATATTTTCCTCGTTGTAGTCCAGTTTACAGATGTTTAAGACATACAAAATAAGATGGCCTTGGACTTTCTGCTCTCTTCTCATGATCTATTTAAAACAATGGATGTTAGACTCCAATTTAAACATTCCTTAACAGGATGCTGTTACTTGTTATGTACTTTAGGTTGTGCAAAACGGGCCATATTCAATTCAAATTTGGCCTGAATCGAGGACAGTGATTTGATTAATTGATTTGGATCATTGTCCCAACTTTGATTCAACCAGATGTGAATCTTCAGATTCGATGCTGATTCAGAGAATCCAGGATTTGGCCATAGACACAGCTTTAAATGTTTTTCTACATACCTCGAGGTACCAGGCGTGGCTCCTGAACACTGCGATGGTGGGGCAGATGGAGCGTCCCACAGGAGTATGGGGGGTAAACTTCCAGTCCACTTCTGGGTCCATTTCTGGGTCTGCCACTGATCACATGGGAGACCCCCCCCAGAGCCCCCCAGCTCAGTGATCAGCCATGGGAGGGTCCCAGGTACCCCCCCCCCGCAGACACAGGAGGCACCAGTCGCTGAGCTAGGGGGCAGTAAAGGGGGGTCCCCCACACACTCCCCAGTGGACCCAGAAATGGGTCTGCTGCCAAGTATGCTGGGGAGAGCCCCCCGCATTGTTGTGGAACGCTCCATCCGCCACAGCATCGCAGCATTTGATGTAGAAAAAACATTTAAACATGTGTCTATGTCGGAATCATCAAATCTGTCTGAATCAACTCAGACGGTTCCATTTCTATTCAGAAAGATTAAAGGGTTTCCTGATTCAATTGGGATTTGAAGATTCAGCCGCCAAACTCAGCCAAATCTCCGCCGAATCAAATCAGTGACTGAAGTTTGCACAGCCCTAATGTACTTTTCTGGGCATATACAATTGTTTTCTTCTTTGGAGGGCAGCCTGGCTTAGTGGCCTGCACACAGGGGCAGTCTAAGTAATTCCTAAATCCTGACTCAGCTCTCCAACTCTCTTTGTGGCTTTGAGCAAATGACTTATTTTTTCTGTCTTAGTTTTACTGTGTGTGGAAGAAGGATAATCATGCCTGCATATTTCTCAAGAATGTTCCAAGGATTAACTGATTAACGTTGGTCTAGTATGAAGAAGAAAAGCCCTTAAAAAGAATTAACTAGTATTATTCCTTAAGAGACGATTCTAGACATAATCAGGATTAATCTTATTAGAGGAAAATGTTTATCACATGTGCATAAGAATGCATATACCAGCTGATGCTTTCCTTAGTTAATTTGATTTTCTGATCTGAAGACCTGAATCAAGATGGAAAATAAACATAGAAACTAAAGCAAGATATTTATACAAGTATTGATATTTCAGTACTACTTTTTAATGTGGATGTTTTAAAAGCAATGCTGTTAAAACTGATTAGTGCTATACTGATTCAATCCATTTTTAACAATATCATATCATTAACACTGCCTATGTTTTGGTAAATGTTTGAAAGTATCAGTTTTGGGATTATATAAACTTATAACTCCATGTGAGATACAATGACATTGCATGAGTGTGTAATGCATATGAACATTTTGCTCATTAAAATCATTGTTATGGAACTTTTTGATTCCCACTGCAGTTGTTGAGGTTTGTGCCATTGTCTTCAAAGGGAAAATGAACTAGTCCCTTAGCTTGTCCATGTGTTTGGAAATAGTGCGTTTCTACTCAGATCTAAATGGCAAATGCCTCTAAAATATTCTGCTCTACCTATCCTATCTATAGATCTCTTATTGAAGAATGCATTTAGGAAAATCCACTGTGCCCAAACCATTTCCAATTGTGCTTGCATTACAATATTATTATTAATTTTTCTAAAGTCACCTCTGGGAAAAGCTGTCCAGTAGGCGAAGTAAGAGCTGAAGGTCCTCCAACCAAGGAAACCACTCCATTGCAGTCCACAGTGCTGTGCATCTTCCCATTTGCTGGAAGTGCTGGTACCATCCTGAATGACATACTAGTCTGGCTAATGTTACTATTGCGCCGTTCTCCATGTTTGTTTGGAACAAAAAGGGAATCCCTTCTGCTCTCATTATCTTCAAGAGTGCTGTGTTCATCATCAGCAAAGTCATTTTCTGATCCTATATCTTTTGCTCGACCTCTGAAACTGAAAATACTTGTTCTACTGTTACGCCGTGGGGAAAACAGAGAGCCACGAATGCTCAGCAAAGACTGGGGGTAAAGGAAACCAAAACACAGGATTAGTATCTGAAACATCGAAATATAATCACTTGCTTTCTCATAGTAAGTAAATACCATGTTCAGCAGGAAGGAAATTTGTTATTTTTTTTTTATTTAGCAACAAAATTGTGTCCACATTATATACCAGAGGAGAAGAATTATTTTTTAAGTATACTAGCGTGTGTAATGAAGGAAAAAAGTGCAAGGGCAGACTCTGGGATCAAATTGTTTTTCATTAAAGATATGCAGCAGGATTTGGTGATTTTTTGGAGTGGGGATAGAGTTGGTATGTTCTATTGAGGTGGTCTGCTGGAAAGAGGAGTGTTCTCCATCTACATAATGGCAAGGAGACATGTTGGGGTAGGGGGTTACATAGTCTTAAAAATGGCATCCAATATAACTTAGTTCACCCAGGTGCCGACCTTACACTTAGAGTGACCTAACTAGAGATGCAAGTGTGAACCATAAAGAAGTTCAGATCAACCTAAAAATTGGTTGACCTGATCTAAGTTAACTGTACCTCCAAGGAAGTCCAATCTAACTGAACTTCTGTACAGTTCCCAGCATAGCCCCAGGGCTGGGAAAGCCACTTTTCCTACCCAGCCTCCTAGCATTGGACTATTTTTAGCCACCCGGCACCTCGCTTCTTCCCCTTGGGACAACTGCCCTTGTGGACCAGACAGCCCCTCCCCTCTGAACCTGCCAAACCCCCATCCTGCAAGTCATTCCAGGTTCTGAGAGCTGATTGAAATAGGTCAGAGTGGGGAGAGAGGTGGGTAGGATCATGGTGGGGGAGATTTACTGGGGGGTTGTTATTCATCTGGCAGTGAGAGGGGTTGGGAAGCTAAAAATAACCCCTGGCCTGGGAAATGTGGGGGGGGAAGAGCCTTCCTATGAATCCTGCTAGCCCCCCGATCCCATCAAACCCTCCTAGATTCCACCCAAGCCCCCCGCAGACCACATTTGCCCCCCAACCCTGCCAAATCTTCCCTCCTCTGCAGATTCCACTTGCCTCCTCAATTCACCTCTGCAGGCCCTGCTTCTCACCCCCGCCCCGATTTCCCCCAACCCACCCAAACGTCAGGTGGCCATTTTTAACTCAATCTAACCTCCCCATAAAATCCGTAACTTTATGATAGTGTCATCTACCTTTTTTTCTGTCCTTCCATGAAGGTGATGACTGCCCCTGTATTTTTTTTTCCTTTCCTTTCCTTGTGGAATGTGGGGACTCCAAATTATAAGGCTCATTGCTCACTTCTTCTTACTCTGCTTGCTTAAGGGGGAACATTCCTGTGATTGGCACTGAATTCATTCTTGCTAATTCTAGAGCAGGGGCGGGCAATTATTTTGAGTGGACGGCCACTTACCCAGCTTTGGCAGGATGTCAAGGGCCGCATGAGTAGCCCTGCCCCTTGACAGGTGCCCTGTCCCCCTGGTCACCATCTTGGGACCAACGTCCCAGGGCCAGCACCAGTGAGGCCCAGAGTGGGGTGCAGGCTGGCAGGGGTCCATGGAGCCAGGCTGGGCTGCACCAGCGGGGGGGGGAGCTGGCCCGGCTCCATAGAGCTCCTGCCAGCTGGGACCCCACACTCCTGCCACCCTGCTCTGGGCCCCACCGGCACTGGCCCTGGGACACCAGTGCAGGTCATGTGCTCCCACTGGCTCCCTGCCTGCTCACACCAGTGCCCCCCATCCTCATGGTACAGGTGGTGGGCAGTGCACAGCCCTGATCCCCTGCTCACCAGCAGGGAAGAAGCTGGTGCTGAGAGTGGGGAAAAGTTGCCCCTGGCATGCCCCATGGCCAGCGCTCCCTGCTGCAGGTGCTCACAGGCTGCACGGGGCTGCCTGGAGCAGGCACATGCAGCCTCATGTGAGCTGCAGATGGCTGAAGTGCAGGGCACTGGCCATGGTGTGGGTGAAGGGCTGCTTTTCCCCGGATTTAGCACCAGCTTGTAACACACCCCACTGCCAGTCTGGCAGTGGGGCCAAGTTACAAGCTGATGCTGAGCACAGGGTGGGGAAGCATCCCCTCCCACTCCATGCCCAGCACCCCACACTGCAGCCACTCATACGCTGCCTGGGGCTGCCTGTACCTGCTCTGGACAGCCCCGTGTGGGCTGCAAGCACCTGCAGTGTGGGGCACTGGCCGGGGGCAGGCGAGGGGCTGCTTTTCTCCATACAGGGAAGGAGCCCAGGGAAAAGCTGATCATGTCAGGGAAGCGGCCCTGCCCCACGCCCAGTGCCCCACGCTGCAGGTGCTCACAGCCCACATGGGGCTGTCTGGAGCAGGCACAGGCAGTCCCATGCAGGCTGCAAGCAGTTGCAGCGTGGGACAGGAAGGGCCGCTTCTACACTCTACGCTTCTTCCCTGCCTGAGGTCCACCCCCCACTTACCTGAGCTTCCTGCGCCAGGGCAGCCACATACCCCCAGCCTAGAAACCCCAACTGGGGCTTCCAGTTGGTGGGGTGGGACTGGGCAGGCCCCACTGTTGTTGGAGCCCGCTGGGCTTCCCCTGGGTCCTACTGCCCTTGGTTCCTGTCATTTTTGACAGGAACCAAGGGCAGAGAAATATTAATTTTCTAATTTTTTTTTAGGGGCCCCACAGGCCAGATAGAATGGCCTCGTGGGCCAAATCTGGCCTGTGGGCCATAGTTTGCCCACCCCTGTTCTAGAGTCTGCCTTTTTTCACCGGCAACACCATGGCATAGGCAGCATATGGAGCCCTCTCAAGCTACTAAGCAGTGACAAGTTCTGGAGATTGATCTACTTATAGATTGTTCTAGCTTGTGCCAGCCTTTACCAAGCTTGGAGTAGAAGGACTGCTAATACTAGCAGATTGTCATAAGTGTGCTGACTAGCTATCACAGTTCTAAATGGAATTTTTGCAGGACTTAAATTACTTTCAAAAAATTGTAAAACTATAACACCAAATTCTATCCTTAGGTGGACAGGTAAGACTTTTCCTGAGTTCAAAACCATTTCCATGATGAGGATAGAATGACACAATTTGCATGTACTGAACTACTGAAGAGATTGTACAGGACTACAGATATCTGAAGAGAGTTTGAGTTAGTTATTCTTTAATTTAATTACATTACATGAAATTGTTTAATAGAGTCTTCCCCCTTTCTCTGCATATTTTATTAGCAGCATTCAAAAATAAATAAAATTTATTTTAGTTGTGAAAAAGAGAGGTTCTGCAGTAATCTTTCTTCAGTTCTGCTTTTTTAGTACATTTTATTTCTTGGTACATTACAAACCTGATTCTGAGATGGCTCTCAATTCAATCACCAGTTTTGCCGGTAAAACCCAACCTGTACTTCCATAATATAACAACAGTCAGACTCACAGTTTATATAGTGAGTCTGCAGACAGACATAAAAGCAGAAACTTCAATTAAAAAAACTATCCAAAATATTGTACTAATAACTTAAATACTGAATATTATTGAAATTTAAAAGAAGTGATAGTATCATTGAGTACTAAGGTTGCCTGATCCTCCCCATTGTAATCTGTTTTCAGTTATAAAAATGCCAATTTTAACCATCTGGCCTTAAATTTTCTGTTCCATCTGTCTGCCAAAATGGTTCAGCCATTTCTGAGAACAAATCTTCAGAAAAATATGATTTTTCTCATGTTAAATTCTGGGTACCTTTTTTTGAAAAACTCTAAAGCTATAAACAGAAGTTGCATTTGTCGTGAGACTGGTTGTGCCACAAAAATATACGGGATTGTCATGTCCAGAAATTGATCTTCAAAGCAGGTTTAAAGGGTAGCTGAAGGCACCACCATCAGCAAGTGGCCTGGGAGACAGACATGTCAGCATGAACTGTGGCTCTTGCACCAGCAGAGTGAAAAGAACATAGCATGTAGATAGCTCTGACAGACTGGTCCATGATTCTGTCCTAGATAATTTAATACACATATCCAGCTCATTGTCTGAAACACAACTACAATAACTATGATACACTGTTGGAAAATGCACCCAACAGCTCTCTCAACTATATGGTTGGTTTAATAAAAGACATCACAAATAATCCTTGCTTCTATGATATAATTTTCTCTGTGTAACGTTGCTGAAATTTCCAACACATCACAGTAGTAGAAGAAAATGATTTAATTAGTAACAGTACTCTACCTGATGTGGAGAAGTAAACCTTTTTTCATATGTCAGTCGACCTCCATCCATGGAAAAACGGAAACCTTTTCTTTTGATACTGTCTTCTGATTCAGATTTTGGAAACTTTTCAACATCTTCTTTGTCCTCGGCTTCCGAGAGTTCTTTTTGTCTTCTTTTTTTCCTTCTATTTCTTCTTTCTTTAGCACTCTTTGAGCTCAGCTTTGATGCCTCTGAAGAACTTTCTAAGAGCTCTCCTAATCCCCCTACTCCACTGAAATCTCTCGATGCAACCGATGCTGCTGCTACTGCTGCTGTTGCCTGTTGTGTTACAAGGTGTGATAAATTAGGATGCAGAATGCAAATAATTTTAAATACTTGTAGTGTCATTTATTATTATTAACCTAAAAAGTTGCTGCTTGAGAACAACATTTCAATGAGCAACAACAATTGAAATAAATGCAAGAAAAACTCTATTTAAATAAATATTTAGTTCCCTGTCACATGAAGCATAAGACAAAAAGGATGAATTTTAATAGAACAGTATTAACATCGAAAGACATACTGCATAATAAATTAGCCTAAAATAGATGTAATACAATAAATCACAGGTGCTATCTTCTCCACAAACAGATACTTCAAATCTCTGTGCTTCTTTCTGTTTCCTCAGAAGGATTCTACATCCTACTTTAAAGGAACTCTGCTGATCCCCCTTGGCATTGATAATGAGGATTAATACTTGGTCTTTGTGTAATTCCTACTATATGATTTAATCTAGTGGTTTGGTGGCATTAAATGAAGTTAATTCTATTTATACTCAGAGTTTTTAGACTCACAATATTTAATAATCATTTTCAAATATTTAAAATAAAAAAGAAAGAAGGAAGTATTTTGTACTAGAATATCCTCTGAGATCCTAATTCATCAAGTTGTTTAAGTACAGTCTAAGAGCAAAGCATGCTTTATCAAATCTGGTACTGTTATCTATGACCACTAACATATAATTGAATAAACATTCATTTCTTACATATAACCACATTTAAATATGGCTATTTTCTCTCATTTTTTCTAAATTCTATATTCCAAAATGTTATAGAAATTGCAATGCCTTTTCTAAGTTAAAAACCATGGGAAAGGAAAGCAAATGGGAAGATGCACAGCACTGTGGATAGACATACAGGCAGGCCAAGATATATTTTCAAATTATATTTGAAAACAGATGGAGATTTCAGACAGCACTCACTGTGCTTGTGTGATTTCCTGAAGGGACAGAGGGAAGTCTAATGCTAAATGATCAAGAAGTGAGGAAAACAAAAAGAAAAATATCACTTATGCGGTAGGATGGAACAAGAATGGAATAGCATGGGGCTGGAGATGATGTAGTCATGCTTCTTTTGTGCATGTCAGAATGCGGGTGGGAGATTCATAATAGAAATCAGATTACTAAATCATGCCAAGCTGTGCTCAATGCATGACTGATTCAGGGTAGGGGAATGTGGGAAAAATCACTGGTTGAGCCCCTCAATATTGAGGTATTTCAAACAGGAAATGTGACCACAGAACTTTTTGGTGAACCTAGTAACAGTGGTTTTATGTACTATGAATTGTTTTCGTATAATTTTGTGACACTAGGCTTGGTGTAGTCATTTATATCAGTGCAAAGCAGAGGCAATATCCCGTGAAATCAGAATCCTCCAGGCAATTGAGGGTATATGGTTAAGGTTAAAACAAGGAAAAAGGTTTTTAAAGATGTTTAGTTAAAAATAATTGCTGATTTACATGTGCAGTTAATAACTGCACTTCAAAAACTAGTTAGTTCAGGTAGTAAGCAAAGGCTTTGGGGTTTTTAATTCACTAGGCACATTTACATATGCACTTACATGTGCATTAGCCTTTTTTAATGCACATTATAACATCACTAAAAAAAACTGTGGGTTTCTATACATGTGCTCTGGAGTGGAGGTATGTTTTAATCAGAGTGGCTCTCAGAGCTGTCAGAGCCACTCTAATTAAAGCGCCTGCAGTGTCTCATGTATTCCGTGTCCTGTGCTAATTAGCATGTGTTGGAGCAGAGGTCCATCACGTGTATAGGTGCCCTGTATTATTTAGTTTATGTGAATTAAAATACACTAGCATGCATTAAGCTTTACTTAAAAACTGCTCTGTAGTTAATGTGCATTAAGAAAAGCTAATGCCCACTTTCGTAGCACCTTACAATGGAGATACTAGATTTAATGCACATTAACAAAAGCATGTTAATGCATATGTAGATGTGCCCAACTATATATTAAATCTCATTATATATGTTAATTTATGAGTGTAACTTTAGAATTTTAGGTCTAAGAATATGGATGTTCCGAAACAGACACAAAGTACAATCTACATTATTAATATACCTGAGCTTCCTCTTGTTGTTTTTTCAGTTGCTCTAGCATCTGCTGAAATTCTGCTTCTTTCTGTTCTGCTTCTTCCAGGGTTGCTTGATTTTGTTCTTCATAGGCCATGGCAACAACAGCCAATATCAAATTAATTAGATAGAAAGAGCCCAGAAAAATCACCAGAACAAAAAATATCATGTATGTTTTGCCAGCAGCTCGTAGCGTCTGTAGGGGGAAACATACCCCATATAAACACATAGTTTACTAGTCTGGTAATATAGATTACTGATGCAATACCAAGCTTTTATAGCCATTGATTTAAAGGCTCTTATCATTACTGAATAGAAGTCTATTCATACAACTTCACCATAGCAAATAATATGTAGCCTTTGCTTCACAAAATATCTCACCAGCTGATAAAGGTTTTCCCAGAAGTCCTGAGTCATTAGCCGAAAGAGTGACAGAAAGGCCCAGCTGAATGTGTCAAAGCTTGTATAGCCATAGTTGGGGTTTCTACCAGCTTTCACACACATATATCCTTCTGGGCACTGACTATGTGAAGAGAAAACATAAGGTGTTATAGTGAATGTTTATGCCAATCTCTGTTATATTTCAGAACATAACCGTTATTTTTATCACAATTTTTGAATAGCTGTTGTTAGGAAAATTCCCGTCAATTAATGTTTTGTGTGTTCAAGACAATTAAAAAGGTCCCAAGAATCTAACTAATACAAATAAATAACAGATACCTCTTTATATTGTGTTGTGTTTGTCAATACATGTTTCCTTTATTAAACATCTGTCAAATTATTTAATTCAGATTTTCACCAGCCACATTTTCAACAATAATTTCTAAATAAAACACTTAACATCCTGACAAAAATAGTATTAAAGAAGTATAGTCAGGAAATTCATGTAAGAAATATTTTTTCTGTAAAGGGCTTCATTCTACCCATCTAAGTTCTGAGCTTACCTAGCAAATGTCCTTTTGACTGCAGATTGAAGTCTGCAAGACCTGTTATTGTATATAGTATTGTATTCCTCTCTCACAAAGACACTTTACTGTGTCAGTAGGTCTGGCTAGGCATAAGTATTCCACTATTCTATCATAAAAAGGGGGAAGTACATGCTGGAGCCTTTCAAAGAGTTTACAAAGGTTTGTACACTTACAGAAATTAACTCAAATTAAGTAACTAGACTTCCAAGTAATACTCAAATACTCTAGTTTATGTACATTACACTGTAGTATAATGATTTTGAACTTCTAACCCAAGGAGGACCAAAACTTTATAGTCTAAACTATGAACCTTTAAACTCAGTTGAGTCCAGCTGGAATGACACTCTAGTTCAGAGGTCAGCAACATTTTTGGGCAGAGTGCTAGAAACACCTGCAGCCTTGACTTGTAAGATATACTGGTGTGCCAGGGGCAGACAATGGGGAACCAGAAGAGGCCTGATCTTTGTTGTGGCCATGTAGCCCCAACCCCTTCCCCACTATCCACCCTGAGGCACAACTGCCAAGCAAAATCCCATCATGTGCCATGCTGTGGCACCCATGCTGGGGGTTGCCTACCCCTGCTCTAGTTAGTCCCCCAAATAAATGCACCAAGTAAAAACTGTGAGATCACAATTTTCCTCACTGGAGTATTCAGCCAGTGGGTACATGGAAGTATAAAGCCTTTTTGTAAGGGTTAAGTATCATGCACACATGGACTCTGTTTTTTGTTTCATGCCTGGCTCCATAATCCAAAAGGGTTTTTTGAAAGTAGCATGGGATTTTTTAGGGGAGGTTAACTTTCAAGTTAACTTCTTCAGTTTAGCCCATCTGACTGGCAGTTTGCCAAGGCAGATAGACTCATGCTCTAAATAAGAAGTACATCCTTGAACTATGCAGTCACTACTCTGACTTGATATCCAGGTTCTCCTTCTCCACTTTATTCTTCTCAGTTCACACCCTTGATTTCATGTTATTCATGTTCAATCAATACACCTCAAAAGGAGATTATATGAGAGTTGATATTTTTATCATTGATATCAACAATATGTTCTAAACATACAAGAACATGCATTTACTGTATTTCCCTGAATCCAAGATGATCCTGAATTTAAGATTTCCCTCCCACCCCCATTAGGTTTTATATATGGACAATTTATCAATTTGTTACAGAAACTAATTATTGGAAGATTATCTTAAATTCATCCCTACCACCTCTGCAGTGGAAAAAGCTATGGCAGGGGAATAGGTGATGCAGTTTAAGCAGTGAGGAAGCAGTGAGACAGGTGCTGGGAGGGCAGGCAGTGGGGGAGCAGTGGGAGATAGGCAGTAGGGGGCAGGCAGTTTAGCCCTGGAGCCTGCCCCTCCCACGCACCCCACACTGCTACTCCTGCCTGCAGTGTCTGCCCCCACCTGCACCCCTGCACCCTTGGGTCCCCACCTCCATCTCTCATCTGCTTCCCCATCTCCTCTGCTTCCCCCATCTCTTCCCCTTCTTCCTCTCTTACCATTGCTCCATCCTTTCTCTGGCCTGGGTCACAGAGCACAGCCTAAGCCCAAGGCCATAGCAGCAGTGCAGAGCCAGCACCATTGCTACAGGGCCAGGCTTAGACCATGCTCTATGCCCCAGGCTGAAGCAAGGATGGAGCCTGTTGGCATAAGAGCAAAGGTAGGGACTGGGGGAGGGCATGGAGGGAGATGAAGGAAGATGGAAAGTTGGAGGGGGGTTAGGCAGAGACCTGGGGCTCGAGACTAAAGTGGGGAGGCAGGGGGTGCAGAGGCAGTGGAGGTTCAGGTAGCAGCTGCCAACCTGGGTTCGGGACTGAAGTCAGCACCACAGTAGCTGCCTGCTTCCCCCCAGTGCTGCCTTGTAAGCAGTTCCAGGACAAGGGGCTTTTTTCCTCATGGTAAATGCAGGAAAAAACCTCATCTTGGAATTGACTTTATAAGGTATATTAGTTTGAATGGCCAGAGATTACAATACCTTGATTTCAGTCTGAAGTCAAACATTTAGCATCAAATTCCTAGAAAAGTTCTAATATGAATAGACAGATATCGGATATTTAAAGTTAAAGTTCCTACTGCTACGAAACAGAATATTTTTGAAAGTCTTACCCTGCATCAGAGCTATTACCACAAAGTAGGGCGTCTCTTTGTCCTTCCAAAACATAAAAATGAGCTGTTTAGAAAGCATTAAAAATATATGTGAATAAATCAAAGAAATAGTAAATTAAAAACTGCATAATTAACATAAAAGAATCTACATATATATTTATGTGTGTAGTAGACATAGTTTCTGACTGCTTCTCAGTTCACTTAGGAATTCAATTGCTTTGAAAAGACATGTGATACCATATGAATGCACAAATTTATGTTACTTCTATTAAAATGTGTTGGAGCAGAGGTCCATCACATGTATAGGTGCCCTATACATGTATTTTTTTTTGTTTGATCACAAATAGCCATGAACTGATATTGCAAAGAGTTGAATAATAGTTATATCAGTCATTCTTACTTTCATCCTCAACGTACTCCTTCCAGTTAAACGTGCTCACTGTTGTATTAACAAATGTACCATTTTTGTCCATTGTGCTATTAAAGTAGGAAATAACGTTTATCTCAAAAGTAGAATTGTCTGGAGGCCACTGCAAGCATTTATGCCTCAAGTTGCCCATGAACAGCTGCAGCCCTATTAGTGCAAATACACTGAGACAAAAAACAGTCAGGATCATTACATCCGAGAGCTTCTTCACAGACTGAATTAGGGCTCCCACGATAGTTTTCAAGCCTGCAAAGAGAAAATTTCCAAAAGTGTATTAAAATATATCATATGTTCTTTTTATAAATATATGAATTCATGCAGAAGCCCAAAAGGATGGTTTTCTTATTTGTGAACTAGTAAAGCTTTATGGACAGCCTCAGAGCTTGTGAAGATGAATGAATAGCAAAGTTTCTTGTTTATGAAAGCGCAATGTACACACATTCCAAATGCACGTAATATATTATGTTCTTTCAAGCAGAAACTTTTATCAATCATGGCTAATATGAAAACATGAACACCATGTATATAAAAATCTTCCTGTTATATATTTTGTTTTATTTTTCTTTCTTTTTTCTGCCAGTGCCTGCATTCCAAACAATTGATAAAGAAGACTTGGCAGAAATGAATGAAACTGGAAATGATTCCTATAATAAAAGCAACTGAAAATGATAAATATCACATGCCATGCTTGTGCTATTTTGATTTTAAAACTCTTTTTCTCCATCAGTTGAGAACCTTTTCTAACTATTTTTATAATTTCAGTGACTGCAATAAATGGCAAAATCCAAATAAATAAGAAAGCCACAGCACTAAAGCTTTTTCAATGTGAAGGAAAAACTTGTCATATTACAATGCAAACAAAGCCCCCGCTCCCCAAAAGAAATAGAACAAATAACCAACCCCCCACCCCAAACAATAAAAAAAACTAAATAAGGCTTTGCATTTTGTTGATGCTTCATGCAACAATTTGTTAAACTCAAAGGCTGATTTGGCAAAGAAAAGAAGCTAATATTAAAAAGGCAAGGAATCATGTTCCTATTCTATGATTCCTGTCTTTTTTTGCAACATGAACAGTGCATAACAAGGCTTATGCTGAAAAGAAGTGAATTCAACTTCAATGGAACTAAAGTCAGCCTCAGTGTTTAACCTAGCTCTCACCTGGAATGACTGATATTGTTTTCAAAGCTCGGAGAACTCTGAATGTTCTCAACGCTGAGACATTGCCCAGGTCCACAAACTCTGTCACATATCTGTAATAGGGGAGTTCACACACAAACACAATGACAGGATAAAAAGGAACAGTTGGGAGGTACAAGGGGCCTAACACCTTACACCAGTTACTTCTTACCTGGGATTACAGAAATAGTTTTCAAAGCTCTCAATACTCTGAAAGTTCGAAGAGCTGAAACATTGCCTAGGTTTACAAATTCTGTTACATACCTGCAGAATTAAATCACAATTATTCAGAATTGAGACAGAGTTTATACTACTTGCTTGGGTCTTTTATCAAGACCTCTGCTGATTTTAGTAAATAGAGTCCAAATTTACCTTTCTCTGTAGTACATCTCACTTTAATAGACATAAGTTATCAACTACATTTGAATTTCATTGAAGTGAAACTCACTGATTTTATACTGGAAAAGCTAAGTAAATTAATTAGATTAGTAATAACAAGGTGGCATGAAGTCAAAGGGATGGCTTCCATTCTGGTGAGCAGAAAGAATGAAGGATATGAAATTAGTGTCCCTTTACTAGTGACTGACATACCATGTTGGCCCCTGCAATATCATGCTTTGAAGTATGGTTATTAATACACATGACACATGCAGTAACAACTTTGCTACTTGCAGGAATGTAATACTTTCAAATAAGTGCGTGCCCCATAGTAGTATGGTATGTGCTGCCACTAATTTCATGTCCTCATAAGCTTTACAAATTGTTAAATCACTTACGCCATCAAAATGACACTGAAGTCAAGCCAGTTCCATGGATCTCGAAGGAAAGTAAAACCTTCTAAACAAAAGCCCCTTGCAAGAATTTTTATAAGTGATTCAAAGGTATAAATTCCAGTGAACGTGTACCTGAGGAAGCAAGCATTACCGAAACTGAGCTTGGCATATCAGTTGTTATATGCAATCACATTTAATTACTATAGGTTTATTTGTTATGACAAAGGACTATAAAAATCTTTGAAATTCAATAGAGAAGTTCATAAATAATATAACTACAACATTGTAAGCTTATAAGTTGTAATTGTAAAGTTAATTAAAATTTTATTCAGAGAATGCGTACGATTGATTTTCTAAATGCTTTGGAAATCAGCCTTAGATTTTTGTGCCTACAAATAACTTCAGGCACAAATATTTATAGGCACAATTTCTAGCACTTACATGCCTGGCTACCTGCTTGCATTTGCAAATCAGATAGATGTCTTAAGTGCTATAAAAAGTGCACAGAATTGTTTTCAGTGTTAAAATCAGAGCTGTCCCCTTAAAAGTTCTATAATAAGTTATATTAGTACAGGCATATTTTATAAGCAGAATTTCTTCCTAAGAAAGAGCACCTATTATCAGGAATCAAGGCAGCAGACAGGATGACTAGCACAGCTGGCCCTGACCACCTGAGTGGGCTTAGCTGCAAACCGCCTAACTATTTCTAGCTGGCCAAAGTTATCTACACGGGCATGGTTGCCTGCTTATATAAGCAGCAGTCCTTTCAGTAGACTACTCTCCCTATCTGGATCCCTGATCCTAACTGTAGCCTGGATCCTGGCTCTTCAAGGTTCTTCTGGTTCCTGTATTCTGGCTCCTTGCTCCTGTTTCCAGACTGGACTTGCTCCTGACAAACTGTTTGTTCCAAATTTTTTGGAATGTGAAATCCACACACCTTCTACTAGGCAGCCATATACTCTCAAGCCATGGTAAATGTCTGACTGCATTAACTAATACAGGGTTGTCCAGCTAATGGCATGTGGGTCTCATGCAGCCTGCAAGGAGTTATTATGTGGCCCATGGCCCCCAGGCAGCTGCCTTTCCCTCTTCTGTGTGACAGGAAGGGCCTGAGGCCATGTGCACTGTCTGCACAGCAGTGGGCAGAAGAACTGTGCTGCCAGTGCAGCCCACAAAGTAGGGGGAAATGTGAGGGAAGTTGTCTGGGCCTATGCGCTGTGTGACCCAGGGTTTGTATATTGGTACCATGTGTGGCCTTTGGCCATGCTGAAGTTGGAACGCCCTGATGTACAGTAAGGAGGCATTATGGCTGGCCTCTCAAGTTATACTTAAAGCTGTCTGCCTATATTTCTTCTACTATTAATGTTCCTTTTCCCTCTTGGACCCCATTGCATCCAGGGACAAGATGCAGACCTTAATATTTTTTGGAAAAGCTTCAGATATTCATCAAGCATACATATCAAGAAATAGGTACCATTTTTAAAACACTTCAATACTTTAAGATAAAAGGCTAGAAGGATGGTCCCATCCTCATGGAATCTATCTATTCTTTATGAGTACAGAAAGCAAGTTCCAATAAGTAAATATTCTAGTCATATTATGTCCAAAAATGTTATTACAGTAACAACTGTGTTTAACTTACTCTACATTCTTTGTCCAGTCGGGGGGGTTACTCATGGTCATAAATACACAGTTGGTCAAAATAGTGCACATAATAAGCATGCTGAATAATGTAGCTTAGAGTCAAGGAATGTAAGCCAGAAAAATGAGATAATGCACAAAAGATGTAATATTCAACACCTGAATTATTAAAAATAAATAATATATAAATATGTATATAAGTAGCAAATAATATTCTAAATACAACTTGAAATTAAAAATGCCTATGTAATTTAATCTATTTTAAATATCGTATGCCAGCTGGCGTAATACTTCTGCAGCATAAAATAACATATTTCTCTCTCAGTTGTGCTAGGCTCTGGGCTTAAATGAAATTTGCAATATCCTTATTAATTATGTTGAATTATGATATAAACAGTTTTCACTTAAGAAAATACAGACTGGACTCCATTATACCATGTGTCTGTACAGAACCCAACAACATGTTTCCTGATCAAGATGGAGCTTTCAGGTGCAATTGTAAGGCAAAGAATTTGTTGGGCCTAAATTTACATCTTTTTGTCAGGTGAACAGTCACAGTGAGATCCATGAGATTACTCTTGAGGTCGATTCAGGAGACTAGGCCTAGTTGTATTTAGTTGGACAAGTTACTTGCATGGGGACATACAGGCTATTCTCTTCAACAATTTGGCTGTTGCTCAGCTGAAGTTGGTGATGTTAATGGGACTTTTTGAGGGCTCATTGCAGGACAGCAGCATGAATGCTGAGGACACAAATAATCTCCTTGGCATTTCAGTGGATTGCACTTGAGACTAATTGGACTAAAGTGAATTTGTACTCATAAAAATGTACAGTCCTCATGGAATATGATTATTTCACACTCCCTTAATACTACAAGGTTCTGAGTAACCTCAGAGAATTTTGTGGAATTAGACTTAACTGTATATGCTACATTTGTATTTTTGTCATTAAGGTTTCCTATATTGACCATTATTATTGCAAAATTGACCAGTGCCTGAAATCAGCTCCTAAAAACAATAACCCTGCTTTGCAGACATTAACTTCATTTGTAATATCACTTGACAAAGGAAACTGAAGGTTGTTAAAGGAGGGGTCTTTCAGCAGCCACTTTTGAGAGATAATGAAGAGGGAAGAGTGACTTCTTGTTCTAAGGAAATGCCATGTGTATTGATTCCATATAGAACTCTGTACTCTAGTACATGTAAATGCACACGGAGAAATGAAAGTAATTATATCAACAATGATACCTTGGTTTAAATGACAACATTGATAGCTGAACACTTGAAAAGGATATGAATGTACCAAAATCTTAATAGCAATTTTTCTAAGAGGATTGAAAGGAGTTAAAATGTACAAGGCAGATGTGGCGCTGAATCGGAATATTGTCTTCCCTTTATTCAATACTATGAAAGTCTAGAAAAAAGAAACATAAAATGAAAATAAAGTGCAAACAGTATAAGCAATTCCAGCTTCTGCAGTTTGTTCTTCTGTGGACATCCTTCACCTTGTGGAGCCAAGCCTTTAGAAACAGTAATCCTATTCCATCATTTGCCTGAGATTCAAATATATCTGATTTCTAGGATACATAATCCAAGCTTGCTCCAATTTGTGAAAATTGGTGAGAGAGAACACATATAATATGGGTTAAATTGCAGTCCCCTTAAAATCAAAAGTGCAGCAGAGCATATCCTTTTATTTCTAAAATAAATTGTATTTTAATTTCCTTTGTAGCCCCTTTTCATTTATATGACAATTGCTAACAATAAGATGAAGTGTTCAAGTAAATTCAGAATAACAAATAAAAGCACATACATGATATTACAGTCAGTTGCAAACAACACCAAAATACTCAGAGCCAAATTCTGTTATACTAGCTAGTTTATTTGCTCCCTGCTCCACAAGTTGTACCGCTGAATGCAATTAAAATTAGTCTAGTGGTAATAGGTGAGATGCAGTCATTATGATTAAAAGAAGGAAACTAAATAAATAGAAAATCATTGTATGTTGTGTTTAGATTTTAGATAACATTAGTATCAACTGCATAGATTGTTTGAATTGGTATGTCTACCGGCAAAAAAGGGGTTGACATAAATGATAACTGACATCAATCACAAGAGCCTGAGACAAGCATGAGTCAGAATTTGGCATCCTACGATGGAAAAGAACAAAAAGGTCAAACCCTGTTTTCAGTTATTCTGGTACTGGTTTATTGACCTCACTTTTAAACACCCAATTTTAGGCATGTATTATTATTTAAAAGTTCCTATAAATTACATGCATTTGTAAATAAGTTCTTTTTCTGTTCACAGCTTAGTTGTTTTCCTGTTTGTGGTCATATTGTAAATAATACCATTTCTACCCGAATACACATGTATTTCAAGTTCCCTTATGGCATTCCTCTAACATTTCCATGGCACTCCTGGAAATGCCCCTCTTCAGCATACCTTGCCAATTCACATGCACCAAATCCAGAAATGGGACAGCAAAGCTGCCCTGAGGGTAACTCTATTTAAACTACGCTTGAAATAGAGATAATGACCATGGCTATGCGGACCACCCTCAGGGTAGCTTTACTGTCCCATTCTAGGTTGCATGTGTATGGAGCAGGAGCAGTTTAGGTAGGGCACACTTCACAGCGGTGCTGTTGGGAATTGGAATAGACATATCCTTTCACTTTTGCTGTTTGAATTTTTCAAGACACTGCTTCTCTTTCCTTTCATTTTTTCTCAATTTTATTGATTCTACTTAATGATACCAGTCTTTGTTATACTCTCATCAGGGCTTTATAATGTCAGAGTTTTATGTTTTCTCAGTTCATTTTTATTATCTGTAAAACATGCCTTGTGATTACAGTAAGATGATGACTTTTTCCTGATTTCTTTTCCCACGTGGTCTTCACTTTTATGGGAAGGAAACTTCAATGGAGGAACATCAACATTAGAAAGTCTTCCCTTTCCCAAGAAACCCAAGAAATATTGCTTGTATGAGACCTCTGGTCTGGTACAAAAAGTAGGAAAATAAAGACAACCCACAAAATAATCCTTTTCCTAACAGGGAATCAAACTGATAGAGGTTTCCTCTGACTCTGAGGTCTTTCTTCCTGTTCATCGTAGAAAGATACTACCCATCCTACGGTCACTGCTGCAGCAAAGTGGGAGGGTAGTTCATATGTGATTTTCTCCTGATTGCAACAACCTCTGTTATTAAGAGCACTTCCTGCTAATTGGATAAATGTTAGCAACAGGAGAGATGAGTAATTGAATTTAGTCACTTCTCATGTCCATTCTTCTTGTGTTAAATAAATCCAATTGATAGACATTTACGTGTTCATGTTATTTGGGATAAAACAATCTGAAGTTTACTCATTACTGTTAATGAATTAACTAGTCCATTGTTAGTTATCTGTTTTTAACTTTTGTTTACAAAACCACTGTCACAGTGAGAGTTTCATCAATAGTTAGTAAAATTACATATAAGTTTGTGGAGGATGTCTGCTACTTTGTTTTTTTAGTGGAAGTATTAAACAACTTTTTTTACTACATTTTGTAATTATCCAAAATAAATGTACGGGATTTATATGTTATTAATATTTTGTATCTTCATCACCTGTCTTATAGGTCTTTGAAGTTCAGGTAAGTCACTGTTACCATCGCTGGTCTATGTTGACATAGTGTACACCTTTCTGGTGAGTCATATACAGTCTGAAGGTTGCTTCCAGGGGACTTAACCACCTATTTTTCTCCTATAATTCAGTTTATTAAAAAATGCTTTTTATATTAAAATATTATAATATTGTACAACATGGGAAGAAAGGCACTTACCTCTGTGGGTTATCTATAATTTTACCAAGTTTAAGCATTCAAAAAAATTCACAGTATTGGTAGAAAATTGAGTATTTTTTCAAGAAATAATCATTTGCAAGTTTTTCTTATTTCTTCTGATTTTTGAGTTGGAACCTGCCCACATATCTCCAATTTAGTATGATCATTTTGAACTATAAATCTAGCCCCACGGAACTAACAAAAACACAAGCTTCCACTTCCATTCTTCAGTCAGGGTCATTAACCTCCTGCTCTTGTCAACTAGATGTTGCAAGCTACCATTCTCCCCTCCATTCTCCCCTTCCTATATCATTGCCCTGTCTCGGTCACCCTTTCTATTCTTTCTGTACCATTCATTCCCTTCCACATTGTCCTGAACCCTGTCAAAGACTGTTGCATGTCAACTCATAATTTTATCACAAGTCTATATGTTTGGCGCTTCTATTTTAAACTTCATGTAATTTCCTGATACTTAGCTTTGCAATCAGCAAAGTAGCCATCATCATCCATTCATTTCAGTGACACTGAAGCCTAATACACTTAGTCAATAAAACCCAACCAGCATACCTTTCTCTGAAATGGGTGATAAAGGAAAGGTATAGAAAAGGTTCAGAACCAGTGATTTCCAGTAAAGTGTAGAGGAAAATCAGACAGGAAGGGAAGTTGAGGCAGTTGGCTGAGGTCACGTGTCTTGGGAAAGCCTGGAGAAAGAAGGTGACTGGAGGAAATGATGTGTTGTTATGAGGTGTGAAACAGAATAATACTAAAAATAAACAGAGTAATACTAGAGGAAAAGACTTGCAGTTTCACAAGCCGAAGGATTTAGAAAGGAAAATGTTAATCCAGGCAGCCATGAGGGAAACTTCCATTTTCACACATGGATTTCAGTTTTATGTCATACAGAAATGATTAAACATGCTTTCAGAATAGGTGAATATCCCAGGGGCTCGAAAATCAGAAGGAAAATTTTAAAAAATACCACATTTTAAAATCTTTAAAATGCTGCCTTATGATCTCTGACTGCTGAGGTTTGCAATACTATGCCCTCCACATTCTCAACAATTTTCCCTACATCTGCCTCCTGACTCCAGCATTCCTTTATTCCATATTCCTTTCCACTATGCAGAAGATCTCAGTTTTACTTCTGTCATTTGCAAAATGATAGAAAGGGGCAACAGTCTTCAGTATTGACAAATTTACTAATGCATGCAAAGGTATGTGTAGAAATGGTGTCCATGCTGGAGGAAAGCAACCTTTGTTTTCAATTTAGTTATAAGTTATAGGGAATGATCATGATATTGGCTAGTGGAAACGTTATGTTTGATGGGGATTATGGAAAATAAACACCTGCCATCCTGCCCTCCATTGGACTCTGGACTATAGACATTCTTGGAGCACAATCAGGTGTGGCAGCACAGCTGGTTGCACTTCACTAAAGAAATCTGTTTCAAGCCTGAGAAGTGTCAAATATTAATTACCTTTAGAATCAAAATGGATTCGGCAGGGTCACAGAAAAGTCTGAGACTCTTTTGGGGTTGGGTAGGACATTTATTTAACTAATCTCAGAATGCATGGTGCTAGGTAACATAAATTGTGCATTACATTAAGATGATAAATTGCATGAGAATGAAGTTGCATAATTAGATTCCAAGTTTAGATGAACATAGAAATAGGAAGAGACGGCAATAGAGGGAGAAATCATAGAGATGTGCGTGGCAAAGTGCCACAGTGCTAGGTTCCCCACTTACCTTCGGGCATGCCACCCACCTGACTCATCTTCCACCCCTTGTTTTTAATTAATTAATAGTTGTTAATTAAGGTGGGAGGCTGCCCATTCATGCGCCAGTGCCAGGGGGTGCTATCCGCAGTGCTGAACCTCCCCTATGCCACACCCCATGCCTGGCAGATGGCGTCCAGATATTACTGTGATCCCAACCTACAGCTGGACCAAGCTTAGGCTGTGCTATCACACCTCAGTCACACACACATTCATACCGCCCTCTCTCACTATGGCCTCTCACACTCCACCCTCTTTCACGGGGTCTCTTTCATCCATCACCAACTTAGGCTGCCTTGCTCCCTCTTGGAGTGGGCCCCTTAGGCCATAGACTTAGCTAGTTCATTCCTTGGGTGGCAGATGTACTGTCTTTTGGGACCCTCCCATGACCCTTACCAGGGTAGTGGCCAGCTAATTACCTGACGGGGTCTAAGCTTACTCAGACCCCTTCCAGGGGCAGCTCTATACATGTAAACATTCTGGGCACTCAGCCCTCTGGTTCTTCCTCTAGCTATTACTTTTGACCCACACTCAGCCTCCCAACAGTGGAGCACTTACCGGGGTTGAGACTTGCCCCTCTCCCTTGGACCGAGCCCCCTTACTCCGCCTCTGGCCCAAACTACCACCTTAGGTGTCCAGAGACATACCTTAGGTCTACTCCCCTCACTCAGGGCTCCAGATCTCCGCCCCCTCACTGGGGTCCTCATTTCCACCCCCTCACTGGGATCCTCATTTCTGCCCCCTTCACTTGGGGCTACTCATCTCTTCCCCCTTCACTCGGGGCTCCACACCTCCTCCTCACAGCTTCACACTGCCCCCTTGCTTAGGGCTACTCATCTCTGCTCCCTTCATTTGGGGCTCCTCACTGCCCCCTCACTTGGGGTGACGGGGCTTCACTCCTGGGTGGGCTCAGGTGGCCGTAGACGTACCTGGCCCCCACTCTCCCTCCTCAGGGTTTTGCACCCCACTAGGCTCAGGTGGCCATAGCTGTGCCTGGCCTCCACTCTCCCTCCTCAAGGTCTCTCAGGGTCTTGCACCCCCCACAGGACTCAGGTGGCCTCAGCCTGGCCCCCACTGTTCCTCCTCAAGGTCTCTCAGGGTCTTGCACCCCCCACAGGACTCAGGTGGCTGCAGTCGTGCCTGGCCCCCCAATCTCCCTCCTCAGGGTCTCTCGGAGTCTCTCACCCTGCGTGGGCTTAGGTGGCCATATCCATGCCTGGCCCCCAACTACCTCCAATGTTGCACAACCCACCTGAAGGTGAGGGTTAGGGTTAAGATGCCCTTACCTGCCTTTCACCGGGGTGATAACTGGCCTGGCATTTCCTAGGGGCTCCCACACCACTGAGAGCCCCACCAGGCCACCCACTCCTGGCAGGGTACAGTTTTTGGTCATGCCCAGGACTAGGAACCTCCAATCCATCCCCTACAGCTCCTGCCCTTACCTCCAGGTTGTTATGCTACTGCCTGGCCTGACAGCAGGAAACTGATCTGTTTATATGGGCGGCCAAAAATCTAAAATGGCCACCGCAATCAAGCAACTTCTGGCTGCTTGGCTCCAGTCTTAAAGTGGCAGGCATCAACAGTGCCCTGCCACAATGCGGAAGCAAGTGAGAAGACCACACAATTATGTTGTTAATGGCGCATGGTAACTGATTCAAGAGGATTACAGGAAACCTATTTCCTGAGTGTGTGTCACTATTCACGGGTTCGGCATTCATGGTTTCCAGTATTCGCAAATGCTGAACCTGCTTTGTAAATATACATAAAGGAGCTACTCAGGAGCTCTGTGCTTGCCACCACTGGGCTCCTGCTGCCCCCACCACTGAGCTCCCACTGCTGCAGCGACACTCCCACTGTCACCAGAACAGCCATGCCCCCCACCCCCTCAGCCACCCAGGGACATTGCATTCATGAACGCAGACAGTGTTCATGAATGCGGTGCCTTATTGGTGGATTTTGCCATTCGCGGGGGATACAAGAACGTATCCCCCATGAATGGTCAGAGTCGCTTGTACATGCTTTAAAAAAATATAAATACACTATTGATTGTCCATTTACCATACAAGTATCTTTTTTATTTCTTTTATGCTGCCATTTACATAAGGAAGGTTCTTCCTTTATGTTTTCACTTCCCTTTTCAAGACCTACCACAAACTGCCAGTTGAAGATAGCTGCAGGGGTGGAGTGGGGGAGACGGGAAGGAAAAAACAGTTGTAACCCTCCCACCTTTAATTCCTAGTCCACCCAAAGTTTGAAACCAACTGCCTGGTGGCAGCAGCAGCATTTCTATTCAGGCAGCATTGAGGGAGTCAATTGACTTCATGATTCACTATAATCTACCAGACGTCTTCTAAATCCTTCATTCCAGAGGTGTGGTTTTGATATTGCACTAATCAAGCTATCCTTTCTCCTGTAATTAATTCTGCTGTTAGTTACTTATGGTTAGCTCCTGTTTTACAACCCTGCAGAGCATTTTTCACTGTAGCAAAAAATATTAACTCAGGTGTGGAAATAACTTCCTGTGAACCACTGGATGCATCGTCACGATACTCAGGAATGCTAGATTGTGCTTTATAAAGCTGAAAAATAGATGTAGATTTAATTTTAATGACTACAGGATTAATGAACAACCTCTTTTGATGATTTTTTGTCTAGTTTGTTATGTTTTATACATGATGTATGTGATATAGCAAATTTATGCACATTCCAATAAAGATATACTTGTTTTTGCTTCAATCTTAAATAGAATAATAGACCACCAGGCCCCCAGCATGTTAGCAGAGCTTCTAGTTTTTTTTAACTAGGAAAAAATGTATTTTTTTGTATGTGATGATGCACCACACCATCTACACCCTTTTCAAAAATCCCAGATCCTCCTATGGACAGCTAAGTAGGAATTAGTAAGTTTGTCTCTTGCTGCCTGCATACTCAGCAGTTCACTTTATCATTTTTTAATGTGGGCCAGGATGTAGACAGACACTTGTCATGTTTTTGCTGACTGCCTTGCCTATCACCTCTTGCATCGGTTCCGACTCTCACCTGCCACGTCTTTATTAGCTGCTTCTCACAGCTTCTCCCTTTCTCGCACCTCTATTTCTTCTCCAGGAAATCCTTCGTTGATTCCCTGATTCCTTTCTTCTTCCAGCCTCCTCCAACACACTGGACCAAGCTCTCGAAGCTCCCTGACTATGCAACCCTCTCCCTGCTCTCTCTCTCTGAGACGCCTCTTGCTCCTATCTCCGCCTCTGCCTCACACAGTCCCATGCCAGGCTCTTTTATATGCAGCAAGCAACTGCTCTGGAACCGCCACACTCCTTGCTCAATTTCTTTTTCAGGTCTTTCACAACACTGTGCAGAGCTGTACAAGTAAGGAGCATGATGAAATGCAGTTTTGTTCCATTAAAATTAGTATGGTCACTGGACCATTTTAGTTGGATTAGTAACTACCTGTTGATGGTCAACAAGTTTGTCTATCTAGGAAACAAGCTCTCCTGTGCTTCCCACATCAATGACAAAGCCAAGGCAAGACTAGCAAAAGCTAATGTGGCCTTTGGCAGACTCCATTAGTCAGTTTGGGACCACAGAGGCATTAGAATGTCAATGAAACTAAAGGTCTATAAAGCCATCAGTTTTCTGACCCTTCTCCCATCTCTGCCTCCGCCTCACATGGTCCCATGCCAGGATCTTTTATATGCAGCAAGCAGCTGCTCCAGAACCGCTGCACTCCTGGCTCAATTTCTTTTTTAATACCTTGGGGTTCACATTACCAGCTTGACGTTCAGTGGCAAGGGTCTCGGATTTCATTGGGGAGCGTGGTTCTTGACGACATCATGAAAGGAAATCAGCCATGCCAGAAGCTCATCCAGGCCTAAATTCTATATCAAAGTGAAAGGGTTGTAAGGTGAGTGCCTACCGAGTGATCCAAGCATTGTCTGTCTGTGTGGTCTTTAGCCATTTCAAAGGTGCATGATCAGTTACTAATATAAACTTTTGTCCTATGAGGTAATAATGAAAGTAGTCCACCCCCAACTTAATCACAAGACGTTCTCTCTCAATTGTGGTGTACCTTTGTTCCTGGGGTTGGAGTTTCCTGCTAGCACAGGTGATAGGGGAAAATGCAGAATAAACCACCAATAACAATTGGCCAATCCGAGGAAGACTCACATTTGTTTCCTTGTTTGTGGTGGCGAGTAGTTTTGAATAGCCTCTATCTTATCTGTCAAAGGATGAATACAGGCTTGGCTTCCATGTAGCTGAGATGTTTTGTTTCAGCTTTGCCTACTGCGCACTTTCCTGAGTTCCCCATAAGGCTGGTTAACCATAATTCTCGGAGTACCACTCGAAGAGCTTCTAAATATTCTTCCCATTCATTGGTATAAATAATGATATAATCTATGTACACTGCAGTGTATCTTTGGAGTGGGGCTAAGACACAGTCAACTAGACGTTGAAATGTTGCTGCAGCCCCATGGAGTCTGAACAGCATAGGTTTAAATTCATACAACCCCCAAGGGGTGCCAAAAGCTTATTGTGCTTGATCCTCCCTCCTCACAGGAATTTGCCAGTAACCTTTGGTCAGAT
Source organism: Crocodylus porosus (assembly GCF_001723895.1). NCBI lineage: Eukaryota > Metazoa > Chordata > Crocodylia > Crocodylidae > Crocodylus > Crocodylus porosus. Next base: position 47,564,810 of record NW_017728949.1, on the reverse strand, counting down.
CTAAAGTGGATATGAATTTTGCCCATCCAACTCTAACAACTCACTTACTTGGGACATGGGAAAAGCATCGAACTTCAAAATCGCGTTCAATTTCCTGAGATCTACGCATAATCGCAAAGTACCTTCTTGTTTGGGCACCACTACCAGTGGGCTCCACCAAGGACTACAGGACTTGGTTATTACTCCCTGGGCCAACATCTTATCTATCTCCATCTTGATTACTTCATATCGATGGTAGGGAATCCTTCTCCACTTTTCTCTTACCACCTGTCCCTCAGATGTAACAATACTGTGACTTATTCCCTGAACACGGCCTGGGTTTTCATTAAACACATTGCTGAACTCTTTCACTAGGAGTTTTAACTGTTCTTTTTGTCTTACATTCAGTTGGGACCCCAAGCTTACTTCCTTGTTAGGGCTTTGTACACTCTTTGGTGTCGATCTAACATCTGGGTGCTCTCTCAGTGGAGTTGCCAATAAGCCCTCAGGTTCATTCCATGGTTTTAATAGATTGACATGAAAGATTTGTTTTTCTTTTTTGAATCCCGGATGGAGTATTTCATAATCAACAGGACCCACTCACCTAATTAGTTCACATGGTCCCTGCCAATATATTAAGAACTTACTAGTAGCTCAAGGAAGCATAACTAACACTTTTTGCCCTTCACATAATTTGCATTCTCACGTCCCTTTGTCATAATTAGCCTTTTGGTTTTCTTGGGCTTCCTTAAGATGGTCACAAGCTACTTCTCCCACTTGTTGTAACCGTCTCCTTAATTTCTGAACATATTCGGTAGGTTGGATCCCTTGGGTTCCTCCTTTCTCCCAACTCTCTCAAACTACATCCAACAAACTTCATGGTTGTCTGTAAACTAATTCAAATGGGGAGAATCCTATGGAGGATTGTGGGGCCTCCCTTACCGCAAACAGTAACGGTGGTATTAATAAGTCCCATTTACTGGGCTCCTCTTGTGCACAACTTCTCAGCATACTTTTCAGCATCCCATTAAACCTTTCTACCAACCCATTAGTTTGAGGGAGATACACAGATGTCTATAAGTGCCGTATTTTTAATACTTGACACAAGCTGTGCATCACGTGTAACATGAAGCTCATCCCTTGGTTTGTAATTATTTCTCTGGGTATGCCAACCCGAGATACCCAGTTGATCAGTTCCTTTGCTACTCAAGGTCCTGTGACTGTGCGTAGAGGTATCGCTTCCGGAAATCTAGTAGCATAATCAATCAGGACCAATATAAATTGGTGTCCCACTGAACTTTTTGGTAATGGTCCAACTATATATAAGGCTATTCAAGAGAAGGGCTCCTCCATTATGGGCACAGTTTGTAAGGTGCCCAAGGAGGTTTTTGTAAACTTACTCGCTGGCAATTTGGGCAGGCCCAACAGAAATCTTCCACTCACTCATATAATCAGGACCAGAAACACCATTTGGTAAGTCTAGCTTCTGTCTTAGATGTTCACATATGTCCTCCCAAGGGATGTGTACATGCCAGCCACAATAGTGGGCCTTAGTAGGCTTGGGGAATCAACAGTTGTGGGACCACTAGTTCATCTTGTTGTCCTTTTATCTAATACAACAGGCCCCTCCTTAGCTCATATCTAGGACTAACCCAATACTGCTCAGGACATATTACCTGCTCATCTCACTTGGTCAATTCCAACTAGATGATGGACTGGAACAGATCTTCTCTCTGTTGTGCCTCTCTAAAATGGATGCTGCTCGATAAACTCTCCATATCAAATCAGCCTACATCCTTTGGGATTTCTTCTTCTTCTCCTAGCAGACCCTCCAGTGCTCTTATGGTGTCTAATACATGATAAATTTCAGTCCAATCTCAGCCCAATATCATCGGGTAAGGGAGATCTTTTACTAGACCCATGGGCATCTCTCTTAGCTTGACAAGTACTTCCACCATATATTTTCTTCTTGGATACATCAAAGGTTGTCCATGCATACAAACCATTCATATTATGTCTGCCTTTGGGGCCTACCTGCATGGAGCCACATCTGCCCAAATCAGGGTCTGTGCACACCCAGTATCTACAATGGCTTGGATTTTTTCCCCTCCAACACAGGTCCACACCATGGGTTTTTCTTTTGGACCTTCGCATTTGACCTTCCCAATGTCTATTACCTCTACTGTCCCACTATCCCTGAGCTCATTCCTGGGCATCCTGCTGTCAAATGCCAGCTCTCATCCACTGCATCTGATGTGGGAACCTGTTACACTCTCAGGCCATGTGTCCCACTTGACCATATCGGAAACACACAATTGTAGATCATCATCCCTCCTGTGCTTCTTTCAGTTCTGTTTCTTGAGTTGTAGGATTCAGTACTCCCTTGGGCTGTGCTCTCGGTATCTTTCTCCCTGTGCACTGTCCAAATCCTTTGCAAGCCACCGAGCTTCTGCTGAAGACTTTGGATGGTGGCAATGCACCCCCCTTTGAATACTCTCATCCAGCTCTAATAGGAACTGTTCCAGTAAAATCTGATCACATAATTCTACTGTGAACACCTCTTGTAGTTTCAACTACTTTTCTAACAGGTCTGCCAAATGTTGAAGCAAGATCCTTGGGATTCCTTTGTTCTTCTTTCTCATCCAGAATGCTTGCCAATATCTTTCTGGATTGATGTCCAATCGGTACATAATTTCTTTCTTCACCTTGTCATAATCGATGGCTTTGCCCCATGGCATAGCGCAGTACACAGCTTGGGCTTTTCCTATCAGGAGCACGGCCAGTTCACCTGCACATTGGCTCCAATTTAAGACTGAAGACAACGTAACTCTCTCAAAGCTCTCCAACAACGATTCCGGGTCATCTAGGGGTGTCATTTTTGGAACTTTTAATTGGACTTGATTTCTCTGTGTTCATGCTTGTTGTTGGAGCCATGGTTCCTCAAGTGCGATTGATGAGCCGCTTGCTGTTGTTGCTGCTGGAATAGCTGGCCCATCAAATGCAAGGTTTGTTGAAGTGGTTCGGTGCAACCCATGGTGCTGGGTTGCATCTCCATGTTATCTGTCTTGCTGTGGTTGTCATTCAGTTTCCAGCCAATGCACCACTGTGATGTTTTCACTGACTGCCTTGCCTATCACCTCTTGTGTCGGTTCCGACTCTCGCCTGCCACATCTTTATTAATTTTGATGTTATTAGTCAGGAGGTATTATTTCTGCTGTAGGTCACTGGCAATCTCTCAGTTTCTAGCGGTGACTCACCTATCTGATGCCTTTCTTGTCCGATGCATGAATTAAGAATATTACTCAAACCACAGTCATATGCAGCTGAACTATTCTTTTTATTATCTTTCAGGTACTTTTACACTCATAACTATTTTTATAAAAGTCTTCCCTTTTTTTGTACACTTTTAATGCTATTTCTTCTTTATTGATATACAACATAATCAAACTCACTTTTGAACTCGTTCTTGAATTGTCCCAAAGTTTTTACTTTCAGTTTCCTTTTCCTTTTTTTTAAATTTATTTTTCCTGTGTTCTTCCTAGTTTCCAATCAGACCTCTTTAAGAACAGTCAGGATCATCAATGATATAAAAATCAAAACTAAGAACTCTCAGCAGGTTTGTTCATTTTTTGTTGCTTACTCTCTTGTTCTTTTCTTTTTTTCTCTGGAGCATCCACCCCACCTCTGCTTCTCACAGCTTCTCCCTTTCTGGCACTTCTATTTCTTTTCTGGGAAATCCTCCATTGATTCCCTGCTTCCTTCCTTCATCCAGCCTCCTCCAACACACTGGACCAAGCTCTTGAAACTCCCCAACTCTGCAACCCTCTCCCTGCTCTCTCTCTCCAAGTCGCCTCTTGTTCCTGTCTCCGCCTCACATGGTCCTGTGCCAGGCTGTTTTATATGCAGCAAGCAACTGCTCTGGAACCACCGCACTCCTTGGTCAATTTCTTTTTCAGGTCTTTCACAACACTGTGCAGACATGTACAAGTAAGGGGCATGATGAAATGAAGTTTTGTTCCATTAAAATTAGTATGGTCACTGGACCGTTTCAGTTGGATTAGTAACTACCTGTTGATGGTTGACAAGTTTGTCTATCTAAGAAGCATGCTGTCCTGTGCTTTCCACATCAACGACTAAGCCAACGCGAGACTAGCAAAAGCTAGTGTGGCCTTTGGCAGACTCCATTAGTCAGTTTGGGACCACAGAGGCATTAGAATGTCAATGAAACTGAAGGTATATAAAGCCATCATTCTCCCAACCCTCCTTTACACCTGCGAAACCTGGACCAGTGTCATGTCAAGAAACTAAACCACTTCCATCTGTGCTGCCTGTGAAAGATACTAAAGATCAAGTGGCAGGACAAGATTATGAAGACTGAGGTGCTTGGAAGATCAGCTCTCCTTAGTATTCACACTCTACTGAAACCAGCACATCTTAGCTATGCCAGCCACCTTTCAAGAATGCCTGACACTCGCCTGCTGAAGAAAATCTTCTACAGTGAACTGTCAAATGGAGTACGCTGTTATGATGCACCAAAGAAGCAGTACAAGGGCACCCTAAAGGAGTCCCTAAAGAGTTTCAGCATCCACCCAGAGTTGTGGGAGCAAATCGCTCACAACCATCCATCCTGGAAGTCATCAATCCAGAACGGCTTTCAAACAAATGCACGGCAGATGCAATGAAGAAATACATGGTCAGGAAAACAAAAACCTCTTGTACCCAGTCCTCATCACTTTTCTGCCTCTGCTGCAGCAGATTGTTCAAAGATTGGGCTTATAAATCACCTATGTACCCACCCGACCTAGCCTCCACCTCCCTCCTCTCTCTTTTCTTCTTTTGCCTTCTTTTCTCTTTTCTTCCTCTCCACTTCTTTCCCATTTTTTTTCTCTCTTCTTCCCCACTGCTGAATGCAGTCATCTTTGCCTATGAAGGATAAACAATAGTAACTACCTGTTACCTAAAACCTTCTCTATCATAGAATCCTTTTGCAACATTTTATTTTTCATAAATTATATTGTTTTGAACTTTCTGCTGTGTAAACATACAGGATTTTTCCAGCTCAATACTCTCCCCACTTGTGTACATTAGGAGTGGCAACTAAATCCAATGAATCTACATTGTAAAACAGGCATGAGTTAGATTAGTCAAGCCAGTGGCCTTTCAATGTAGATTTTGCGGCTTGAATGTTCTAAAAATACAGTGATTAAAATCTTTTAGCATTTTTTATTAGTAGTTGATGAAGTAATGCAGAAACTTAGCTTTCAGAAATTTTCCAACGATAAAATATTGTAAGGTACAATTAGATTAAAGGTTGAAAAATAATGGAAATAACATAGTACATTGCTTTCACAAAGGGAAAAAAATAGAAAAAAACTCATTCCATTTCTCTGAAGTATTTTACTAATCTGTCACCTCAGACATCTCACTACATTCTTAATAAATACTCACTTTTTTATTGATATAGTATGGGTCCAGGTCCTCCAGGGGCTCAGACACCATTCCTGGAGGTATGTCACCATAAATAAATGGAAGTGTCTTGCCTGCTTCCAAATCACTGTTTGGCTTTGGGCCATTTTCATCATCATCATCTGTATGTTCTTGTTTGGGCTTTTTAGCTTTTTCTTCTGCAGAACGTTTTTCAATAGCTGCGAGAGACTCTCTAGTAAAATAGCGAAAGCTGTCAGGTCCTGGTGGTACCAGAAGTGCCTGTGCCATCTTTTCATCCTGCAAATTTAATTACGTTTAGCCTCTTGCATAAGAATTTCCTAGGAAAGAAAAATGCAGAGATTTTAGGAAAACTGTAAATGAGAACCTCCCACCCCAAAATAAACCGAAAACCAAATAACTCTTTATAATTTATATAACAACAAATACAAAGTTCTGCTCTCTAAAATACTCTCTAAAACTTTATTGTATTAATGGACGGTGGTCCTCAGCCTTTTAGACTCTAGGCCTTTTATAGTCCTTCAGTGGTCCCACCCCCTCATTAGACTCAAGACACCTTGGAAAATGCTAGCTCTTAGCTTTAACACATTTTTCAATTACAGAAAAATAATAAAATAATAATTTTGTTGCAAAGAACTATGAAACATGACAACAGGGTAGAATGTCTTTGGAACTAAGAATCCTTATTCTTTTTTCTAAACCATGTGAATCATGTCTAGGTGTTTCCACATCTAATAGTGCTGATACTGGAGAGCACACCACCACAACCTTAAAAGGATCTATGGCACCCTATGGTGTTGCTCACCCTGTTTGACAATCAGTGGGTTATATGTTTATTTGTTAAACATCAATTCTTAAGATTCTCAATAATTGAACTTTATAACCTTAAGCATTCTTTTTAAACGGGTCATTTATAATGAAAGCTGTTTGGCAATAATTGAGCTAATTTAATAGCAAACTGATCACTATACAAATACTTTCCTATTGGTGGTCTACCTTAGTAAGGATTATTTTGATCATTTGAGTAGATTGGGACCCACAACGTTTGCCAAACCACTTGTACTTTATGAACCAAAAATATGTGCCTCCTACAGTCCTACCTACATGTGTAGATAAAAGTGCAATGGGATCTGATGCATGATCCACACAATTGTGCCTCCTGCCATGCCACATAGCATGATAATTACTTTGCACATGTAGCTGGTCTAAAGTAATTGTTCAGTTAACTAGCTAATTGTATAGTACATGGCAGGAGAATCACTTGATTCATGATGATTGTGGGATCATGAATCAGATCCCATCATGCCTTTTTGCCAGTGCAGGGGGAGCCTGACTCCAGATTCCTCCTGTACTGGCAAGAAAGAAGCTCCTCTGGGAGCCCCTTCAGCTGATGGGGCTTCCAGTTGAAAGGCACACCATGTGCCCCGATGGCTGGGAGCCCCATCAGCTGACCTGAGCTCCCAGTTATGGGAGCTTCCAGCAGGGCTCCCAGCACTGAGACTGCAGCTGAGACAGTGCCCCAGCTGCAGGGGTGCTCTATGCGCCCCTGCAACTGGGGGACTGCAACTGAGGACATAGCAGAAGTGCCCAGATCTAGGCCCTGTCAAATTCTCCTGTGAATTCTGTTAAATACCTCATCAACAATCTTAGCCATGACACAAGAAGAAGAAAGAAAAAGAAGTAGGAGGAGGAAGAAAGTAGCAGTAGTATTAGTAGTTGTGGTCTCCTAGACACAGGGGCACTAGGAGCCCTGTCAGCTGATGGGGCTTCCAGCCACAGGGGTGCACATGCCACCTCCCCCCCTGCACCCCCAGCTGGGAGCTCTGATCAGCTGATGGATCCCAGGCATGGCAGCCTGTGTGGGCACCATGGTGGCTGGTAGTTTCTTAAGTTGAAGGGACTCCCAGCAGCAGTAGCCCATGGGGACAGTTCCATGTCTGAGAGTCCTGGGCACCCCCACATCTGGAAGACCTGTCAGCTGATGGGGTTCCTGGTTGTGGGGACAAGGCAACATGCAAAGTAATGCTGGATGGAAACCAGGTATAAAGTTATTGCACATTTTCCAGCTTCTACTTTATAGCTGGTTGGACTTTTTTTAGGCATATTAGTTACTTTGCACATGTAGCTGGCCTAAATTAATTGTGCTGTTAACCAGGTAGTTACACATATTATGCAATATGAAAAGGGGGCCCTACATATGAGGCAACAGGATTTTTCATCAGGGACATGTAGAAGCAGAGGACCATCTTGTCAGATCCACTGTGAACATCCAGCTTGCTCCAAACCACCAAAAACAACCAAAAGCAATGTGAAGGACTCTCAACACCAAACATCTTCAAGACCCAAAAGTTGGTAAGGATCTCCAATGGGGTCTCAATGGAAAGCTCTATGCCCCGTCCACAAATCAAGGCAACACTGAGGAACTCTGGTAGGGATTTAAAGCCCCTGTTCATGTTGCTTGTGCTGAATCTATTGGATTTACCACCTGTCAACACCAAGACTGAGTGTACCATCAATCTAAACTGACCTTGACCAGACAAGAAAGATTAAATCTACTTGGCAAGATTACATCTTATGTCTGCAGAAGAAGGAGATGCATTAGCTCCTCAAAGCTAAAGCTCAGAGGAGGTTCCAAGAACTCAAAAACCAATGGTGGCAAGATAAAGCCAAAGAGATCAAGCTCTATGCTGACAAATATGATATGCATAGGTTTTTCCAGGCCATGAAGGCCATCTACAGCCCAATTTCCCATGGTTGTACTTTCCTGTGATTACAAGATGACTGCTCCTCAAAGACAATGAATCTATGCTAATTAGATGGAAAAATCACTTTGAGGTACTCCTGAACTGTGAGTCTACTATCATTGAATCCATCCCCCAACACCCTGAAAAGGACTCCCTTGCTAGTCCCCATATCCCCCTATCCTAGAAGGAGACAAGCGTGCTATCAAGGATACAACAAAGCTGCTGGAAGAATGATATAAATGCTAAATTCTAAAAGGCAGGCAGTAAGGAACTGGTACTGAGACACCATGATTTTATTCTATACATTTGGAACAATTAAAGGATCCCTGGGGACTTGAAGAATGCCAACATGGTAGCCAACCTCAAAAATGGAGATGAGTGTGTGTGGGAACTTTTAAGGTACTGCCCTTTTTTCACAACAGGTAAAATCCAATCCTGCATCCTTCTAAACCATCTTCTAACTCTTGCTGAGGAAGTCCTCCCAGCATCTCAGTGTGGTTTCAGACCATCCCATGGGGCAATTGACATGATTTTTGTTGCCTGCCAGGTCCAAGAAAAGGATTGGGAACAACACCAGGATCTGTATATAGCCTTCATTAGCCTCACTAAAGCCTTTGAGTCCATCAACTGCAAAGCCTTGTGGAAATTACTGGCCAGATCTGGATGTCCGGAGAAGTACATCAAGATCCTGAGGCTTCTCCACAACCTGATGGCTGCAACCTTTCTATTTAGTGGATTGGAGACAGATACATTTGTCAGTTGAGCTGGGATCAAACAAGGATGAGTCATTACCCTAACTCTGTTCTCCATTTTTTGACAGTCATCCTGGTGTTCATTATGGACTGCCTTCCTTCTAGAATTCTGTGACAAGGATGACTCTCAAGCCTGGTGTTAGCACTGATACACCCCAGTATCTGGGCAAACCATCCTGTTGTGGCCGGGGCCACCCTTAGAGGCCAGAAGCACTGGGGACAGACCTCAATGCTCATGGAGGAGGGCCCAGGGACCCCAGCACCACAGAAAACTTACCCAGGAGGCAGGCTGGGACAGGAAAGGAGCTGTGTAAGCCGGCATTGTGCTGGCTCTTCAAGCAGCTGTCAATCAAGCTGGGCAGCAGCTGGCTGATGACATCACCTGTGAATGCTGCTGTGGGAGATTTAAAAACCCCGGCGGAAGCTGGGTGTGTGTGGGGGGGGGGGTGAGGCAGGAGGTAGGACACTGAGTCCGCCATGGTGTTATCCATTGAGCAGACCCCTCACACAAATCTGCCCTGCCACAACCCCTAGCCACTGGATTAGAGGTCCATAGGTAGCCAAAACCTACAGAGCATGTGACGGGCATAGTTTCACAGTTAGTAGGGTTGGAAGGGACCTGAGCAGATCATCAAGTCCAACCCCTTGCCATGGCAGGAAAGAGTACTGGGGTCAAATAACCCCAGCAAGGTGATTGTCAAGCCTTGTCTTAAAGACCCCCAAAGTAGGAGCCAGAACCACTTGGCCTGGAAGTTGGTTCCAGATCCTAGCTGCCCTGACAGTGAAGTAGTGCCTCCTGATGTCTAATCTGAATTTACCCTCTGGCAGCTTGTGACCGCTATTTCTAGTTGCTCCTGGTAGTGCTCAGGAGAACAGGGACTCCCCCAATGCCTGCTGGTCCCCTCTGACTAGTTTGGAACAGGCCACTAGATCCCCCCTCAGCTTTCTCTTATGGAGGCTGAACAGGTTCAGGTCTCATAGCCTGTACTTATAGGGCCTGCCCTGCTGCCACCTGATCATGTGAGTGGCCCTCTGGACCCTCTCCATGTCCACATCCCTCTTGAAGTGCGGCACCTAGAACTGGACCAGTGCCACATAGAGGGGAAGTATCACCTCCTTGGATCTGCTTGAGATGCATCTGTGGATGCATGACAAGGTATGGTTGGCCTTCCTGACTGCATTTCCACACTGCCGGCCCATGTTCATCTTGGCATCAATGATGACTCCAAGATCCTTTTCGGCCTCTGTCCTGACAAGAAAGGAGTTCCCCAACCTGTAGGTATGGTGCCGGTTGTTCCTCCCCAGGTGCATCACTTTGCACTTGTCAGTGTTCAATCCCATTCTATTCTCATCTCCTCACCCCTGTAACCTGTCTAGGTCCCATTGTAGCTTATTCCTCCCTTCTAGTGTGCCCACATCCCCCCACATCTTAGTGTCATCAGCAAATATGAGCAGGGTGCTTTTTACCCCTCATCCAAGTCACTGATGAAGATGTTGAACAATGCGGGCCCGAGGACCGAGCCCTACAGAACCCCACTGCCCATATCCCTCCAAGTCGAAAATGACCCATCCACTACCACTCTCTGGGTGCGGCCCTCCAGCCAGTTGTCAACCCATTTGACCGTGTAGGTGTTGACAGTACAGTCCCCCAGTTTCTTAACGAGAACAGGGTGAGAGACAGTGTCGAAGGCCTTCTGAAAGTCCAGGAAGACTATGTCCACTGCTACCCCTGCATCCAAGTATTTGGTGATCTGACCATAGAAGGCCACCAGGTTGGTCTGACAGGACCTGCCGTTAATGAACCTGTGTTGGTTGCCCCTAAGCATAATCTCCACTGCTGGCTCCTCGTGGACATGTGCCAGAATAATTTTCTCAAAAAGCTTGCCCAGGATCAAGGTAAGATTAACTGGCCTATAGTTTCCGGGGTCCTCCTTCCTTCTGTTTTTGAAGATGGGAACCACGTTGGCCCTCTTCCAGTCCTCTGGCACCACACCAGAGCATCATGAGTGCTCGTAAAGCCGTGCCAGGGGTCCTGCAATGACCTCAGCCAATTCCCTCAGTACTTTAGGGTGGAGATTGTCCAGACCAGCTGATTTGAATACATCCAATCCTTCCAGAAGTTCCATAACTAGTTCCTCACTAACCCTTGGCCTAGGTGCACCTCCCCTGGGGCTTAAGGGGGGCCCAGAGGGGGGGTGACTGTTCCGGTCCCTGCTTAGGAAAATGGAGGCAAAGAAATCGTTAAACATGTTAGCTTTGTCGTCTGGTGTGACGACCAAATTTTCTTGGGTGTCCTGCAGGGGCCACACATTTTCCGGAACCTTCTTTTTCCCCACTATGTATTTAAAAAAGGACTTCTTGTTGTCCTTGATCCGGGAAGCTAGTCCTACTTCCATCTCCACCTTGGCCTTCCTGACCGCCCCCTGCAGCCCCAAGCAACCGCCGTATAGTCCTCCCTGGTGATGGCCCCTCACTTCCATTGAGTGTATGCCTCCCTTTTAGCTAGGAGACATTCCCGGATGCTTTTGGTGAGCCATGGAGACTTATGTGACCCCCTGTTCCCTTTGATTCATTTTGGGATTGCCTCCCTTTGGGCTTGGAGGATCATCTCCTTAAGGAGTGACCACTCTCCTTGGACACCCGGCTCCCTTCCCATCTGTGACCTCAGTGCTTCCCCGACTATTCTCCTTAGCTCATTGAAGTCCACCCTCCTGAAATCTAGGGCTGCTGCCTTGCTGTAGGCTTTTGCCACCTTGTGCTGGATGGTGAATTCCAGCAGGCGATGATCACAGTCACCCAGGTGGTTGAGCACCCGCAGCCCCCTCACCAGGTCATCACCCATGGCCAGCACCAGGTCCAACAAGGCATCTCCCCTCAAGCCTCATTCTGGGCCCCACCACTTGGGGTCTGGACCCACTTCACCCCACAGTGCTGCCAGCTCCAAGGAGCACGGTATGGGTGTGAAGACAGCTCCTTCACTCCCACACTGGGTCTGCTCTTCCCCTCCACTGCCACTGCATCAGCCCTGTGGCAGCAATGACAGAAGGGGGGGAGAGGGGAGCTGAGGCCAGTGCCAGTGGCCTAGCCTCCCCATGGCGTCCCAACCCCACTCCCCCCCATGCCGCCCCCACAGCTGTTACCTCCAAGGAGCAAGTGGAGTGGGGCAAGGTCAGCTCCAATGGCCTTGCCCCCCACTCCATTCCATCATCACCACCTGCAGGGAACTGGGGGAGGCAAGGCCATTGCAGTCCCATGCTCCACCCCTGTGTCTCCACCATCATGGCAGTGGGCTGCCACCTGTCCAAATGCTTCTTCATGCTCTAATTAGCTGTTTGTCAATTTTAGAAAACCAGCTTAAATTAATTTTGCTCAAAAAATGGAATTTTCATCACATGAGACAGTCTTACACTTGGAAAGTTGCTTTCCTCTGAATCAGGACCAAAACCTATGTTCAAAATATATAAACATAAACATTTTTGTAGCAAGAAAAGTTCCAAAATATTTGGAAACCTGAAAATGTACTATTTATATATTTTCAGTTAGCAAAATACATTTGTTGAACTTCTAAATAAAAACTTTATTGTAGGTTGATTAACTGAAGGAAAACAATTCCGTGCAAATTTTTTCCCAATGAAAAATCAAAACATGTCAACAAACTAACATTTTCTCATTTAAAATAGATTTTTTCTTAACCTGTACTCTCTATTGGAAAAAAAAATTGAAAATAATTCTCAAACAGCTTCACTTGTTTCACATACGTCACCACACAATGGCAAGATGGCAGTGGCTGCCAGTCATCATCTCAACTGTTTTCAATTTAGGATGCAGGAATTATTGAGGGCAGAAGTAATAAACTACTAAAAATCCAAATTCAACTACTTGTACTAACATTTCTTTTCCCCTCCAACTTGTAACTCTCACTCTGAAAGTGTGTACTCATAGCATTTAAGTAATCTAGATTTTGGAATTTGGCCTCACAAAACAGGGCAGAAGTGTCAGAGGGAACATTTTAGATTTAAATCTGTTGTATTATGTCCATAATGTTGGTCTTAAAGGGTGTAAATGCACCATTCTACAGTCATTAGTGCAGCAATAGTCCATTTATTTGATAAGGTTATTTTCATTTTATAACACTATAATGCTAATTATTAATCCTATAGTGGCTTGACAATGCAGTAAGAAATGTGAAATCACATTGCACCTAAGACCATGAATGTGGCAGCTGAACCACTGGTAGAAGCAATTTTAATGTTACCGTAAACAGGGATCGAGCATTTTTCCAGTAGATCTGAAACACTCTCTGAAAAGAAGTTTTCATTACAATAGGATAATAAATCTTGCACCCATTCTACTAATGAATTAGCATCAATGCAGCTACTTTGATTTTTGCTGCTATTGTAATGCATTTTCCTATTGTACTAAATTTCCCATTGTAGATATGTCTTAGATATATTTCTTGATATTACATTACATTAGTTAACTGTCCAAAAAAAAGCATGGTTTGTACTTTATACAAGTACTTATAAAAGTGTTTCTTAAAAGTATGTTTATGGAGGACTTGTGCTAAAACTTGTAGCAGTTTCAAAAGAGGTAAACTGCATCAATTCTGGATGAATTAAGTCCATGGGTACCTATAGTAATTTCCTTATATGCAGGTTACTACAGGTATGTTTATTTGTAGGCCAATGTTTTCAAATTTGCCTATCCTTTCGTGTGCTCAGAGAGGGTAGGTCTGAGAGGAAGGGGCTGCAGGGGAGAGAAGTTGCAGGGGGCAGAGGACAGTGGAGCTAGCTGCCTGAACACCCCTGCCTCCCAGATCTGGTGTAGCAGGGTGAAGGAGGCAAATTCAAGGCAAACCTCCAATAATTAAATTCTAGACATGGAAAACTATAATTTGTGCAGGAGCAAGCAGGATAGCTCTGGCACTGCCGAGCACTGCTCTGGGTCCCACCCTTGCCAGTTCCTACATATGTTACAGTGGAGGGTGGCAAAAATCCCTGTGCTGTTCCTCAGTGACGGACAAAACGTAACAAATAAGCTCACAATTTCTATCCAAGTATGTTTCCTGTTTTAAGTTTGGGTATGTGGTGGGGGGAGGGGCATGTGGGGTTCATGGGTGGGTGTGTGGGGGAGGGAGGGATGTGGGGTTTGGTAAGGGAGTTGAGGGGAGGCCACCACATGCCCACCTCCTCCACTGACCGCCTGTGATGCACAGCCCAAGGTTTTGGCAGCAGCAGCCAGCTGGGCCATCAGGGTGCTCATGTCCCACTGCAGGCACAGCCCAGTGGGTGCTGCCTGACCTGGGATCTGTACATGGCAAATGGAGCCAGCCTGGCCTGGCCCAGCCCCACCCCACCCCACCCCACTCCACCCCACGTGGTGGCAGGAGCCATTCTGGTCCTGTCCAAAGCTGCACGCTAGCAGAACAGGCTAGAATGGCTCTGTTCGCCATGTGCAGACCCCAGGTCAGGTGGCACTGCGCCACCATGGAGCTGTGCCTGCAAGTGCCTGGACGGCCCAGCTGGCTGCTAGTTCCCGGGGCTGTGCGCCATGGGGTGGGGGGGACAGGGACAGAAGGAGAGGGAGTGGACATGGGGCAGCCCCCTATTAAGCCCTCTCACAAATCCCACACCCACAAACCCCTGAGGCAGCATGCTGGAGCAGCAGAGACATGGGGCAGCCATAGAGGTGCTCTGACTGGGTGCCAGAGCATGGCTATAGAGGACCCAGCCTCTGGTTGCTCCTGGAGCAAGCCCTGTGATGCTTTTTTTCCACTTTTTTTCTTATTGGGATTTCTTGGTATCAAATTTAGAGGAACATTTTTTCATTCCCAGTGTGCCTCTTGTGGTGTCTCAAACTGCTTTGAGATGTTACAGCAGGCAGATGCTCACTCATCTGGATGTGGCCTGTGAGGACTTGAGCACTAGGCCTTGAGCTATGTCTCCAATTGGATACTAAGAAGAAGTGGACTCCTGAGCTTTTTCATTTCAGTGAACCTGAACCATAGGCATGCAGGTATATATTTGATTACTGCTAGAATAAATGCAAGAACAACTCCTTTATAAAGTGGCTATGTAACCTTGCTCTCAGCTAAATAGAGCACTAGCTTCTCAGATGCAAAGACCTGGGCTCAAGTTTCTGCTTAGGCATTAGTGATAATGAATATTGCACCTTATAGTCTGATAAATGTCTGTTCACATAGCAGAACTGGGATTACCCCTTAGGTTAAGATAAAAGGGGCTGTAGTAGTCTGTTTCACTAAGCTTCAGCAGTAGCAGCATCCTAGCTAAAATAATCTCTTTCTGCAGCTCTAGAGGTAGAAAGTGCTGAGAGGAATTTATGCAATGGTGTATCATGTAACACTTTCAATCCTGACTCAGCATGTGAAGAGTTCTGAACTCCTGGGACATACTGACCAGGAAAACAGAAAGCAAGAAACCCAGTTAGGAGAAGGGAGTAGCAGGAGGACATTTCCACAGTGAAGAGGAGTCTAGAAGGGTGGAGAAATCCAAAAGGAGGGAGAAATTAAAAATGAAAGGAAAGAGTGGAAAGAAAAAGACATGAAGGCAGACTAAAGTCTGGGGGATGAGCGCATGGGGTGAAGGTGGAGAGACAGTGGCAATGTTGTCTTCAGGGAAATGAGTTGTGATCCTTAAAGTGAAACCACTCTTGGCAGAACTCCATATAGCTAAAAACACTTTCTAGCTCAGTAACATCAATGGCTACAAAGCAGCACACAGAAAAATATTCCAGTATTCCCCTTGTGCTCATCCTTTGCATAGTTATTTGTTCCATACGTGCAGAAGTATATCTCATAGGAATCATCCTAAAACTGGGAGCACTGACTAGTTATGGAGAAAGGAGGAAATAACATTTATTTTTCAGGATGTATATTTGGCTGCATTTGAGGTAAATTCTGATAGGGAAAAAACAAATTTTCAAACATCCATCAGAAGCCAGATGTGGAAAGTTGGTAGCCTTCCTGTGTCCCCTGTCACCTAGGCTAGGGACAAAAACTACACACAAACTGATATAAGTGATCAGAAACCTATTAAAATCTGTAACACAACAGAACTTCAGTGCACACAAGCTGCTTTCAAAATGGCTAAAATTGGTTTATGATAAACCTGGATGGATGTAGTATCAGACTTCACCAATTTAGTTTAAATCAGTTTCATGAACTTCTGTCCCAGATCCCTTCCAGATTCAAGTTAATTCATAGTTCCCAGTATCCCAGGATGCTTTGCACCTGCCCTGCAAACCCCCTTCTTAGGGTGGGCAAGCTAGCCTAGGTCCAAACTGTTTGTTCCATCCAAGCAGGGAGGTGTGTTGTATTACCCTTCCCCCCCCCCCCGGGCTTCTGGCCTGAGCCACTGCAGACATGTGTCTGCATTTCCGTAATCAAAAGTGAATGTCTGTTCACCTGCTTATCGGTTCAATCTATGCAGCTTAGATTAACCCACACAAATTGAATAGATTCAGCCTCAGGCTTTTTGATTGTCTGTACTTAACCCTACAGCTCCATGCTTTCCTGTGTTCCTGGTCTCCTAAAGCTTTGCCTCTTCTTTCTTTTCCATGCTCATGTCACCCCCTCACTGTTATTCTTTCCCACCTACCACTCCACTAGTAGACATTCCCTCTCATTATCATTCCACCCACTTCCAGTCATGAGTGAACTGAGGAGTTCTGAAAAGTTTGAGGAGTTTCAGTAGCCACCAGGCTGAATTTGAACTTTCCTTCCATTATTTAAGGGTATGTTTAAAGGTAAAATGTGAATCAAATGATTTTCATTATAGGGACTCAGTGTGGAAAAATTTGGAATTAAACAAAATGGCTGAATTCTGATCTGATATCAGTTTTACACTATTGTGTCTCTATTTGATTTACACTTGTATAACTGAGATTTCATCAATCTTACTTGATTATGGTGACAAGAGCAAGAAATTAACAAAATATATAGAAAAATAATGCCCATTGTGCTATTGAGATCATTAGTTTCATTGCATTAATTGCTGTTTTTGCCAATATAATCAATTAAAGGCCTTCTTAAAGTCAAAGGCCTTCTTAAAGTCCAGAAAGACTATGTCCATGGCGACACCATCATCCAGGGATTTGGTTACCTGGTCATAAAAGGCCATCAGGTTGGTCTGGCAGGACCTGCCTTTGATGAACCCATGTTGATTTCCCCTGGGCATGATCTCCCTTGCTGGCCCCTCATAGATGTGATCCTTGATAATTTTTTCAAGGATTTTCCTCAAGACCGATGAGAGGCTTATGGGCCTATAGTTTCCTGGGTCCTCCTTTCTCCCTTTCTTATAAATGGGGACCACATTAGCTAGTTTCCAATCTTCGGGCACCTGGCCCGTGGACCACGATCACTTGTACAGCTGGGCCAACGGCACAGCAATGATCCCTGCCAGCTCTCTCAACACCCGTGGGTGTAGGGCATCAGGGCCCGCAGATTTAAAAACATCCAGCCTTTCCAGAAGATCCCTAACTACATCTGCACAGACCCGAGGCCTGGCAGTGCTATCCCCAAGATTGCGCCTACTTGTGGTGGGAGAGCTGTCCTGGTCCCTGTCCAAGAAAACAGGCAAAGAACTTGTTAAAAATTCCAGCTTTCTCATCTGGTGTAGCCACAAGATTACCATTTGAGTCTAGCAGGGGCCCTACATTACCCGGTGCCCTCTTCTCACTCACAGTGTATTTGAAGAAGGACTTTTTGTTGTCTTTAATCCTGGTCACTAGCCTGAGCTCCACCCCCACTTGGCTTTCCTAATAGCCCTGCTACACTCACAGGCCAAGGAGGAGTATTCCTCCTTGGTGATAGCCCCTCCCTTCCACTTGGTATACACCTCCCTTTTGGCCCTCAGGCATTCTCAAATGCCTTTGCTGAGCCATGGGGGTTCTGGCTTCTGGCATATCCTGACTTCAGCTCTGACTTCTAGCTCACTCTGAACTCGGCACCAGCTTCTGATTCCTGAACCCTGACTCAGTCTGTGACTTGAACTCTGACCCTGGATTTTCCTTTGGATCTGGTAACTTGGTCTGTGATTCCTTCCCCCTGACAGGACCCTGATTTTGGTCCTTCCCCTCCCTTGGTGGCATAACCACTAAACTAGACTATGTACACTCTCATCCCCCTGATGTACCTAAGGAATATCTTCGTTGTCTGGACACACGAAAGGAATCTTTAGTGACATTCCACCAGGATTTTAACAATTTCCATCAAACTAACTCTCGAATTCTTCACCCAGCAAATGTATTTCCTACATACCATGGTGAAGTTTTGCAATTGCCACATTGTATTGGGAACCCACTGACTGCTACAAATATCCTTATAACCAGTTTTCATCTTAAGCACACCACTGCATCCATCATCTACAACCAAGTTCTACATTACAGCCATATTTGCTCCCATCCCACTGATGGAGATGTACACCTATGCTAGGGACAGACATTCAAAAAGCCCAAGCCTGAATTGATTCACTCTTTACAGGGTAGCCTAAGCTGTGCAGCTTAAACTGATTAATAGCTTGACAGACATGCTCTGTTAAACCAGGAAATGCAGGCACATGCCTGGAGTGGCTCAAGCCACAAGCTGGGGGGGCACTAGAGCATGCCTGCCAGCCACTTCCAAAGGGGAGGAAAGAGAGACGCCCTCCAAGGCTCTCACCCCTCCCTACTGGAGCAGAGCGGGTGTGGCCAGGCACCAGCCAGGGCTAGCAGGGAAAAAGTCCTTTCTCTAAAGAAAGCTATTGAACACAGCAATTTTTAAAGCATACATACAACAGGGAGCCACCAAACATCTTTGCCTAAGATAAGATACAGCTCAGTAAAACACAGCATACACAACTTTGTTTAATTTAAAATGTAAACCACAAAGAGGAGTTAGTTTTACTAATCCTAAGAACAGAGTGTCTCCTTAGAGCCAGACATTCAGAAAGAGTTTGCTCACATGTTCTGCTTTGTAATGTAAATGTAGCTCTCTGCATTTGGTGCAACTTCTCTTAACTAAATCTCCAGCATGTGTACACTGTCAGGTCTTTGCCAACACTTTCCACCTCTCAGTCTTGTTCTGCAAGTCTTAGCTCTGGGCTCAGAGCTGCAGCAGGGCTTGGATCTGCACATAGATCTGATTGCTTTTCTCCCCTGCTCTGGGACCACTGTGCAAGCCACAGAGACTGCACCTAACACCCAGGCATCCTGGGGAAGAGAGGGGACAGAGGGAATGATTAACTCCGTCCCTGCCTGTTTGCAGGTAAGCCATGGAGGTATGACTAGGGCTGGCAAACAGTAGCTGTGGTCCCCAGGGTTTGCCAGTGGAGGGGACAGGGGGAGAAATTTGCCATGGCAGCCCAGTGTCTGGCCACACCCTGCCCCTGCTCTGGCCAGAGAGCAGAGGGGAGAGGCCAGCCCTGCTGTGGAGTAGAGAGCCCTGCCCAGCCCAAGAGCATGCTGGGGATCTCCAATTTATCTTAAACCAGCAAGGGATCTGTGACAGACATTGCATAAACTGGTTTGAGCCAAATCAGTCAAGTCTGATACTACATTTAACCAGATTTCTCTCAAACTGGCTTTAGCCATTCTCAAACTGGTTGATGTGCAATGAACATATGTTCTGTTACAGTTTAAACCAGTTTCTGAACACTTAAATTGATTATGTGTAATGTCTGCCCCTAGCCCTAAAGTATTTGGAGCAGGAATTCCTACAAATGCAATACAATCTTAAAGCTATAGCTACTTAAATCAACAAAGCCAGACTCCAACTTTGTTCCAACCTGCTACAAGACCAACCCAAAAACAAGGACAACAGAGTCTCTCTGGTTGTCACCTATAGCCACGAGCTTGAACACCTTGGATGCATCACTGATGGCTTCTGACCCTCCTTGGGCAATGATAACTGTTTCAAGGTATCCATGGGGCACAACCTGTCCTGTCTTACAGATAGTGTGTGTCCCCCGCCTCCTCCCAACCTCAAACAGTTTCTCAAGCAACAAGTCACTTAACTCTTATTCTCACTGAGGCACCAGGCCTTGCAACAGACCCAGATTCAAGCTGTGCCCCCTCATCAATACAGACCACATCATCACTGGACCACATAACCTGGATTATAACATTCACCTACTCTATCCATGTCATATCAGGTGCTTATAGTGCCCCTCTGCTGTCTACATTGGACAGGCAAATCTCTACATGTAAGAATAAATGAACATTAGTTCCCGAAAGACGCACAAGCTAATGGCAGAACACTTGAACCGCCCTGGACGTTCCACTGCTGACCTCTGAGTAGCTGTTCTTAAACAACAAACCTTTAAACACCAATTTGAATGGGAATTACAGACCAAGAAATCATCCACAGACTGGATTGTGTTATATATTGTCTAAACAGGAACAATGGATTCTTACCCCACTACCTGCATTAGCTTTTGTGCCTCATTTATCCCAAAAGTCCACCTGCCAAAAACCTTTGCTTTGAGAAAGACTCTTGGAAAAAACAGATGATGAGGTTTGGGTGAAACTCTTATGTTTTCTCTTTGCAGTACCAGACTGATCAAATGAAAGCTGGCAAGGATCTGGAATGTGACTGGAAAATTTGTTGACCCTGACTTTGTTCCTTTAGGTCCCCTAGAAAGATGCAACATGGAATTGACAAGATGATATTAGATATACTTCCTCTTTGAAGGATTCCATTAATCTGCACTTTGAGAAGTCATGAAAAACCTTCATAGTGTGACTGTGTGAAGTATAGGAGACAGATTTCAAAGTGGAGAAAAGGTCTAAGCAGATAAGGACAGACCACAAGATGTTCACTACACAAAGGAGATACCTCCTCCACCGCC
>NW_017728949.1:47540644-47543947 GCF_001723895.1 Crocodylus porosus | reverse complement strand
TGACCCACCATTTCTCACTCTGTTAAATTTCTGTATCCTGAACTTGGTTAATATAGTTGAGCAACTTACCACAGAATTAATTGTTTCCAAATATCTTCAAGCACTAAAATGTCTAGGTCAGTCTTTCCAGTGAAAGATATAACCCTAAGAAATCCTTGCCTCTTGCATAGACCAGTCCCCTAAGTTGACCTATGGGAAAATAACTTGAATAGATACCCCAATAACACACAGTCTTCTGGTAAGATATCAATAAGGACTATATATTGAATACCTGACTCATATTCTTTATGGTAGAACCCAGAAAATAGGTAAAGAAAATATTTTCCTTATGGAGAAGGAAAAATGAATCTTACCTTTATGTTTCTGGGCTTTGACTGTTCTCCAGATCTAGTCACTTGGATGTCTTGTTATAAGTAGAAGAGGGCACTTCACTGGGAAGGATGTAGAACACAAAAGATTATGGGTATGGGTTAGAAATGTTTCTCTTCACAAAATGAAGTTTGTGCAAGGCTTTCCCATTTTTATGTCTATGTCCAATGTTTCTCTTAAATTCTCAGAACAGATCAAAACAGGCAAATGTAAATTGAGAGGAGACTGGTCTCTGCTCTCCAATCACATTGCTACATATCTCCACTCCATGATTAAAGAATCTAAGGAAAAGTAGGATAATGTACTAGTTATTTATAGATTAATTATTCAGAATTATGAAGCTTTTCAGGAAATGTTTGGAAGTTTCTAGAATCCTATTTATTACTTTTTTTAACTGAAGTTTTTAACTGAAGAAAAGAAGTCTTAAAGGTTATTAGACAGTTAAGGGAGGTATCGAGCTTAATTATGATAATAAGGCAAATATATTCCTTGTAACAGGAATGTTGCAGTCTCTTCCCAAGATAATTTCAGGCACCCTGCACAGGACTCACTATTTTTAAACAGAAGGAGAAAAGGATGTCCACTCCAGGTCAGATGGAAAATGCAGATGTCCTATTCCTCTTGTGTCGTGTATTTTTAAGCATTTCTTTGTCAGTGGCTTTTTCTTTTTGCAACTTCTAGTTTTAAAAGTTTTAAACTACATATATCTTGGTCATTAGATTTTAAATCATCTATTTACACCATCCTAATCACAGTCTTCATCCATTGAGGTTGTTGCAGGATATCTTCTACCGTTCTTCTCATTGAATTAACATTTATTTCTGGCTCTTTTCTTACTTCTTTTGATTTTGTCCTTATTTTCTATCTTATTCCTAGGAGAACAGGTATGAGGCCCTGGCAGCCCTGGAGGAGGAGGAAGGAGAGGATGAAACCAGGGCGGAGGCAACTCCACGCTCACCGCGTCCCGAGCAAGCTGAAGGAGACAAGCAGGCCAGGAGGAGGAAGCATCACGTGATCGTCATTGGCGACTCCATCCTGAGAGGTACGGAGGGCCCCATCTGTTGCCGGAACCCCTCGGCACATGAGGTCTACTGCCTACCCGGAGCGAGAATTCAGGATGTGAAAGGGATGCTCCAGACCGTAATCCGGCCCACCGATTACTACCCCATGGTCCTAGTCCATGTGGGCACTAATGACGCGGCCAGGAGCACCCCGATCGCCTGATGGAGGACTACTACGCTCTGGGGCATGTGCGGAGAGAGATGGGCGCACAGGTGGTTTTCTTTTCTATCCTGCCAGTGAGTGGATGAGGCAGACGGCATGAAACGTGCATCACAGAGACCAACTGATGGCTACAGGAATGGTGCTTCGAGGCGGGCTTTGGCTTCCTCAGCCGTGACTGGCACATCATGACGAGAGACATGCTTGGATGTCATGTTGGACATGCTCCCCTAAAGGAAGCGTGTTCTCTTCTAGGTTGGCGGACCTCCTCTGGCGGGCTTTAAACTAGGCTCATGGAGGGAAGGGGAAGATGGGGGTGGAGGAAACATCAGACTGCCAGACCAAACAGCACCCACAACTACAGCCCAGCCCAGACCAAAGAGCGAAACGAGCAAACAGGTAAGCAATGGGGGCCAGGGCATTGCTGGGACTAGGGGGGCAGTACACATCCACAGGAGGCCTCAAATGCCTCTACACAAATGCTCGTAGCATGGGAAACAAGCAGGAGAAACTCACCCTCCTGATGGCTGACACTAGCCCGGACATAGTGGGGATCACGGAAACGTCGTGGGACTCTACGCATGACTGGGCGGTGACTGTCAAGGGCTATAGGTTGTACAGGAGGGACAGGATAGGAAGGAGAGGTGGGGGCATGGCACTCTATATCAAGGAGGAATACACATCCTCGTCAATTAGCAAGGGGTCAGAGGAGGGGCACTCTGAGGTGCTTTGAGTTAGAGTAGAAGGCAGTCAAGGGGAGAGAGACTTAATGGTGGGGGTCTACTACAGACCTCCCAGCCAGGGAGAAAAGCTTGACTAGGAATTCTTAGGTCAGCTCACAGAGGTAGTGAAGGCTAAAGATGTGGTAGTCATGGGAGACCTGAACTTCCCGGATATCTGCTGGGAGGAGCAGTCAGCCAGATCTGACCGCTCACGTAGGTTTTTAGACAGAGTGCAGGACCTCCATCTAACCCAGGAGATGAACAGCCCCAGCAGGGGGGACGCTTTGTTGGACCTAGTGCTGGTCACGGGTGATGACCTGGTGAGGGGTCTGCGGGTGCTCGACCACCTGGGCGACAGTGATCATCGCCTGCTGGAATTCACCATCCAGCGCAAGGTGGCAAAGGCATGCAGTAAGGCAGCAGCCCTAGACTTTAGGAAGGCAAACTTCAACGAGCTAAGGAGGACAGTTGGGGATGTGCTGAGGTCCCAGAGGAGAGGGGAGCCAGATGTCCAAGGAGAGTGGTTGCTCCTTAAGGAGGTGATCCTCCAAGCCCAAAGGAAGGTAATCCCAATGACGATCAAAGGGAGCAGGAGAGCACACAAGCCTCCATGGCTCACCAAAAGCATTCAGGAATGTCTCCTTGCTAAAAAGGAGGCATATACCCAATGGAAAGAAGGGGTCATCACCAGGGATGACTATTCTGCAGTCGCTCGGGGTCGTAGTAGGGCAGTTAGGAAGCCAAGGCAAAAATGGAATTAGGACTAGTTTCTCAGTTTAAGGACAATAAAAAGTCCTTTTTTAAATACATAGGGGGCAAAAAGAAGGTCCCAGGTAACGTGGGGCCCTTGCAGAACATGTTGGGAAATTTGGTCATCACACGAGACGACAAAGCTAACATGTTTAATGATTTCTTTGCCTCCGTCTTCCTAAGTAGGGACCAGAACAGCCACCTCCCTGCTGGGCCCCCCTTGGGCCCCAGGGGAGGCACA
>NW_017728949.1:47530540-47538653 GCF_001723895.1 Crocodylus porosus | reverse complement strand
AGGTTTAGGCTAGATATCAGGAAGCGCTACTTCATGGTCAGGGCGGCTAGGATCTGGAACCAGCTTCCAAGAGAAGTGGTGCTGGCTCCTACCCTGGAGGTTTTTAAGAGGAGGTTGGATGAACATCTTGCTGGGGTCGTTTGACCCCTATATTATTTCCTGCCATGGCAGGGGGTCAGACTAGATGATCTACTCAGGTCCCTTCCGACCCTAGAAACTATGAAACTATGAAATTATCCCCACACTGCCGGCCCATGTTCATCTTGGCATCAGTGATGACTCCAAGATCCTTTTCTGCCTCTGCACTGATGAGAAGAGACTTCCCTAGCCTGCAGGTATGCTGCTGGTTCTTCCTGTTGAAACCCACCCTGTTCTGGTTTAAACCAGTTTCTGATCACTTAAACCAGTTTATGTGTAATGTCTGTCCCTAGTCTGTAGGACAGACTTTCAAGCTGCCTTCTCCCAGTACAACTCCTAAGGGGACACTAGCTCTCATACCGTCACATGCCATAGACCAATGCAAATCTTCCTTCCAGTACAGCTGTCACTTGGGGTGCAAGAAAGATTTTCCCATCCCATTTCCCCTGAGGTGAATCTGGCTTAGGGCCCTGAAGTAGCATACTGGTTGAAACATGACTTCAACACTGAGTGCAGTTTAAATAGGCATGCCATTCTTGCGCGCTTAAATAAGCTGTGACACCTTAATAATTATTAGTTAAGTAATAATTAGTTAATCATTACTGATCAAAGCAATCACACTGATCACACTGTTTCTCCCTTCACACGGCCCTATGGCACAGCCTCTGTGCTCCCAATTTGTAGTTACTTGCTACTAGGGCTGGGTGAAGTTTTGGTCCCTGCTTCAGTTCGATGGAGATCTGGCCCAATTTCGTGGCTGGATCTCTGAATCCGAATTGAATCAGAGGACCCTTTAATCTCTCTGAATTGAATCGGAACCCTCCAAATAGATTCAGAGAGATTCAGAAAGATTCAGCGGTTTGGACATAGACAAAGCTTTAAATATTTTTTTTCTACATACCTCTAGGTAGCAGGTGGCTCGTAAATGCTGTGATGCTGGGGCAGATGGAGTGTCACACAGAAGTGCGGGGCTCCCCAGTGCGCTCGGCAGCAGACCCAGAAGTGGAGCAGAAGCACTTCTAGTCCACTTCTGGGTTCTCTGGACAGCGCACAGGGCCCCCCCCCAACCGTCCTGGCTTGGCAACTGGTGCCTCCTTGGTCTGGGGGGCGCCCAGGGTCCCCCTGCAGCCGGTCAGTGAGCCAAGAGGGTACAGGGGGGCTCCCGCACCCTTCCTGGTGGATCAATGAATTGAATCACTGTCCCCGATTCAGGCTGAATCCGAATCTGAATTGAACAGGGCCTATTTCACATACCCCTACTTGCTACCAACTTAACAAGTTGCTAGTCCTAACATCTGTATTTGCTTTAATTAACTTCAGACTACTTTGCCGTATCCATGAGCACCATACATCATATTAATGATACTTGCTGCAAAACATAAAGCTTGATGACAGAGTGGTGAGTCCTTTATCCTACAGAGAAGAAACTGAAATGCTAACGGGGACTGGACCACTTCAGACTAATTTCAGTACAGAATTACTTTAATTTAACTTCCGAATTTAAGTATCTTCTTTCTGTGTAATACTACTGTTTCTAAGTACATTTAAGATAATGGCCTACCATGGTTTTTCTTTGTTTTTCTCTTTCTTGTGTTGTAGGATTTTAATCTATTTGGCTTAGTTATCATAACAAACAAAAAGCCAATGCAGGAGACAGGATATATTCCTTGTGAAATTTGATTCCACATCAGTCTTCAGCCATATCTATGACCCAGCTAAGAAAGTTCCTAACTTCCATGAGGAACTTGCTGTACAAATAATGAATATGATGCATCATCACAAACCTTAGCTGGGTACCGTAACATAATACATATTTCTGCCTACAATTAAACATGTATAATTACCCTGCAGAGATCACCATCAATATTACCTTTAAATGATTTACATTTGAATATTATTTAGATCGGAAGACCAGTATCTTGTATGAGCAAGAACTCCTCTTACTACTCAACCACAAATTACATCCCACATACAGTAGGATTATTTCTTATTATTCTACATATTCTGATGCATGCAACATTATGTTTGATCTCATGTACTAGTATTCATTGACTCTTTGTCACAGGAACCATCACAGAACACAGAAAAGAGGTAACAAAAATATAATACCACATTTTACTCTTTCTACAAGAGACATAAAAAAAAATAACTCACTTGGTAAGATGCTTTACAGGAAGCTATAATAACCCGTGTGATACAGAAAATCATTGTTTATGCACCAGACAAAAAGACACAACAATCTAAATTCAGAAAATTCTCCAAAACATGAAGAACTACAGGATGCATCCAGAAGAACACAGACATGCAGAATGTGGCACTGCAGACCCATCTCTGGCACTGCACACCACACATGCCACACTTGCAGGCATTCCACATGCTGCTAATTTGCAGTGCACAAGGAGGATGAAGGGGCGGGGGTTGACACCAGGAGATCCTGGTGTGCCACTGGAAACCAGAGCCTGGCCTTCCGGAGCCACGCTGCTGTTGCTGGCCAGGCTCTGTGCTGCCGGATTGCCACAGCTGCAGCCCCTGGAGGCCCTCAGGACCCCAGGTAAGGCTGCTGGGGCCAGCTCAGGTGCTGGCTCTGGCCTCTCCTACCCCAATAGAGGCAATGTGCCACATGCCAAAGTGTGCATGCACTGGCATTTCCCACGTACAAGCAGTGGTGGTACATATTTTGCCACCACTGTTTGTCCCTGGGGAAATCCATGTTCCTACTCACAGGGACGTGCCCATAGAGTGCAACACATCTTTTTCTGTATACTTACTAGACTGTACCAAGTAATCAATACAGATGGTGAAGTGAGCAAACTTTATATAGCAGAAGATGAATGAATAGTATTTAGACTTTAATGGTCATGCTAAAAACTGAGAGAATAAAAGTGGTAAACTTCTGGAAAATAGGCCCCCACAAAATTCCCAGACGAATACCATAGGTAATATCTGAAGGAAAAACAGTGCTTTGTTTATCTCACAAATAGACATAAAATACAATCACATAACTTGTGTAGGGTACTTCATATCAATCAGCCAAAAGTTTCAAGGTTTTATTTCACGGTTTTTTCCATCTTTATCAGAAGGCCTTCTTGGAGGCATTCATTCAGGCAGAGTAGATTAAAGAGTCTGTTAAAAGTATAAAGCCTAATGAAGCCCTGGGCAAGCCTGAGCTTCCATTAGACGCCACTGCTTGTATTCTAATTCATTGCTACCAGAAAAGTTTGGTCCAGTCACCCTTGCTCCTAAGAGGCAAAATCTAAGGGATACCTCTTCTCCAAAAGGTTCTTTTATTTAGCATGATGCTGAAACTGAGTTTACTGACCAAACCATGTTCTGGTTAGAAGTTATATAATTAATTAAGCAGGGATATAAGATCTTGACCAGTCTAAATAGAGAGATAATCTTACCAATATAATTTCCCCTATCCAAGACAATTTACTAATATTGCTTACTCCTTTTTATGTTAGTGTAAAACAAATACCTTATGTCAACTGTCAAATCAGTGTTTGTAATAACCTTTTATCAGGAATCCCTTATTCTTAGCTAAAACATTTTCAGAAGGGAAGAAATGTATACAAACAGAGGTTGACAGTTTTTCTTCTCTGTATCATGTTTTTGTTCAGGCTTTGCATGTGGGTCAAACTTCTTAATACTAAGCCTCTGGCCTTGAATGGTTTTTAGCAGGTTTATATCTCAGCAATTTTTATCTGACTCAAAGTAAACATCAGAGCTGTCTTTTCTGCCCTTTTCTGTTTGGTCTGAGCTTGGAATTATAAACAGCAGTCATTCAAATTTAACTTATATATTTCTGGACTGTATGTGGTCAACTAAGGGTGCCTTTACACATGCATCAAGGCTGCTCCAATGTGCTGTAATTACTCATTCAAGGAGCTTTAGTTAAAGTGCTCCCACCACTGTTTTTCAGCAAGGGGACGCTGATACAAGAGCTCTCAGAGCTGTTTTAATTGAAGTGTCCTCTGCCCCACTCCTGAAACGTGTATAATGCACCTAGAGCCTAAAATAATTTTATATACATATTGTGCCTCCTTATCTGTAGGCGATGCCCGAAATAGTGGTTTGGCATATGGAATTTTCTTTGGTTAGAGAGATTTACAATGTAGGGATCTTAACATTTAAAACAGTTAGTAGTGAGAATAATTACAGGCTCCTGTTCAGTGTGTCTTCCAAACAACAGAAGATGTACATACAGACATCTGGGGAGGTTAGGAGAAGGTTAGATTGCATTAAAAATGGCCAGCCAATGCAACTTAGTTTGCTCAGGTGCAGAATTTACACTAAGATTCCTATTTAGGTCAATCAGAGTATGAAATGTACAGAAGTTCAGGAAGCCTAGATTGGTTTAAAAATGGGTGACTTGACCCAAGTTAACTGTACCTCTTAGTCAGTCTAACTTAGATCAGATCTGGCAAGACCGGTCTAATTGAACTTTTGTATAATTCCCAGCATGGCCTCAGGGCTGGGAGAGTCCAGCCACTGGCCCCAGTCCTGGCACTGCACTTTCCTACACCTCTGCTGGCATTGTACCTCTTGTCCCACCACCAAATGAACACCACCCCCCCAACAGACCAACCAGCCTCTCCACTCCCAAGTCTGCCAAACCTTCCATCCCACAAGCCTCTCCTGGTGCCAGTTTTACTGGCTTTTGCTGTTGCCAGGAGCCAAGGAAGTAAGCTGGGGTGGGGAGAAGGGTGGGTGTGATCAGGGGGTTTGGTTTGCTGGGGATTGGAAGAGTCAGAGGGGCTAAAAATAGCCCCTGGTCCTGGTGGGGGGGGAGGAGGAGAGAACCCAGCCATCCCCCTAAGCCTTCCCCATGGACCTTGCTAGCCTCCCTGATCATGCCAAACCCTCCCAGACCCCACAATGAGGACCCTGCTAGCCCTTCTGATCCTCCCCAAGCCCCTTACAGACCCCATGTGCTCCTGCCAAACCCTTCTGGACCCAACCAACCCCCCATGGACCCCACTAGCCCCCCTCAGCTCCCCTGCAGGCCCACTAGCTCCATAATCTCCCCAACCTCCCCTGCAAACCCTGCTTGCCCCCTGGTCTCCCAAACCCCACCACTAAGCCCCCCATCCCAACTTACCTTAGATCAGGTGGCCATTTTTAACTTGATCTAACCACCTTCTAACCTCTCTGAATATTTGTACGTACTCAAGATGTGTTCAACAAAATAGCTGTACCATTGTCATTGTGGCATAAGGTTAACCTTATTAAAATGAATATACTCCCTCCTTTTTTAAACATGGTGAGCTCTCAGATCTGGTCCTTATTGCGTGAATATTTTACAGTTACCATATCTGTTGACATTCTTAAATTGTATTGGTACATATACCACACCTGCTAGCATAATATAGTTCTATCAACCTCAGTAACCCTTGATAAGTATCATTCCTTTTGGAAACTGATCTGGGAACCACTGCACCTGCTTGTCAATGAAACAGTATTACTTTTACTATTATCCAAGTTTCAGATGACCAATAGATTCAATTTCAAGAGAAAATCCTCCTTAAGATTCATTATACCACCACAATTTAAGGGAAGGGTGTAAAACTCTTCCAACAGCATGGGCCAACCTATGAGCTGGATCAGAACATGCACCCTCTCCCTTCCCCTCCTTGCTCTTTCCTTCCTAGCATACCAGATCCAGTGTCTGCTCCAAACAGTCTTGGACCTGTGCTGTGTGCAACACACGTTCTGGAGTGGCTAGGAAGGGCTGTTTATATGCAGTCTGGCTGAGATCATGTAGAGCAGATCCCAGGCCAGCGTGAGTGGGTGCTGCATTGTATGTGGTGCCTGCTCCAGCTGGACTACGCTACATAGGGCACCTGCTCTGGGACCCATGCTGCACACCTCACTTGAATGTCCCATGCAGCACAGGTACCCCATGCAGCAGTCCTGGAGCTGCCAGCACACCACATGTCCCTGACCAGAATGTGTGAATGTGCTGCAGACATTGCCCATTCCAGACACCCTGCGATCTATGCTACATGTGCCAACCCATGCAGTGCAGTCTCAGAGCAGCTAGGATGGGGGCCTTGTGCAGCATGTTCCCCAGGCCCTGCCCATGGGGCTGGCCCAGCAAGTATTATATGGGTCTGCTCTAACCCAGGGGCAGCACTGGGAGCTGGATGGAGCGGCTCTATGGATTGCTTGACACTCCTGATATAAAGGAGGATGCAAAAAGTGGGCTCAGTAATGCCCTGGTTCATTTATCTAGTTGTCTTATAATGACAATTTTTGGAGAGATGTTTTTGACAAAATAAATTTTCATTTTAACACTGATATATTTTTAAACTATCAAGTTTCCTTATTTGAATTGTACTGTAAGAGTGGTGTTGTAGCTGTGACAATCCAGAAATTACGTGAGAGGCAAGAATTTCTTGAACTGATATCTTTTATTGGACCAACTACATAGTTGTTTGGACTGATTACATTAAAATTAAGTTGGAGACTCTGGTACTCTGAGGTTACCCTTGAAACCAAACAACTCACCCTGAAACAAAGAAACTATTTTTGTGTCTACAGATTGAAAAGAACTTGTAGTTTCTACTTTTACTTTGCAAGTTAACGAAAGCAAGATCACAGAATTGATGGGCCCTAAAAAACTTCATGACATATAGGCCCTATCTTTGGCTACTGGTAAACAGTGCCTAGTGTAACCTAGGGGTGTGTGTGTGTGTGTGTACCAAAATACCTTTAAACCACATGAATCCTGAGTTTGTTATACATTAGGATACTCCTTGTTTTCCCTCATAGAAGTCAGAGCAGCCTAAAGGCTCATCTAAAATTACAGAAGCTGTCAATGGTCCCAGAGTGCCATTGCAGTAGTCAGGGATTTCCAGTACATGGGGAAAACTCCAGCCAATAGCTAGCAGAGAAACATAATTGTATAGGAGCTGTAACTGCAGTTTCTCATTTCTGAAGTTATCTTCCCATGGTTAGGCTAACCTGGCTTTAGGGCCACTCTGTACTGGAGACCAGCACAAAGCTGCCTTAATGGACTGGAAAATTTGCTCTCTTACTGTATTATTTCCTTGCTTTCTTTCCTCTACTTAATTTTCCTCTGTACACATACAGTGCTGGCAGTCATTTTAACTGTAATCTAGTAAACTCTAAGACAGTTGTATATACTTATTAGTACTTTATCCTAAGCAGAACATATAATTGTTTTTACTTTTACTCGTATGTGGCCTAGCACCCAGTGTCACTACAAAAAATCAGTTGGAAAAAGAATTTGCTCCACACATTTCACTTTCCATTCGCACATTAATCTGAACTAAAATATGTGTATTTGTGACATCACCTTATTGGAAAAATAGACTATTATATTATTGATACCATAAAACCAGAACTGTGACTTCATAGTTTCATAGTTAGTAGGCTCAGAAGGGACCCGAGCAGATCATCAAGTCCGACCCCCTGTCATGGCAGGAAAGAGTACTGGGGTCAAACGACCCCCACAAGGTGATTGTCTAGCCTTGTCTTAAAGACCCCCAGGGTAGGAGTCAGCTTGGAAGTTGATTCTAGATCCTAGCCGCCCTGACAGTGAAGTAGCGTCTCCTGATGTCTAATCTGAATTTACCCTCTGCCAGATTGTGACCGTTATTCCTCTCAGTCCTGGTAGTGCTCGGGGGAACAGAGACTCCCCCAATGCCTGCTGGTCCCATCTAACTAGTTTGGAACAGGCCACTAGATCCCCCCTCAGCCTTCTCCTGTGGATGCTGAACAGGTTTAGGTCTCTTAGCTTCTCCTCGTAAGGCCTGCCCTGCTGCCCCCTGATAATGCGAGTGGCCCTCCTCTGGACCCTCTCCATGCTGTCTTGAAGTGCGGCACCCAGAACTGGATGCAGTACTCCAGCTGAGGCCTGACCAGTGCTGCGTAGAGGGGGAGGATCACCTCCTTGGACCTGCTTGAGATGCATCTGTGGATGCATGACAAGGTGCGGTTGGCCTTCCTG
>NW_017728949.1:47517382-47529900 GCF_001723895.1 Crocodylus porosus | reverse complement strand
AGTATAACCTCATAAATATGGCATGCTTGGCCACAAAGCTGAGGGTGGGGGAGGTGGTGTGTAGCGACAGCCAGTCCCAGAGTAGTAGCCACACACGGAGGGGTGTGTTGGATGGTGGCTCCACCTCCACTGCTCTCTGGGACTGGCCACCACTACACCCCGATATAGTGTATTTTTAAAAAAGTGCCAGATTTTTGAGAATTCCAGATTTTTGATATCTGGATTTATGAGGTTATACTGTATCATCATGTTATCCCTGTCCAACTTTTGTTATTATATGAGCATCGTGATTATAAGTAGTTTGACTACTATCAAGTTAGTGAGAACACAAACAATTGGATTGATTCCCGATAACTCTTATTAGTTTCACACTGATGTAACTCCATTGACTTCAGTGGAATCCTTCCTGGGTTACACTAGTTTAAGAAGAGAACCATAGCCACTGTGTATATATCTATACCAGCAAAGATAATACAAAACATGTGACTAGATGTAAGTATATGGCTTTCTTCAACTTTACTTGTTGACTCTCAGAAGTTTAAGAGTTCCATTTAACTACTGTACATTACACAGGAGAACTTGTCCTGAAATCAGGTTTGGTGATGAGTTTGAAATGAATTTTTGTAACGATGAACAGAGTTTAAGAAACAATAGTTTTGGTTATATATAGCTTTCCCACAGTCGGAGGATACATTTACAGATATGTAGCTTTGTTTAAGTTTAAACAAAATATCATTGCGATGTTTTTAAAGTTATCATAAAACTTCATTGTTGAATAAAGAAAACAAGTTAGAGATAATGTAAATTCAGCAGCCCAGAATTTGACAGTTTTTTAAAAATTCAGATCAGTTTATCTCTGCTTATTCTATAGAGCATATGCCATCAATGTTATGGCAAGCCAAGAGCATAAATTGTTCCTGTAATGTGTTGATAGTAAGATGTAATGTAGCTCCTGTCTTAACTATTCTCATTCAGCTGAGAATGTCTTTGCTCCTGTCTGATCATAAGCCAATGACAAGGAAGATCAGACAAGCAAAGATATCCTTAAAATGACATATTGCAGATACAAAGTAATTGGAGAAAAGTTTTTCTCCAATTACTCCAAGTGCGGATAAGCTGGATAGGAGAGATCAGTAACTGGAATGGCAAACAGTTCTAATAAAAAAGATCTGCATTCTTATCTAGACACCTAACTCTCATTAATTACAAGAGAATGCCATTTATTTCAGCAGGAGTTTAACACCTAAATAGGAATGAGCACCTACTTATATCTATGGATCAACCCAAAGGTTTTTTCCGATCTATTGGCAACAGCTATCAGAATGAGTAGCAGCAACTTTCCAAGGATAAAAATGCAGTTCTCTCTGTCCCAGTTCTACTTTGATTTACACCTCAGGAAGCCTGACTGGCTGAGGTCTAGTTGCACAGGGTATAAACCTGTTTCTGTGGCTTCAGCCTGTGTGAACTAGAAACATAGCATTTTATTACCAGTCTGCAAGATGGTGATGATAAGGAACAATGCAGTGCTATATTCATTGCTAATTACCAGCTGCTGGGAAAACCCATACAGTATAACCTCATATATCTGGATATCAAAAATCTGGAATTTTCAAAAATCCAGCACCTTTTAAAAATACACTATACTGGGGAGTAGTGGTGGCCAGTCTCAGAGCAGCGGAGGAGGAATCTTGCACGCAGTGGTTACCACCACCATCCATCACCCTGTGCCACCACTCTGCAGGTGCTCGATCTTGAGCATGTCGGATTTATGAGGTTTATAGTGTACCGGAAAAAGAGCTACTTTGTGTAATGAGTAACCTACCTCACTAACATCTTGAAACTCACTTTCTGAAGTCATTTTCAGAGGTCAGCAGCTTCAGTAATCTTGACCCCTGTTTATATTACAAAAATTCTATAATTATGAAAGTGACATTTATTTTTTTTTGTAGTGGGATGCACATGCTTCAGGAAAAAGTTCCTATAATATTGACTGTATGGTGACAACACATGGATAACAGTGGGGTAGTCTGCATCCAAAAAGAAGTAAGTTCCTGCCAAACAATTTCTTTTTCTTTGGAAGGAAGGACGGAAACAAGTAAGCAAGCTACTGCTACTTAGACCTTAAGGAAATCTTGGGGTCCAACAGTATTTAAATACGTAACACCTAAATGTTAAATAATTCAGGATGAGAACATGACAGAAAGAAAGCAGATGCTACTCATTATCATGTACCTTGTTGCTTTCTAACCCTGTCAACTTTATCCAAGTGTCCAATCTTCATTATACAGAAGGTAATATGGAAAGAGAGTCAGTATCATCAGCACACTCATAAAAACACATTACCACTGATACCCTTTCCTGCTCAAGTATACTCTAGGTAGTAATAGTGATTGAATGGAACTCACTGGAAAGCCACAAGGGAGCCTGCAAAACAGATAAGTCATTGCCTAAATTTTCCATGAAAAAAGAAACGCTAACCTTCCTAACAAACATTAGCATGTAAAAAATACTTCAGAATATTGAATCTAATTTCTATATGTATCATGATCTAAATGATACATAGAGTAAATTATGACCTAATAACACAAGTGCATTTTCTATAACATATCCGGTCCCAAAACACACAGTGGGATGGGGACAGGGAGGCCTGAGAATCCCAGATATTGTTGTACATGCTGTTTACAGCCTCTCTGACAATCTTCTCATCCACCCCCAAACGGAAATTTGAGACAGGGCAACTGCTAAAAAGACTGACAGCATCAAGAAGTTATTATCTAAACAGTGTTCTTTATGCATCAAATAAGAGAGATGAATGATGCCATGGTCTTTAAATCATTGTTATTTTTTAATTTATTTGTATTGCATTATGAAGTAAAAGCTAAAGCTGTCTCAAGCTGGGCCTTGTACAAACACACAATCATGAACTCTCTTCTTCCAGACCCTCACTTCAAACAGGCCTCAGAAGTTGCTGTCCGACTCAGTCCTGCTTTCCATACTAACCTAAAATTGCCATTGCCTAAAACAAATGCAAGGAGAGACCCTGCTTTATAAACAGCATGTTCCCTATAGTTTTGTTTTTATCAGAACTTACCTTTGAAAATAATTTTGTAGAAATGCTTATTAAAATATAATTCTGTTTCATAAAGTGATATCTAATGGATATTTTCCTTTTTCCCCTTGGTATTGAATCCTGTAATTATGACTAATAAAAATGTACTGAGGGAAGCTGAATAGAGAATAAAACAGAAGACAGAAACACCTCTTTTGATTGCTTCCTTGAAAACAGTCTATTTAACAAGTATATGTAAAGCAATGTCAGTTTTATCAATCTGGACCTTTGCTTAATTAATAGTTGTTAAACCTCTCCTTTCATATGTACAGGCACACAACCTGTATTTCATGAAAAAGATAATTGCACAAAAGGAAAACATTTCCTTACATACCTTTTAATAACCTAGTAAGTTATATTTGACACTGACAGTTTGAAAACTGTATATACGACCCATATACAGCATAATACCCATGTATATATACCCCTAAAATTGTATAGCCTTGTTAATTAAATGCTGGGTACTACTATATTTATTTTTCTTCCTAAGGAGCTATAAGACCACCTCTGGCGCACAAAAGCTACATACCAATCAAATAAATATATACCTAAATTATAATAAAATACATACTTTTAAAGAGAAGATTATTTTGCAAATAAGACAGTTGCATTGCAGTATCATATTTATACTGCAAGGCTAGCTTTTGGAAAAGAAGTAGGTGCAAAACCACATCATCACCACAGTCAATTCAAAATGGCTTTGAATTACCCTTTCACTTCTTTTCCTTCATTTTCACAACAAATCAGATTGTATAATATGATTTTTACATGTGAAAATGGTCATATGGCTTAGATTTATTATATAAATGATGAAATGTCTTGCCAGCTTACCTGATAAAAAGAGAATAACAAATCACAGCAAAACCCAGCATCCAAAAATGATGTGATGCTATAATGTGCCACCTTCTGAAATTATCCAGATTTCTGGCCACAAAGCTTTACAGATTAAGTAAAATTTCTGTATTCACAGTGGAAAAGAAAGCACAGAGACCTTTCCAGAATGCTCTCTGCTTCTGCCTCCGCTTCCTGTTCTCAGTCTCACTCTATGGTACCCAACATATATCAGAAAACAGCTTATTAGGAGAGGGGGGGAAGGAAAAGGGGGAAAAAAGGCAGCACCTAACAGTGCAGCTCCACCTACTGGTAAAGCCAAAGAATCAATGTACAGCCTGAGCATCTTTATTTCAAACTATCCTGACCTCCAGCTGAATCAACTCCTATATAAATAGTTCTTCCAGGTAAGAAACAAAAAAGAAAAGAAAACCCAGAAAAAAAAGAGTTTCGTTATTGACTGAGACCATAATATTGACTAATCATATTTTAAAATATTGAAGTTTTGTTTCAAAGTAAGTACAGTAGTTTAAGTTCTTTTAACAACATATTTCATAGCAACAAAATGCTATTTCCTGCATGAATTCAACGTAGAAACAAGGAACATATAAATAAAACAGTATTGATACTTGGAGCTATTCACACAGATGTATGTTATTCTTATAGATTACTTCGATATTGCCCTTTTATTTCTGTTGTATTATGCATATTTTTATTCTGGTTTCTTACATGTTATCATTACTACTATTCTTCCATAACTCAAGGCATCTAGGGGACCTCTAAGGAACAAATACTCTAATTTACACCTGACTACTAAGAGTTTCTATGGGCTATGGGAATAATTACTAGGCAGCAGAGATGCCTGAGATTCATTGCTTTCCATTGGTCACATCCTTTTGCTGGAGGTTGAGAAGGGGGTGGAGGAGATGTGAGCTGACACAACATGTGTGTTTCACCCAGGATTACCTATTCCTGCTTGTCTTTATTACAGCATGATAGATGCTTCACACCATCAGAATTGTAGAAAGACTCAGTAGCTGTGGCAAGAAGTTGTCCCAAATACTGTACCCATTATCTATGATATAATGCTTTTAATATCCTTATTAAAGGATCCAGTCCAGCAAAGCTATTGACCAGCTCTATAACTTCAGCACATCATTATTCCAAATTGATATCAGTGGAACTATTTATGTACTTAAAAAGTATAAGTATTACGAAGCTTTCCTGGATAAAGGCCATCAAGGGCAGGCATCCAAATATTCCTTTCAGATAGCAATCCAAAAATACAAGCAGAGTCAATGTCTGTGCATAATGGAGAGAGTGCGTCCACCTAACTTTTATAAAAATGCACCAGATATGCTTTCACAGAAGGGGACCCACACTGATTTCAGTGAGCTTTGACACAGGTACATGAGTCTGCATCCTGATCTCCTTTTCCAGGTGTGTCTTCAACTAATTTCAGAGGGTCTGAGTATACATAGTGCAGAACTGAGCTCAAAGTCATAATAACTCATTTCTCCATTTTATTTTTAATATTTAGGTTTTCATGTTTCTGTAAATATTAGCAAAGGATACACTTTTCAAGTACAAAAAATGATCCACATTTCTCTGCCCTCCTGTCTTTTTGTAGGATTCTAATACACTGCAAAACTTTGGATTTTAAAAAAAGGAGTTTTAAAAAATTGGTAGGAACAATGCTGTGCAGTGGTGCTATGCAGAGAGAAATCACTCCTCAGACCAGGTTCTCATTCCTTTTATTATTGTTTTAAGTTGAAAAAGTTGGGTCAATTTTTATCTTCAAAAGATTACTTTAGAAAGGCTCTGTCCTGTACAGAAGTACCATCCTCTAGTGCAGGGGTTGTCAGCCGGAGGTACTTGAGAAGGCCCTAGGGGGTACACATGGGCAGGTGGGGATGGAGCACCACCATGCACTATCCTGCACTGGTATACAGGTGCTGCCAGCCTGGCTGGATGTGAGGGGTGGGGGAAGTCCCCTCAGGGTCCAGCCACATGCCACCACCTCCCCCTGCTCAGCATCCGGGGAAAGACACGTCTTTCCCCTCCCCCAACCCTCTACTCAGTGGCTGGGGGTACAACGCTTTGTGTCCAGCTGCTGGGGAGTACAATCTTTCAAAAAGGTTGAAAACCCCTGCTGTAGTGCAGTCATTTTCATAAACTATAGCTCCTTTATTTCACTAACTGACAGTGGATATTTTTCAAAATTCAGGGAGATTAACCAGAAAATAAACCAATTCAGCCACATACAACAGGTCAGCTTGTTTCATAGGACCCTCATCCCTGGCTACAGCTGAGGCGTTTGCAGTGCAACTGAAGAGGAAGAAGAGGTGCAACTATAATTCTGAGCTACTTCTATGCTGTCTTGATCTGGGAACTAAATTACAGAGCAATGCCCATTATATATTGTATCAATATTACATGAAGGCTGCTCTAATTTATTCTGCCTGCCAGGAGTTCCAAAGGATTATTATAGTAATAGATATTGTCAGTAGGGATGTGCGAAACAGCACTGTTTCGTTTTGACTTCCATTCTGCCATTTTGAAGAGAGAGTGTTTTGTTTCATTGTTTTGTTTCATTTTGAAGTACTGTTCCATTTCAGTTTGTTGAAACTGTTTCGCTGTTTCGATGCGTTTCAACATTTCGCCCATAGGCTCTAATGGGGAATCATGAAAATGCCTGTAACTTTGTCATTTCTTTCCTGAATTGGATGAAAATTGTAGCAATGGTAGCCCCTTCTGAGGGCATGAAGCCTGGTAAGTTTCAAAGAGATAGATGAAGGGGTTTATAAGAAACTGCACCTCAAGTTGCTGAGAGCAAAACTTGTTCACTTGCTGGCAGCGGCAGCCTGCTGTCATCCCATGTGCAGATCTGGGGTCCCAGTCCCCAGGAGGGATGTGGGGCTGTGCTGGACTCCTCCCAGGGGTGCGGGCCCCTGGATCTGCATGTGGGATGACAGAAGGCTGCACTGCAGCCTGGGACCAGTTCTGGGTGCAGCCCACGCCCAGCACCAGGAAGACTGCTGCTGCCACTGGCCCCAGGCAGCAGCAGCAACCTCCTGTCATCCTTCATGTAGATCTGGGGGCCTGTACCCCCCGAGAGGTCTGTGGGGCTGAGCTCTGTGGGGCTGGCAGAGCTGCTTGGAGTGCAGCGCAGTGGCGAGAGGCGGGGGAGAGAAAGGGCACTCTGAGTGGCTCCACCAGCCTCACAGAGCTCAGCCTAGTGGCAGGAGGCAGTGGGAGTGCCAGTGGCAGAGCCACCCCGAGCACGTCCCTGGTGAGCACAGGCAGGTGGTGGGAAGCTCTGCAGCCCCACAGAGTTGAGCCTGGCAGTGGAAGGTGGTGGAGAGCCACTGGCCAGGGCTGCGCTCAGAGCAGGTCCGCCACTGGCTCTCCTGCCATCTCCCACCACCAGGCTGAGTTCCATGGGGCTGCAGAGCTGCTTGGAGCACAGCCCTGGCTATCTCACACCTTCCACCACTGGACTGTAAACAGAGCTAAGCCTGGTGGTGGGAAGCAGGGGGGAGCTACTGGCCAGGGCTGCACTCAAAGCCAGGGCTGTGCTCTAAGTGGTTCTGCTCCAGCTCTCCATTGTCTCCTGCCACCTCCTGCTGCCATGCTCAGCTCTGTGTGGGTGCAGAGCCTCCACTGCTGGACTGTGCTCACCAGGCCTGTGCTCAGAGCCAGGGCTGTGCTCCAAGCAGCTCTGCCAGTCCCATGGAGCTCAATCCAGCAGTGGGAGATGGCTGGAGAGCCAGTAGCAGAGCCACTCGAAGCACAGCCCAGTGGCAGGAAGCTCTGCAGCCCCATGGAGCTGAGCCTGGTGGTGGGAGGTGATGGAGAGCCACTGGCCAGGACTCTGCTCAGAGCCAGGGCTGCGCTCAGAGTGGCTCTACCACTGGCTTTCCCACTGCCTCCTGCTGGCGGGTTAAACTTTGTGGGGTTGGCAGAATCACTCAGAGCGCAGCCCTGGGTCTTTCCCACCTCCCACCACTGAGCTTCTTCGAAACGTTTAGAAACTTTCAAAACATTTCGAGTGCCCTTATTTCATTTTGAAGCTGTTTCAAAGCCTTTTGTTTTGTTTCTATTTCATTTTTTTGAGCTTGTAACACATTGAAACAGCTTTGTACCGAAACACCCATTGAGATTTCGCACAGCCCTAATTGTCAGATCACTGTCAAGCCCAAGCCACAGAGCAACCCAGATAGTCTTTTGCTTTGGTCATGACCCTTATATTTATTGCATCATGTGAAATGATGTAGTACTTGTTATGGCGACTATATATCATGTACTTGGGTGATCCTCTGAAAGCTTTGTGCTGAGTAAAAGGCATCTTTGTACCACCAAGTCGAACTAGCCCCAAAGCAGGTAAAAAAGCTAGGCGATTTCTAACACAGCCACTACAAAACCAGCCATATGAGAAGAGGTTTAGCTGTAAATGGTCAAGCATAACAAATTGTAGTTAAAACTGATTTAACCTGCCTTTGTAAGTTTTATAAGTCAATATAGGATTTCTCACCCAGTACCTGATTCAAAGTCATTGTAATCATAGACTTCCATAGATTTCATTGGGCTTTGGATCAGGTCCTTAGTGAATGCATTGCATAAACAGAGTCCTATTTAAGGAACTGAGTCCTATAGATACCATATCTTAGCATGGCTGTAGCTCTTCTTTTCATAACTTGATTCATAGATTTTCATTTTTATTGGTTTTCTAGTTTTGGGGTTTTGTTTGTTTATTTTTTGCTCTTTTATAGCCAGATGGAGATTACTGCATTTATGAAATATATTTAAGTCAAAATTCAATACCAATAAAATGAGAAAATTTAAGGCAGAAATAAACTACTAAACATTCAGTTTTATAAACACAATGAAACATTCATATTGAAAAATTGGTAACATATAAACTTGCAAAATGGTAACATATGAACTTGCAAATGTATTTTTACATCCTGGTATGCCCAATACGTGGAAACTTTTGATACATTGCTTTCCTCAATCCAGATAACAATAACAGTGTCAGCCTGTCTAATTTAAACAAACAGTACAACTAATCATGCTCTATCACTGGAAAGTGCATTTTAAGAGTTATACTTAAAAATATAAATGGACAATCTCTGATCTTTACAAACAATCTCGTTGCTTGGCAGTCCTGCCTCAAGTGAAGTCATGCTCCTGGTAATAAGGAATGAATAAATGTAAAGCTATTTAATCACAGTTAGCTAAATAGTCACAACATCAGTGATAAAATTATCTTAGTTTTGAAGAGGACAATGTTTTCTGAAAAGGGGCAGCTCAACATTTTTAGCCAAAGAATTCATGTATACCTGCTTTTGGAGTAAAAGTCTGTGCATCAGTGAAAACTTACATTATGCATTGTTTGATCATGAAATTTATTTCATTTTGTATCCCAAATGTTGTCAAAGAATAATTTACTTTTGTGAACACCAATATAATACCAGCTACTGGAAGGTTATCAGTCTTGTGTTTAAAGGCACTGTAGGATGGGGCATTGACTTATTTGACTCTCCATTCCCTTGTTTTTCCTGTTTTCTTTAATCTGCTGAATATTTTTTATTTGCCTGTAGTGTAAGAGTGATGTTTTAGCTGTGATGATCCAGAAAATATGCAAAAAGGCATATTCTCCTGTGATCAGAGACCTGATAAAGAATGGCTTGCATTTGAAACCATGTCTAACTTTATCCAAACTATATAGTTGGTCCAA
The DNA here is from genome assembly GCF_001723895.1 of Crocodylus porosus. Taxonomy (NCBI): domain Eukaryota; kingdom Metazoa; phylum Chordata; order Crocodylia; family Crocodylidae; genus Crocodylus; species Crocodylus porosus. The sequence continues at coordinate 47,520,220 of NW_017728949.1, read as the reverse complement.
TAAAAGATATCACTCTAAGAAATCCTTACCTCTTGCTTGTCTGTGCAAGATATATGTTTGCTTCAAGGTCTGTTGGGTGCTAGTTCAAGTTAAAACAATAGTTGTCATATATTCATTAGGATTCTTTTTCTGCCTTCAGTATCTCTCTCATTTTTTCTATAAAGTCAAAGTAGCAGAATAAGAATAATATATGTTGGGATTTCATTAATCTTGGCTATTTCTGTTTTAGTGTCACCAAACATGGCTTGGTAACCCAATTGTGATTCCATTTGAAAATGCTGGGTTTTCATTCTTAGCCCCATTTCTCTCCCATCAACATTCATAAAACTACAGTGTAGCGAAGTTAACAAACTTATGCTTCCTTAAAGAATCCCCTTAAAGAAAGTCAGTGATAGTCTTGTGAAAGAATTACAACCAGTCCTTAGCCAGAAATGTGGAGGTTGTACATCCTGGCAGTTTCAGTAAGAGAAGAAACAAGAACTGAGCAGACATCTTAAAGTTATTAAAAGGATACAGAGGACCTGTCTGGAGAAAAAAAAAGTTAAATTGTTTATACACATTTCTTCTACAATAATAAAATACTTGGTGTTTCAATAATTAAAAAATATAGGAATTCAATTCTCAGCTAACTAATAATTGGTCAGAAATCATGCTGTCTGAAAAATTGTAGACTTTAAGGCATTTATAATATAAACAACACAATAATTTTATATATACAGGCTAAGAATATGTTTTATTTTATTAATCATAAACATTAAAAATAATTCAAAATTATTGTTTCAACAATTACATTATTAAATGCAAGTCAGAGTTGTACCACTCTTTTGTAGAAGCAATACTAGAACTGCACACATGGTTTAATTCTAATTTCAGGCACTGTAGAACTCTGTTGGCTCCATTCAAAATATGGCTACTTTGGACTTTAACTAAAGAAAAATCCAAAGTAATCTAGAATTGCCCTTTGTCACCCTATAGATATGATTAAGTGCACAAAGTGGTATCCAAGACCTGAATGCACAACCAATGTATACTTTTGTTCAAGTAACCTAGAATCACAAGAATCCAAACTTAACAGGATTGAGCTGTAAATTTTAAATGCCTCATTGTTCCCTAGAATATTTTGGGTGCCTAGTGGTCTTTCCCTACTATTTGTGTAGCTGTCAGAGGCTTACAGGGCAACAGCAGAAGATTTAAAGAGGACCCACTCATAGGCTGTTGCTGATGAGTCAGCTTACTTCTCAGTTTTATTTTCTTTGCCCTCTTCACTGCAAATTAGTGATGACCATTTTACTATCAAATCATTTCCCTGTTAACTGCATAATGTACAAATTTAACATGATTTTGTAGTAGGATCAATCCATATCTCCTCTGACCCATTTCCTGAAATAAACTGAATTTATCCAAATTCCTTTGAACCCCATCTGGAGCCATTAGTTAAATCAATTTTTATCCATCACAACTTCCAAGGATATTGTTTTTCTATTATCCATTACAGCTATAGTTTGGGGGTTTTTTACAATATTTACAGTTTGTATTTATGTATGTATATAGTCTGAATAAATAAAATAACTTAGGGCTTGTCCTACAAAATCAGACCAATAGTCCATTTAGGTCAGTGACCACTAGTAGATGCTTCAGAGCTCAAGACATGCAATTATCAGCGATTACGGAATAATTGACAACAAAAGAACTTCCTTTCTACCTTCTGTTACTTAATAGTTAGCTTATGCCTTGAAGCATAAGAATTATACCCTCTCTAAATTTTGTGTGAATCTTACCTAATATAATTCTAGCTATTCTCATTATCCAACATGATTTCTACTTATAATTCCAATCTGATGAAGTAGGTTGTTACCTAAAGAAGCTCTTTGTCCCAGAACTAATTAATTTCTAAGGTGCCACCCTTCTCTACCTTCTGCCTGACTTCAGACTAACACAGCTAACCCCCTCTCTGCTCATAAGAGTCTCAGAACACAACAATTTTGAAATTGATCAAAGGACATATTTTCTTTCATAGCTTCTGATTAACCAGTGGAACACTGCTAAAGCCAAGAGTTAGTAGGAATCAAAACACACTAGATATTGGTATGAATTATAACAAATAGAATGGGAAGAAGGCATAATCTTGTGCCTTGGACTCTGAAGTGTGAGTCATAACACGAGCTCAGTCCCTGAGCTCATCCTGGCTAGACGAGCTCAGTCCCGGCTAGATGAACACTTTGCTGGGGTTATTTGACCCCAGTACTTTTTCCTGCCATGGCAGGGGGTTGGACTTGATGATCTGCTCAGATCCTTTCCAACCCTACTAATTATGAAACTATGACTGCTGCATCCTTCTAATGTGACTTCCAAAAAATCATGTGTATTTCTCTCTGGCTCAGGTTTTCATTAACAAAATGGAGACAGTGATACTTCCCTATCTCACAGGGTACTGTAAGGATCATAGAAGGATCTAGGATTTTGAAAATGGAGATGCAGGACTGAAAAAATGTTCCCCACTCTGCAAACTTGCAGCTCGGGGATATAATTAGATGCCTGGATATCCAGTAGTCTAAAAAAACTGAGGCTAAAAAAAGTGGGGCAGGCAACCAGAGGCTGGGTTCTTCAGGGAGATACTCTGGCTGCCAGAGCATCTCCGTGGTTGACCCCTCCCCCTGGTGCTGAAAGGCACAGCAAGCCAGGCTGTGTGTTCAGCAACAGGACTCCAGTGCTGGTATATAAGTGGTCGGGGGGGCAGGAAGAGGGGGGACCATGGGGGGACCCCTGCCATCCTTGCCCACTCCCCCAGCCCCTGTGATCCCTGCCCTGCCTGGCCCCACCCCCTGCCTGCCCCCCTGA
>NW_017728949.1:47499006-47516992 GCF_001723895.1 Crocodylus porosus | reverse complement strand
GGGGGCCATTTGGCCCCTGTTAGGGGGCTGTACTCCTTGGGTGGCAGCCATACCCCTTGTGTGGGGGCCATAGCCCTGTTGGGGGGCTGTAGCCCTTGTGTTAGGGCTGAACCCCCAGTTGGGCTGTAACCCCCGTGTGGGGGCCATCGTCTCTGTGGGAGGGCAGCGAAATATATATTCATAAATTCATAAAACATGTATTTAGAGTTCACTTTATTATTATGGTAAGAGACATGCTTTAATACTGTAGATATATCAGTAAAACATTGTTCAACTGACTGCTGTCTCTGTCTCACTCTCTCTCTCTCTTTATAGTGGTTTTTTGTATTACTTGTGGAGGAACATGGATTTTGGGGTATTTTATAGAGTGACTTTGGGATTTTTTTTATCAGGGATTTTTTAGTTTTCCAACAGGGAACACCAGAATTCCTGCTAGGACCCTGCCTCCTCTGAGCTGGCACCTTGGACCCAGCTGACTTCCTGGCTAGGAGGACAGGCTTTGACAGTTCAAAGTAGGCCACCACACTCAGAACATCTTTTAGGCGATAGCTGCCCAGATGGCCAGGCAGGGGGCACACTTGGCAGTAGTGCTGCACTGAGGCCAACCCTGAAGCCACAGTCTGCTGGCAGCTGGCCCATGAGGGTCTGGTAGGTGTGCAGCTGGTCACAGCCAGGCAGCAGCCCCCACTGCCAGACCCCTGCAGTGGGTAGAAGGTGCAGGAAACTCTCAGGGTTGGTTCAGCAGTCCAGCTGGCACACAGGTACCAATTGGCTGGACCCCAGAAGGTCCTGAGAGCTACTAGTTCTGAGCTACTTGCCGGGGCAGCTTTTAATATAGTGCTGGGGACAGCACAGGTGCTGGCCTCAGGCTCTATCTCCTCCTGGCTGCAGATCTAGGAGCACAATTTGCTCCACAACAAAGTGCATGTCCAAGCACATGCACTGAGGCAAAAAGCACGAGCTCAAATTTGCACTGCTTCTATTTGAGTTGCTGCAAGCACACATGGTTCCATGTCTGGATGTGCCCATAGGTTCTCTTCATATGCTTCCATTCCATTTATTGCTATTAAGCCTATGGTTTAATTTGTCAGATCAACAGTAATCATCACTTGGAGGGAGAGTATGTTTTGTTAAGCAAACCTCAACTTACGATTTATTTATTAGTAAAGTATCTGAAAGCAGGGATAGCTAGAAGAAGACTTGCTCAGTTTACTCAAGCATCCTAATGGGGCTGGTTTCTCTTGGATAGTTTTCTCTGCAACTCACAGCATAGCTAACAGTTTTCTGTATGGAAATCATTCTCAACTATTAAACTTTGCTAAACCAAAAGAGTTGAAGCAAAAGGTCAACTCACCTCTGGGACACAAAAGATTACAGAGCATTCCCTGGCTTGTCTTTGGCCAGGAATGATATGTATTTTTTATAACATGCTAATTGTTTTAAGTAGTGTTTTTCATAAAGTAAATATGTATACATCCTTTAATAGCTTTGCATCGCAAGCAAACTAGTAGCCATATGTGTTACACCCCTGGAATTCAAACTATTAATTTCAGGATTTATATAAAAGTGTGCTGTAATTTTTCTTGATTTATACAAGTTATTTCTTATGGTCACAAGGGGAAAGTGTGAAACTGAAAATTCTGTTGTAAATTGGGTCCTGGGCCAATGTACCCTGAAATGACAAATTTGCATACCAGAGAAGTATAATTTTAATTATAATTCCTTACATGTATCAGAGAAAACCAGTATAATATTCTTCAGACCTGGTTATATGCTGTTAGAACAAACTGGGTAAATGGATAGATGGTCAAGGGTGACTTCAAACTGCGAGCTAATGGATAATTCCAAAGAATAAATTGGAGCATCTTAAAGGGAAGTAGCCACCATCTACCCAAAAGAATTGTCTTAGCATTTGAAAATCAACCAGGCACAAAAAAACACAGTAAAGTTGTGGAGTAGGAAGCACCATGTATCCCAAGAATCCTCTTGGGTATGAGGAATTCCTGAAGTTACTGAAAACACTGGATTTACAGCATGAGAGAAGCCTAAAGCAGCCCTAGTTTCCAAAGAATCAGATATAGGGGTTTAGAATCTTTGTTTTCAGTCTTATTCAAGTGCAAATTTTTAATAAAAGTATCAAAATAAAGCTTCTGAATGCTATATCTTACCATTTATTTAAGACATGTAGAAGACAAGCGTTGGCTACAGAAGCCACAGGCACTGTGCCTTAAGCCTAATATTCTGTAGGCCATGCTATCTGGAATTTGACCTTACCTACTCCTATGGCTAAATGTTTTTGCATGATTTAATAGAAAAATATTTTTTATTCAAATGACTGTTAGCCATGCTCTGAGATGAGAGAGAATTTTCTAGTGGCAACCAGCTCTACCATTATGCTTGAATGAGCAGAAGTTTCTTCAAGCTATCCCAGACTTAGGACACTTCACCAATAAGAAAATGTGATGCATTCAATGGACATTTTTTATCTAAAAATAATTACTATTAATCTGATTAATTAAGTAATGAATGAAATGGCTTGTAGGTATTGGTAAAGAGCATTATTATTTTAGTATTAGCTTTGAGAGATTTACTATAATTTGTTGGCTATAATAATACTTTTTGCCTCTACTCTTTTGATGACTGATTTGTTTTTGTCTCATGCTGACTGATTGTTTTAACAGGAAAAATATGTGATCATCAAATACATTTTTACATGAATGCAAAGCATAAGGAGATTACATTTTTAAAAATTACTTATGTTTTTATTATGTGTCACTGTTGTATCTCAAAGTATATCATGCTCTTCATAGAGAAAAGAGAAAAACATAGCTATTGAAAGAAATTCCATTCTTAATTTTAGATGTAGTATACTGAGTGATGATGTCAAAAAGCAGAAATGTGAGAAGATGAAGCATGACAATTACAGCAATGGGATAATAAGAGGACTCAGTTTTTATATATATAAACGTGAGCCTGAAAGCTTGCAAAGAATATTAACTGATCTATTGCCATATTCAAGAAGAACTGAGTTTTCAAGATGGATATAATGGAGAGGATGACATTTTGGTGGACCAAGAAGGGAAGGCATGTAGGCAAGGGATGTACCAAAGACTCCAACAAAATGTCAGCAATTAGGTGCTTTAGTGAATTGGATGAGCTTAAGGGAATGCATGTTGGCCTAATTCTTGTAATACTCAATAGAGAGTATTTTTTTATTGACTTCCTCAAACTCAAAAATAGTTAAAATATTTTTGCTCCAACTCTGCCAAAAAGGTTACTGTTACACTCTGGCAGCATTGCATGGTCTACTGGCAAAACCAGCTGTAAACCTAACTTACTGAATTCTACCATCAGTGGCATAAGGAAGTCCAATCCTACCACTTAATCTTTGTTTTGTATTTGAACAGAAACCAGTCTTTGAAAATTTTAACCTAAAGCATGACATTTACAGAAAATCATAGGCAGGAAAAAACAATGAGTATAATGGAAATCATTCTGCATGGTAGGTTCCATTATAGTAAATTCTTAGTGTATAAATAGTGATTATATGTATTGGTTCCACAGTATGAAAAATATAGGTAATACTGATTTCAAACATTTTTTGAACCCCTAACAATCTCTTTTCATCTCTAAATTCTATTATCTTAAGATTTCAGTAATTGATTTACTTTGTCTTCATTTAGCAGATTGCAAATAAAATTGTTTCCATCTTGTTTGTGAAATGGGCCAAATTTGTATTGAATAACTTCTGTCATAGGTTCTTGTGAAATATAGCTTGTGGGGAATTGATTGTTTTGTGAAAAGCATGATCAATAACTAACTTAATTAGAATAAGCTTTAGAACAGAGATATCCAAAATTAATGTGTTAAGCTCATGTTACTAGATCCTGGTGAATTTATGCATTTTTAAAATTGGTTCAGAGATCTGTAGGGAAAAATTCAACAAACAAAATACGTGTGAATTTTTCTGAGCAAAACATTCTTGGGAGGTAAAGCTCTTCAGCACCATGGACAGCACTTACGCTGTATTTTAGGTCTTTATACTGCCCAACCCAACAGACATTCTTTGTTAGGTGGGGAGGGGGTGTGAACTGAGCTCCAGTTTGGAGCTGGCTGCCCCTAGCTCTGTTCCCATGCTCCCATCCCTAGTTTTGTCTTCAGGGAGGGGAAGGAGTTCAGTCTTGGGATTTCCCAGCCTGCTGGGGGGGGGGTGGGGAGGGGGCAGGGAGGTTGGAGCCCCACTAAGGTGGAGAGGGGGTTCCAATCCACTGACCCCTTCCCTCCAGCACAGGCTGGGTAAATGGACCCACCCTTCATCTAGCCTTTTGTTCAAGCTGGATTTGCATACTTGCAGAGCAACTTTGCCACAACAGAACTTCCTTACCCAGGAGAACCATTTTATCACCATACTAATATTTTTATGAATTCTTTACATGGTGGTATTTGTACAGCTATTAACTGCTTGAGGATGCTTGGCAGCTTTCTGGCTAGTAGTCTTACATGTCATAAGTAAGTACAGTTTGTAAATCTTCCCACTTTTGAAAATATCTATAATACAAAGATTTATAATAAGAATAAACATTCCATGGACTGGATTTCCAGCTTCTGAAAGAAGAATTCTTATTCATACAAATGCAAACAAGAAAAAAAAATTGTAATCTTCTAAATGGAAAAAATCATTTATAGGATTTTTGTGGGTGATATCTCTCACTGAACCAATGGCACAGTTGGGATAGACTTAGACAAGCTTTCAAAAGCATCATTCTTCTTTATGTCTGAGGAAATAGCAGGCACAGCAAAGATTGAAAACAGTCTTCAGAGCTATGAAACTGGAAGAGAGAGGAATTCCCAGGGAGACAAGACAAGCACATCACAGAAGAAAAGACAGCTTGGTTAGTGGAAGATCAAGACCTTTCAAAAGAGGCTCCTATAAAAATACCAACTACAAAATATGTCATGCTTTGCATATTTCCTGGAGTATCATGCCTACAGCATTGCTCTAACACTATATTTTACTTCGAACCTGCCTCCTCACTCAGCCCACACTATGTGCCATTAGGACTCCTGGACTGAATGATGCATGTACATCCCCTTTTGCACCACACACTATGACCTCACCCTCAACTCCCTAGACATGGCAGTCCTGCTGCATTGTATTGCATCATGCCATTCAGGTATCCAGGGCCATGGGCTCCCTTGGCATCACATGCTGTGCCACCCTGACTGGTCCCAGCCCTTGGGGTAGAGGTGGGAAGTGGAAGCTGAAGGCGCGGGAACCCAAAGACCATGGGGCTGTTGCAGCTAGAATGATAGGGTATGCAGTAGAGTCTGGGAGCCACAAGCTAACCCTTCATAAGCCCACAGACCACCAGCCCTGATATAAAACATTACGTGTATACTTTTCTAGGTATGGCCAATGCTTAATGAAAACTTCACGCTCCAGTGCAGTGGTCAAAGTCTGAAGTGGTAACCGTATATGTTAGAATCAACATTTTATTCCATTCTTTCTTGTCTTTATGCCAAGATTGGCTTCTCAGAATCTGGATGCTTTACCTATTCTTGGAAAACTTTGTACCTCTGTTTTGGAAAACCTCAGTTTTTCAGTGGAGTAATACATTGTTGGGCATGAATGCATGCTTTTAAACTCCCATGTTGTACTTCTTCTATATGCATTTTGTTATTGTTGTTATTGTTGTTACTATTAACATCAGCAGCAGCAGCATGGGCTAACTGATGAAGGAAGATCAGACTAATGTATGATGGTACTAGGATCAGGGGAACTTAGAAGTATTCCTCCCTTTTGAGCAGTGCCATGTTCTCCTAATACATTGAATAATTTAGCCCTAATGATTTATGTAAGAAACTTTGTTTTCTAAATAATTAAGTTTTGAATAATATAAATGCAATTTAAACTGTAGTATCAAAGAACAACTGAAGACCTAGAAGAAATCTTCATTTTAGAAGTAATTTTTTCTGGGAGCAATCTCAGAAGTGAATTACAATTTTTATACAATTTTTATACATACACTGACACATGGCAAAAGAAAGAGAGCTGTAGAAATCTGAGTTTACCCTTAATTTTCTTGTTAACTGTGGCAAACAAGTTTCCTGATATAAATCAGAAAATAGAAATCTATTCAACAGATTAAAGACTCACATGTTTTGCTAAATATTTAATGATTTGATTCAAAAGTGCACATAGTCTTCTTTAGATCAAATTTGTTGTAGTCTAGATAGTTATAAGTGATGATAAAATGAGATTTACTAGATCAAAATGCAAATCTGGTCTTAAGAGTGTTAAAAAACTAGATGAGCTCATTCTTTTTGCCAGTAGATGGAGCTATCATGTAATATGCTACCTTTTTTTTTTTTAATTTCTGGGAGGGGGGTCTCCCCCTCACAACCAGTTTTCTGATCGATGTTGGGAATCATAGAGTGAATATTAGAACAGGAAGCCAGAGCAGAGAACACAGAATACTCAAGGGGTTTCTCTATTGTTTAGGTTTTATTTTTTTATTTGTTTGTTTTGTTTCTTATTTTCCTTTTTTTTAGTGAGACTAAGAATTTACAAGCATCTTTACTGAGAAACCTGAACAACTGCAGTAGAAGGAGCCTTATCACGTACAACTGTATGGATATTTCTTATGCTATGATTTTTCATTCTCTTTATCAGGTAAGACAACAGACTATTTCATTAAAAATCATATAGTAGGTCCCAATTTATTTATAATAATTTTTATCTCTTATGCTGGCACACCTAGCTGGCCATTAATATTAAATGCAACAAGAGGAAGAGGGAATACAAAGCCATCTTTGCAGCTGGATTGCTTTGTCCTATTATTCATATGCTAAAACAGAGTCTTGGTCTGGCAAGAAGGCATTTTGGTGTTGTGTTTCAATGGTCTTTTATTCTTTAGAATATATGGATATTTTGCATATTTTCTGGAATGAGTGCCTGGGTTTTATTTTCATTATAGTAGTGGACAGTCGTTGTGGTTGCTATCTACAAGTGTTCACTTTTCCCACTAAAGACTATATTGATGTTTCATACAGAATGCAAATTGGAACAAAATGTTACAATACATTTATAAGGCAGCATCAGGATTGCTGAATATTAATGTTGCAGAGCTGTGCTGCTTTTTCTCCATACCATCTTCAGATAGAGGCGCTGCATTAACATCCTTAATTCCTCCTTTCCTTTCTGCAAGGTATTGAAGATTTACTGGATTCCCCCTCCCCCCTCTAGACCCTCCACCCTTTGCAGCCTCTCATTTTTAGAAGACAGAATGGAGGGTACTTGCCTGTAATTAAATACAGCTTTATGCTGATGCAAACATCTCATAAGGCACATCATGTGAATTGTTTTATATTCTTAGGGTGAATTGTTATAGTAAAAATCCCATTTCATGTCATATTGCATGAGAAACAATTTTTTTTCCCCGTTATTATTTTTAGTTACATGGCACAGACTGTGAGAGACAGCAGAATGACTCAGGAGGTGGAGAACAGTACCCTGACTTTCTCTCCAATGATTCTGTTTTTCTAGAAGGATTTCTTTAGCCAGAGAAAACATTGGGGGAGAGCACTGGCTTTACATAGTCATAGATCAAAAATAGGTCTTAGTAACCAGAATGTGAGAAAAATGATTAATTTGAAAACATCTTGCTTCCTTTCATAAAGAGCTATGGGAAATCATAATTTGGGCCCTTCTATATCTGCAGAGAGGCAGATTTTTTGTCAGTGATTATCAAAATAGTAGGGCTGTTTCCCTGTTGGATTTTAAGTGCTAGAAACAGCTTTGGCCTTAAAAGATTCTTTAATGTACATGAAATTTAAAGAGGTTTATGCCCTTGCTCTCAGTGCATATTGATTTATTGGCTGGATTTTCCTCAGCAGCGCTGATTGCATGTGTGTGCAAGTATTGATGGAGTGTTGTTGTGGATCTCTCCATGAGATGGTAAAGGATCCTCCCTTCTTGGGCAGAATTGGGGTGGAGGCAAAGGAATTGTACCCGGCTGATCGGCAGTTTCCTTCAGTGACGAATGTGTTATAAAAAAAAAAAATATGGTTTCTATTAGGGATGATGCTCCCTTATGCCAAGAGGCCCATTTCAACAAGAAACTTAAGCATATGAATGTTCTATAAATGGGACTACTTATAAGCTTAATATTAGGCAAGTGACCAAGGACTTTCCTAAGCTGGGCCACACTTGTTTTAAAATTATACATGGACTGAGGAGATGAATATTTTTAAAACAGAAATTCATTGTTATTCAATATAATTTACCTCGTAAGACAATCTTTAAGTAAAAAAATCTTAAGAGCAAACCTTGACTTCAGATCCCTACAAATTCTGAGTAAATTGGCTGTGCACAATATACATCCAAGGGGACTATAGGAATTGGGAACATAGTAATAGATATCCAAGATCAAAGCATGGTCTTGCACCCTGGTTCTAGCAGTACCAGATGTTTCAGTAAAAGGGGTTCAATGTGCTAGTGCAAAATTATGAAACAGAGTGCACCATTATGAAATACGGTAAATGAGGATTTTCTCCAACTGGAGAGTAGCTTGTGCCTTGAAACCCTTATGTTCATCCTGTTGAATGTAACCATAAAGATTCCTCTTATCCATATCAGTGTTGAGATATTGTCATCCCAGCAGCAGAATCATTCTACTGACATTACTGGAGCCTCACAATTATACTGTCCCTGGTACCTCTGCTATCCCGTCATTAGAGGATTTGATTAGTTAATTCATACAGTCACAGATCCATTGACTACAGTTCCACTCTATCCCTGCCCAGCTCCTAAACACTCTGCTAAAGGAAATTAAGGGTACCCCCTTCTTAAATGAAAACAAAACCCACCTGTTGTATTTGCATATCTTTCTAAAGGCTGCAAAGTGGTAGTTATTGACTGCTACACTAGAATGCCTTAGTTTTTAGTTTTTTGTTCTTTTGCGGTTTTTTGTGGGGGGTTGTTTTGCTTTTTTATCAAGGGTGCTTTATAATAAGAGGGAAAACACAATCCATCTACCTGGTCTTTGCATTGCTGAGGTTTTTCATGCAGTGAAAATGGCTTAACTATTTTTTGAGGTCTTTCATGCACATTTCTATAGGCCAAAGGATTTTGCTGCACACAGTTAAATATATCAGAATATATTACATAGAAAAGCCTATGGAAAATGACTGGAAAGGTTACAAAGGCAAATGCTCAGAAGTTAAGAGATACATAATTCAGGTTATGCATGTATCATGTGCATTACAGTTTGTAATTACATAGTCAAACTTCTATCCCCCTCCCCCTCTTAGCTTGGAAGTCCTCGGCATCACAGATGGAAATGTTTGCTGCAAGTTTTCAACAAGCTTCAACTGAATATGTGTAAAAAGTGATCTATAATAACTTGGCCAAAGATCAATGAGTTTTCATAAGGATAATAAAATGCACCTCTGTGACCCCAAAGCATACCTGCTGCATTTCAAGTCTGTGCTTCAGAGCACAGAAGTGCTCCAACCTCTCACTGGCAAAGCTGTAAAAATGTTTGCATTGTTGCAGTATTGCCAGCTCTGACCATTCAATCACTATGCAATAGATTTAAAAATCAGATACATGTTAGGTTCCTTTTATTTGACCTTTGGTTTTGAAACTGTAGGTTGCAGTCAGATCACATGTTCAGTCTTATTTACCTTTGAAAAAAGGAAGCTGAGATTCTCTTCTACTTTCATGATTGCAAACACTGAGATTGAGAGAAAAATACTAGTAAGTATCAGGATACTCCAAACAAAATTATGCAAATTGGCAATATTGGCAATATATGCTAACTAGCATGGAAAATGCCAGTCCCTGTGTTTAAATTCTGGCAACATTACATGCAACTTAAAACAATTTTTTGTCATAGGAAGTGTTAAGCAACTTTAACGCAGGCATGGCTACACTTGCTGCCACCTCTGATTACAGGGTAGATGTTAGATTTCCTCATTGCCCAAACAGATAGCTGATTCATTCATCCTGCTATTCATCACCAAACTGTCATAATGTCATAATCAAATCTGATAAACTCTTAAACCTTAATATATTACAAATAACAATGTTTTAATGATTTAATCTGAATTGTAGTTAGACAAATTCAGTTTATATTTAAATTATATTACAGCTATTAGTTGAAGTTTACTGGGTTAATGATAGCTGAAGCAAAGATTCTGCCTGGAACTTGGAGGTGGATCAATATGGAGGGTCTATGCTGGAGTAGGAAACTTCAAGACTGATTATCCAATAAGTGTCTGGGATTCGCACACTGGAACAGAACGTCTGTAACTCCTTGTTGCACTGGCTTGTGCTGCCAATTTTCATATTGAAGATATTACACCAAGAACTTGATTATCCTCATCAAGATAACAGACCCTACTCAAGCCAAGTATCTTTGATCAACACTGAAGCTGAACTTATCGATCCTAACTCTCAGACAGGCTGAGTATCTTGCAGGATTAGCTTTCACTCAGCATGTCTACATGTGCAGTTAATGTGAAGCAATAAACTCTGGAGTTTATTTATTGCTATGGAGTTTATTGCTCCCCTGCATGTTGTTTGAATGTGTACCCAGGAGCAATAAATTCTAGGGTTTATTGCTGTTTGAATGTGTACTCAAGCCTGCAGCATGTTGAGCCAGGTTGGAGCAGCTCCCCCTAGTTTAATGTGCTGTGGATGTGCTGGCTGGGGCATGAGGGTGCTTCAGCATGAGGCTAGCTGGCAGGCAGCACCCATACTGAAACATCCTCATGTCCCAGGCAGTCAGGGCAGCACCTACACATGCATTGCTGCAGAGTTTTTTTATTTTGTATTTACAAGTACTTGTATTTACAAGTAAGTACTATCCTGTTGTGGAGTAAATTAGTTTACTTCAGCCTAATAGGGACATGTGTGTAGACACTGAGATGTTTATTGCACAGCTAATTAGTCTAATGCACAATAAATGTCTCTTGTAGACATGCCCAGTCTGAAGCAAAAATTCTTCCCTGCTGTTCAAATGAATAGTATATATAACATTCTCCCTACCCCTTTTCCCCTCTCCCTCCCAATTCTCTATTCTCCCAGTGCAAAATATTGATCACGATATAACTCTCAATATAGTGTATTTCATGAACTATGTCAATGGATCATTCTGAAAATTCAGGGTCTGACTCAAATTGTCAAAAGTAAATACACTAGCCTCTTTGTACTTATCACAAGAGCTATAAAAAAGGAGAGCATTTGTTGCAAACAGATTACCCAGGATGATCTTCAGTCTTCACAATTACAAAGATACAAGTTATACAAGCTAATGACAGGCAGGCAAGTTGGGGACCAAGGACAGGAAAACAGTAAAGACAGAATCCTTGTCCCAAAGAAATTATGGTCTAAATGTAGGGCAGATACATGGGCACAGCAGAACAAAAAAGGAAGCATGAGGTTTTAATGCTAAGTTAAAGACTGCGTTAACATATTCACCTAAATACCCAAAAAGATCATGTGATTGCTCAGTAAGGAAAACAGCAATACTCCAGTTGATATCAATACTAAAGGAATGTGATTTACATGATGGAGCAAGAGGAAAGGGGTGGCCATATAAAGCAAAACCAGGATTTGGCCAATAAATACCAGGTTTTAATATTTTATATCTATTTCATCATTTCAGAGTAAGTGGTGACTTTTGTCCTGTCTTAGTTTTCATGAGAATGAAATGACGAGCTTTTACAAAGCTCCAACAGTTGTTGACGAATATGAGAAAAGTATTAGTCAGTGTTAAAATGCAGTTTTATTCAAAAGATGGCTACAATGACTCAAGGGTATTTCGGAAGTGCTGTTTCCATGTTGCACATCCTCTCTGTGTCAGTAAGAACTCTTATCTTCCAAGTTATCACCAATAATAGAGGTTCAGCAGGCCAAATTAGGTATTCATCTCCACCATTGGCCCCAGTTCTCCGGTTTATCATACTCTATGGGATCCCTGTAGCTGCATCTGATTAAAATAAACTGATTCTTCTCTGACTGGCATCAGTGTAAATTTGACAATTCTGTTGAACTCAGTGGAGTTACAAGAATGTAAAATTGTTATGAGAGGAAAATTATACCCACCAAGTGCAAGGTGAGTTCAGAGAGCTACCACTAGTGCATGTGAAAGGATGTATATGACTCACCAGCATTTTAAACCCAATGAGCCCTCAATTTGCTCAAATGTATACCATTTCATGAGGTGCAAAAGAGTAGAGAATCAAAACCATAGCTACAAAAAGTCAATGAGAGCCATGAAAATCAGGATGCAGATGATGGCAGCTCCTGAGAAAATCAGGTTTGGATAGGTGCAAGCCACTTGTTTTCTATCCCACCACTTTTAAAAGCAAGCACAGAAACTGGTCTTCAGGTTATGCCCACAGTGGGCAGATAAAATAATGGAGCCCACTCTGACTGGTCTTCTTGAGACCTTAACAACAAATAACAAACAATAATAGCAATGCAACACTGGATTAATAATCTAAAGGTAGTGAGGGGTATCAGATGACCTGAGAATTTACTATAATATGGCCTACTTATGATGATGTGCTTTCAATGCCAGAGGCTAGGGTGACCGGATGTTAGCATATAGTAAAACCATTCATGTAAACAGAGTGATGTGATATGAACAAAAAATAAACAGAATCCTACTGTTACTTTTTTACCAGGAATATACTCCAAGCCTCATTACTAATTAGCATTTCTAGGTTTCCTGGGATGGACATCCATGTGCAAGAGTCACAGAAAATATATAGGCTTTCCTATTCTGAATAAAGGTTTATCCAATATAGTATGAAAGCACTCCAAGGGCATTCACATTTTTGACTACAGTGAAATCTTACTTGTACTTTTGTCAACTGTAGTTTTTATGAATGAGACAATCTTTGATATGAAGCAAATCCCTAATCCTCCAAGCCAAGCCAAAGGCAGGTTAGCAGTGGCACAGTGAAAAGCTGTTGCTGTGTTCCACCAATGTGCATCAGAAAAAATTATTAAATATGAGGTTTGCCTAAAAGCATAGAGGTGACTATCTCTACCATTACATGGGAAATTTGCGTGCAGTTACTGAGATGCTTATATCTTGCATGCTGGGGGTCAGAGGCTGGGAACATGGAAGTAGAAGCATACTCTATTCATGGGAAAGGGGCCTGCTTGCCTTCCTTATCTCTAGCTCCTCTTGCAAATTAAAAAATAAGGGCTCACTCATTTGCAAGAGTCATAGTCAGAAAGATGGTAATGTGACACAAGTATCTGAGGCTGCTGGTAGTGATGGGAGATAAGATTCTAATGGGGATACTTAGAACTTCATTTGAACCCATGCTCAGAAATTATTCTTTATCTAAAAAAAGAACAGTAAATAGATTGGAATGGAAAGAAAAGAGGAAAGAGACAGAAAAAGGAGGAATGAGGGAAAGGAGGTATAGAAGTAAGGAAATAATCACCTGTAGTGGAAGTGTGAGAAGGAGCCATAGAATAAAAACTTTACAGTGGAACAGTAAGTCCATTGGTAAGATAAATGCAGAATCTATCATTTCTAAAACATTGAAAACTGTTATGGTGTTTAAAGCTACAGCTCCTATAGGAAGAGTTCCTGGCAGTGCTGCATCTCAGGGCTGTATAATACTTCCAGAAGAACCCTGTGAGAATCTGTGTTCTGGTTTGTCTGATGAGTGGAGTGGGCAGTAAGTTGGCTTCCTGCCTCAGGTAACAATTTACAATTAAAACATGAAGGACAGATTCTCAGCTGGTATCAACTAACCAAACTCCACTTAAGCCAACAGTTCTAGCCCCCAAACTCTCAACTTTGGCCAAGTAATTTTTAGATGATCCAGAACTCTCACTTTCCTTTCTTCTCAGTTTAAAGTAATGCTTTAAGGGTTGACAAGCAACACATTTAATTCCCTAAATTTACCATGTTTTAATCCCCTTGGAAATAAAAATATCTCTTGCCATTCTATAGAAGCTGGGATTTACTGTCCTTGAATATTTTGTTTGCTGATCTACCCTTAAAATCCAGTGCACTACTATAGGTGTATTCTGGACACATATAGCATGCCTCTCTTCCATGGCTGGATCTAGAATTTTGAAAAGGGGGGTGCAGATGGTGAGGTACATCATCACATATAGAACAAAACATATTTTTCTCCAGTTAAAAATAGACTAGAATTTTAATATGCTAGAGGCCTAGGACTGCATTATTTAGTTTAAGGTTGAAGCTAAAGCTAATATAACTTAATGGGAATGGGTTAAAAACAATCTCCGGGGCTGTGAAATTGAAGCTCCATTACCAGGAACAATTAACTAACAGTATAACTGCAGAAGAAAGGATAGCTTGATTGATGGACAACTGTGGAATGATGAATTTAAAAGGGATCAGGTAGATTATAATGACCCAGGAAGGCAAGTGACTCCCAGCACTACCACTGAAATGTTGCTGCCACTGCCAGGCAGTTGGTTTTAAAATTTCATAGATTCGTAGATACTAGGGTATAAAGGGATCTCAATGAATGATTGAGCCCAATCCCCTGCCAGTGGCAGGCAAAAGTGCTGGGGTCATGTGACCCCAGCCAGGTGCTTGTCCAGTCTTTTCTTGAAGACTTCCAAGGTAGGGGAGAGCACCACCTCCCTTGGAAGCCTGCTCCAGATTCTGGCAACTTGTACCATGAAGAAGTTCTTTCTGATGTCCAACCTAAATCTACCCTCTATCAACTTATGGCTGTAGTTCCTGGTTATTCCAAGGGGTGCTCTGGGAAACAGAGCATCTCTTATTCCCTGGTGCCCCACCTGGTGAATTTGTATACTGCCACAAGATCCCCCTCAGCCTTCTCTTGTGGAGGCCAAAAAGGTCCAGGTCCCTCAACCTTTCCTCATAGGGCCTTCCCTGCAGGCCTTGAACCATATGAGTGGCCTTCCTCTGAACCCTCTCAGAGTTGTCCACATCCCTCTTGAATTGCCATGCCCAGAACTGGATGCAGTACTCCAGCTGTGGCCTGACCAGCACTGCATAGAGGGGAAGCATCACCTCCCTGGACCTATTCATGATGCACCTACTAATGCATGACAAAGTGCAGTAAGATCTGCTAATTACTTTGTCACATTGATGGCTCATATTCATCTTGGAGTCAACAACAACTCTGAGGTCTCTTTCCGCCACTGTGCTCCTAAGAAAGTCATCCCCCAGCCTATCCACCAGGTGTGCTGGTGATCCCCTCTCCTGAGGTACAGCACCTTGAACTTGCCTTTGTTGAACTGCATCCTATTGTTCTCTGCCCATTTCTCTAACCTATCCAGGTCTGCCTGGATTCCATTTTTTCCCATCAATGTATTTACCTTGCCCCATAGTTTGGTGTCATCTGCAAATTTGGACAGAATGCTTTCTACTCCCTCATCCAGGTTGCTGATGAAGATTTTGAACAGCACCAGCCCAAGGACCAAGTCTTGGGAGACCCCACTGCCCACATCTTTCCAGGTCGATACCGACCCATCCACCACCACTCTCTGGGTACGATTCTTAAGCCAATTTGCCACCCACATGATTGTGTAATCATCCATGGCATAGCTGTTCAATTTGTTTATGAGAATAAGGTGGGATACCATGTTCAAGGCTTCTTAAAGTCCAAATAGATGACTGTGGCAGGCACCAGTGCTGCCTACCACTTTAAGAGTTAAATCAAGCACTCAGAAAGCATTTGATTACAGCGGCCATTTTAGAGCTCTGGCCACCTATATAACAAGAGCAGTTTGCTGCTGATGGCCAGGCAGGAAAGACTGCCTGGCTGAGCTGCTGCATGGGGCATCTTATAGGTAGGAGCAGGAGGCTGTGGTCCTGGACATGACCTAAAACTGCACCGTGCCAGGAGTGGGTGGCCTGATGGGGTTTCCAGTGGCATGGGAATGTCAGGAAAATGCCAGGCCAGTTTCCACCCCGGTGAAAGGCAAGTAGGGGTGCCTTAACCCCAGCCCTCACCTTCAGGTAGATTATATGATACTTCTAATCCAGGGAAGGCCTGGTAAGCTTCTTGAAGTGCCTGAGCCTGCTGGAGTGAGTGACCCTGTGGAGCCAGGCATGCTTTGTGAAGCATCTGAGCTGGGAATGGGGGACTGTAAGCCTCTGGGGCCCTCCAAGACTGGGCCCCGGCCCCTGAGGTCCCCTGAGTGCAGGCAGGTGACTTAGATGTAACCAAGGGACCTGACTGGTTAATGCTGGGGCCAGGACCCAGATAGGGGTCAAAAGGGCCAGGGGCCCACTTCAAGGGATGCCCATAAGAGCAGAGAAGCTCAGAGTCCTGACTGGCCTGAGATGGGGCCAGGGCTTAAAGGGAAGCCAAAGGTCCCAGGGAAGGAGCCACAGCTAATGGGGAAAGGGGACAGTTGAGTTGACTACCTAAGATGTCATCTGTGAGGCTTGGGCCACAGTGTAGGGGTAGAATGGAGCCATGGATAGCCCCCACAATATCAAGGTGTATAATGGGCAGTCTCCTACCTAATACTTACATCAATATTATTACATCAAGGCATAGCAGATGAGTGAGGTGGGTGGCTGACCCGTGCACAAGGGGCGTGCTGGTGCTTGCACTGGGCATGAAAGCTTGCCCCTGTCACAATGACATCTACCTCAACTTCTGTGTCTAATCATTTAGTGATCTGGTCAGAGAAAGAAACAAGGTTAGTCAGAAAGGATCTACCCGCTATGAACTCATGCTGGTTGCCCTTCAGCATTATATTTCCTACAAATCTGATCCTTGCTAATTTTTTCAAGGGTTTTCCCAAGGATAGAGGTGAGATTAATTAGTCTATAGTTATGCAGATCCTCCTTCTTCCCCTTCTTGAAAATAGGGACCATATTGGCCCATTCCAGTCCTCTGGGACCTCACCTGAGCACCATGAGTGCTCAAACAGTCATTCCCATGGCTCTGCTGACACTGGCTAGTTCTTTCAGCACCCTTGGATGGAGCTCATCTGGTCCCACTGACTTAAACACATCCAGCTCCTCCAAGTGTCTCTTTACTAGGTTGGCGCTAACAGTTGGTGGGCTGGTGTTCCTCCAGCTTCTGTCAGTAATGCATTTGGGAGATTTGTCTAGATTCATGTTGAAGAATACAGAGGCAAAGAACTCATTGAAGAGCTCTGCCTTCTCCCTCCTATCTGTCATGAACTGCCCTTGTCTGTCCTGTAGGGGTCCTATGCTACCCCATGCCTTCTTTTTGCTCCCTATATACCTGACAAAGGATTTTTTGCTGTCCTCAGTTTTTGTCACCAGTCTAAGTTCTGTTGCTGCTTTGGCCTTCCTAACTGATTCCCTGTAAGTGTAAGCCAAAGAGGTATACTCCTCCTTGGTAGTTACTCCCTGCTTCCACAGCTCGTATGCCCTTTTTTTGCCCTTAGGCTTTCCTGGATTTCCCTGTTTAGTCAAGAGGGCTTCTTGGCCCCTTTGCCCCCTTTTCTACATAGTGGGGTTGCCTCCTTCTGTGCCTGAAGGATCGCTTCCTTGAGGAACAACCGCCCTTTCTGGGCCTCCATTTTGTCAATGCTCTTGAGCTTTAATGCCCCACTAACTAATCTCCTAAGCAAACTGAAGTCATCCTTTCTGAAGTCTAGCACTTCTGCCCTGCTGGTTACTTTTCCCACCCTTTGCCAGATAGTGAATTCAGTCAATTGATGGTCACTATCCCCTAGGTAACCTTGTACTTGCAGATCTCCCACCAGCTCATCCTCCGTAGCCAGCACCAAGTCCAGCTAGGCATTCCCCCTAGTGGGATCATATACCTCCTGCATTAGGTGGAGGTTCTGTGTGCAGGTTAAGAACCTATGTGAGCAGTTAGTTCAGGTTGACTGAACCTCCCATCAGATGTCAGGGTAGTTTAGGTCGCTCTGGTGTAGTGCCCGAAGACTGGAAGAAGGCCAATGTGGTGCCGATCTTCAAGAAAGGGAGGAGAGTGGATCCGGCTAACTACAGGC
>NW_017728949.1:47423649-47497841 GCF_001723895.1 Crocodylus porosus | reverse complement strand
CCTATGACCCCAGCTGACTTCCTGCCCTTTGGGCAGGGGGCTGGACTCGATGATCTCCCGAGGTCCCTTCCAGCCCTAATGTCTATGTCTATGAAATCATGACAACTATATCTCTTGTCTGTATGGCCTCTGAGAGCTGCCCGGAGAATTCCAGATCTAGCTCATGCTCCTGGTGTAACTGTCTATAGCAACCTCCACTGCCAAGTCCCTTTCCCCCAACCCCCTTGTAACCTAACCCACAGTACCTCAGTTTGGCCCTCCTCTGATCCCATCTTGATTATAGAAGATGTATATTGCCCTTTAGCATAGACAGCAAGACCCCTCCCTTTTTTTTCCCCACTCTATCCCATCTGTACAACCTATAACCTTCAATGCCTACCGCCCAATCATGAGTAGGGTCCCACCAGCTTTCAGTTAGCCCAACCAAGTCGAAGTTGTTGCTTGCAAGCAGGAGTGCAAGTTTTTCCTGTTTGTTCTCCATGCTCCTAGCATTAGTGTAGAGACATTTAAGCCCCCCAATGGGTGCCCTTGATACCCCCCTGTCCTGATGTCTATTGGGCCCTTTAGTGCTTACCTGGGCTGATCCAGTGCATGGCCTCTGGCTCTCTGAACCTAGGTTCTCTTTGTCCACTGCATACCCGTCCCCCAACGAACCTAGTTTAAAGCCCTTTGGAGGAGGTCAGCCAACCTGTAAGAGAACAGACTCTTACCTTTAGAAGAAAGATGAAGACCATCTTGTCCCAGGATACCTCTCTCATGGAAGTGTGGATTGTGGTTGTAGAAGCCAAAACCTGCATGATACCACCAACTCCAGAGCCACAGGTTGACTTCTCTGATGCAGGCATCTTGGTGTTGATGGCAACTGCTGACCAGAAAGATTGATGAGAAGGCTTCCTGTGCCCCAACTTCCTAAGCCTGGCCCCCAAAGCCCTGTTGTCACTCACAGAATGGTCCAAACTACTCCTGGCCACATCATTTATGCCCACGTGGATGAGAACCATGGGATAGTAGTCTGAGGGCCAGATAAGGTCAGGAATCCTCGCAATGATGTCTCAGATCTTGGCATCGGGCAGGAAGCAAACCTCCTGTGCTGTGGAATCTGGTAGACAAATAGGTCCCTCCATGCCTCTCAGGAGGGAGTCTCCCACCACGATAACCCAGCGTCTCTTCTTTTTGCTGCCTGGTTGTCGCTCAGCCTGCATGGTTGTTGCAGATGTGTCTTCCCCTGCAACTTCCTCTGCTGCATCATCCTTCAGTGCTGCCAGGGTTTCATATCTGTTCCCCAATTGTGCTGGGGAAGCAGTGTGGACCACAAATCAAGGGGAGGTGTAAATGTACCAGTGCACCCCTTTTTCCCCTGGATCCATCCCACATTTTTCTATTCTCCCTTCCTGTTCCATTCTTAAACTCAAAAGGACAAGAATCCTGCTCTCATAGCACTTGGAAGAAGACTTCTTGTTAATTTCAATACCTGAATAACTTATATAAATACATATCAAAGTATTAATATATTCAAATTTGGTTTAGAAATGTAAAAACAGCTAAACACACAATCTTAAGCTGTCTGAGGACTTATTCATACAACATGACTCATGATCACCAATCAGTCAGCACATCTATGATTCCTGTTTGTGCTTAAACCTTTTTCAGAAGATCTCCTATTGTTTGAGGTAGAATTTATAGCTAGATGAGTTCAAACTTGAAATAAGATATTTATATTTTAGGTTAGGGTAATTAGCCATTGAATCAGCTTAGCAAGGGTTGTGGTAAATACTCCAACCTTGCAAATTTTTAAATTAAGATAAGGTTTTTTGGTTGTTTCCCCCCCCCTGAAAATCATGCTGTAGTTGAAAGTAGAATCAATTTAGGGGGACCATATTGTTTGTATTATTGCAGGAGATCAGGAAAGACAATCACACTGATCCCGTATAGCCTTAACATCCATTAATCTATCTTGCTGTTTGCAGGCCTAGTCTGTTGAGAAAGTGATAATAACCTTTCTGTTCTGGTCTAAGTGCTTATGTCTGCTTTATTCTCTGTCTCTTTGGATAACTTGATCCATAGAGATATTTTTATGGTATCCCTAATGTTCCCAATTAATTTATTTCCATTATAGCTTTAAGTCAGCTTGGCAAAGTAAAAGGCAAGTGGAAGCTGAGCCTGGCCAGCTGTTTCAATTTTTTTTTAAATAGCATTTCTATTTAATTGTGGGCCAATTAACCACTCAATTTCCTTTCAGATAAAAAACCAAACTCATCTGAGAGCTGCTTAATGATTCTTTATGCTGTGCATCTGACTGAGCTTTTCATTACCTAGTGAAACAAACATACTGGTCAGGTTCACTTGAGAGTAATGTTAAATTTTACTTTGCAGAGAGAGCAAAAAACCTGTTATGATGCCATAATAGCAGGTTCTCCCACAAGCATTTGTATAGTCTTCCACTCAATTTAAAGAAACCTAAGTGACCGCACAACTCTGTCTGCTCTATGCAGATCATCTAGCAGGTCAGTCAGGACTGGGACCTGATTTAACACTATTTGGCTTAATCTCTACCTCTAGGTTGCAGGATGCAGAACTTTGAGCATGCATTCTTCTGGGAAAAAAATGAAACTGATGAAATCTTGATGTAACAGACCTGCCTGCTCAACTATAGAAGCGTTCGTAGTGTAGTGGTTTGGGCAACTGACAGGGAGTCAGGACTAGTAACAGACATTGCCCTTTTGCTACCCTTAAACAATTTATGATGGTGCACAGCCCCAGGAAACAGACATTCATGCCCCTTGTTATGCCACAAATGCCCAACATTGTGACTACAACAACAGGTGGTAAGAATTTGTGCCACTTTTGCACAACAGATATCTGTTTGCCTTGTGTTGGGAGAGCATGGGAAGCCCAGAACTGCCCACATTCTCCAGCCACGTTGGGCAGGTGTCCCAAGGCTTCAGGGCCCCGATCATGTATGCTTTCAGAAATTCCACTGCAGGGCCAGGCCCCTGCAGTCCTGGGAAGCCTGTCTCAGTTTCCCTGCTTGCACCCCAGGAATCTTCTGGTATATGTAGTTTCACACCCAAACCCAGGAAATGTCTATGTCACCTAAAGGACTGGATCATCTGTGCTAAGATGCATCCCAGCACATTTAATTCTACTCCAAGCACAACATCTATTTATAGTCTCACTGTAACAAATCTGTGCCTGAAAATTAAGGAATTCATGCCTTCTGATACTTTCTCTAACCAGAATGAGGCAAATCACCTACCATCTGCATACTTCTATTTCTTAGTTGGTCAAGTGAGAATTGTGGTACTAGGTTTTGGAGAATTAACTCGCTAGTGTTCCACAAAGAGCTTTGAATGCATGCATATGTGTGTGTGTGTGTGTGTGTGTGTGTATAAATACCACACAAACAAAAACTTTACATTAACAATATTAGTAAGGTTGCAAAATGAAACATTCCAAATTGAGAAAATACCAGAATTACAGTTATCTGAGTAACCTTAAGTGGGGGTCCAAGAAAAAAATAATAATAACAAAAATAACAATAAAAACAAAAACATATTAATGCACATCTGTGATAAGTGGTTTAAGTGACTTTCCTAACATTAGACAGGAAAGATGGCTGAGGCAAAGATAGAATCCAGTTCTCCATGCTAGCATTCAACTGTCTCATCCATGAAATCATACTTTCTTTTCCTGCAATTATCTGCCTTTTTCACTACCCACCTTCCACTTTCAGCAGCAAATGAAGCATGGGTCCTAGCAAGAAAATCTTCCTTCACAACACAACTCTGATTCATCTCCAGAGCCAATCCACCTTATGTACTGAAACAGGCAGTATCAGACTATGCAATTAAAGACTGGATTTTAATGCATACTCATAAAGAAGCCAACATAAGATTCATACGCTGTCTTAATGCTGGCATTTTCTGGTTTCTGAGGGCTTGATTCTATTACCTCAATATTTTAAAATAGGTGAGTTTTGGAAGCAAGTATACTTTTCTAAGGATTAAAAAAACAGAAGCAGCAGCAATATTCCATCATATGGCCACATGTTTCATCAGTTGGGTTGAAACCTTAAGATCCACTGCACAGACCTTTGAAACTTGATCTAATAGAGTAACTGATACAATACTAAGTTGTCATCTTTTATTCTCTAATTAGATGCAGATGAGAAACTTTACCCCTGGGTTTCAGAAATATTTGCTGACAGCAGAGGACAAATAAAAAAAAATCAAGGGTTCTATTGCAGACTTTGGCAGGTGGCGGGGAGAGTGGCACAGATATAACAGACACAAATTCTCCTGCTCATTCCCCCCAAGCTTATCATCTTCTTTGTAGTCCCCTCCAATCTGTACTTTCTCCTCTTAGTCACTTTGCCCAGCTAGCCCCAATTCTCCACACTGGATTCCTTGTCCAATCTCCCTTGTTCCCCTCTGCTTGTGTTCCTGCACTGACTCCAGTTTCATTCCTCATTGTCCTCTGAAGCTCATCTAATCGTTTTAGAAATCTGTAAATCTATGAATTCATTGCTCCCTACCTTCAACATCCAACCTCCCCACACTTGACTACCAGTTTTCCTTTCCTCAGTTCCCAATTTCTTGTCCTATCCATCCCACACCAGTCCTCCATCTCAGGCACCTGCTACTTTCAGTCTCAATTTCCCCCTCAATATTTAAATCAGACAGCTTAATCCTGTGTTTTGCTTAGGCACTAAAATGGGAGTTACTGAGAGCACAGGAGTGAAACCTCTCTGCTCTCAGCTGAGGAACCCGCACCGAGCACAGCCCACGGGGCGCAGAGCTGGAGCTGCAGGGAACGTCTTGCTCAGGTCTAGGCCGATGCTTGTCTGTTGCAAACAGCATCTTTGGAGACGTGAGCTCCAAGGACCCAGAATGTTCCAACTGCAGTTTTTCAAACACTGATCACTGCCCAAATTAGGCAGATTGACATGGTGACCACGACATTTCCTTGACACAAAGGTACCTCCTTGCCACATTTCGATCCCATTCCCTATCCTCATTTTCAAAAACAGCTGACCCATTTTGGCAGAATCTCCTCCCTCCCCCCGACACGCGTCACATGAGGCAAACAAGGGGCATGGAAAATTTCAGCCCAAATGGTTAAGGTTTCTCAGTTATAAACAACTGGAAGCAAAGTATTATGAAGGAAATATCAGCTTTGTCAAGGCTTAATGAATAGCATTACCAACGGTGGGACTCAGTAACTAGTAGCTGACTGCAGATCCATCTGTGCACTGAACAGTGAATGGGAACTTCCCTTAGGGCATGGCAGAAACTGCTATCAATTAGCTTTCTAACACTGTACACTAAGAATGAAACACGAGCAGGATTTTTACAATGAAAAACTGGTCTAACTTACCCTGGCTAGAAGTTATCTACTTGAATTATTATAGTCCTCTTGTGTCTGTCTACCTGTTGAAATCAGGAAATGTGTTTTATACCCAGCAAGTCCTTGATATAAAACCAAATTTTCCCTTCCAGTAACAAAGTTAGCAGACTAAGTTGAGCTTGCAACCTGTCCAGCAGATCCACCCTATTCCCCAGCACGGATGGTTGCTGATCCTGTTGAAAACCTCATCTGCTGTAACTCCTGGTCGCTGGGGTTCTGCATGCTATGGATCTCTAGGGCTGAGGGGGAAGAAAAAGCTTGGGAAATACAACCTATGGCATCGTGCCCTCAGAACCTGCCAGATATCTCAGCGAGAGCGACTGTTCCTTCAAGCAGAATTAACTCCTGCAGAATCCCCTCAGCAGCTGGTGCTGTGCAGCTGCAGGGAGCCTGTTAGTGGCAGCTTGGCTCCTGAGGGAGAGTTTTCATGTAGTGTCCATGAAAATGTCAGTTTTCCCCATGTAGGGGCGTTGCCATGCTTTCCATATGTTTACTGGGTTCCTAACTTACGAACAACTGTCTAGTGCGATGCGTGCCTGTGACCAATACACTGCCTTGGGATTCTCTGCTTATTAGAAGTATTATTTTTCCAGTGAAATGCTCTATTCAGACAAGGATTCTTGTTTTGCTTTGTGGATTTTGTAAAGAAAGAAATTGAATAAGAAATCAACGACCTGCCTCCTAACTAGCTTAATCACAGACACACACATTATTGGCACTTGCTGGGAATGCCAACAGTATGAATGAAGGGCTTAAAAAGAAATACAGATAATTTTAATTTGTGACTATCTTAAGTCCCCCTTGCCAGTTCCCTTGGTTTTATAGTTCAATTCTCCTCTCTCTCTTTTTTTTAATGGGTTTCTATTTCCTGTTTTGGTATAAAGACCTATATAAGGAACAGAGGGAAGTGGCTGATTACTGAGGGCAGTCAGTTGATTTTATGTCTCCTCCTGTCACACAATAAGAAAAATAAGAAAACATTTCTTTTCTTTAATCTCTTTCACTTGCAGTAACGTAAGGTGCCAATGGTAGGTATAGGAGGAGATGGTTTCAGTGAAAGGGATGCTTTCTTTTCAGTGAAATTCCTCATAAGGGGACACAGCCAGTCCTGCTGTGGGCAGGGTGTGGTGGGAAGGAATCCTACCCACCGTCTGCAGCTACAAAGATTCTGCATGCGAGCTGCTGCATCCTAATGGCTGTACTAACCTCCCTAGTCCCACAGTGGGAGATCTCTATTTGGAGCACAGCAAGCAGCTCCACCTCCACCCTCACATGCTCCTGCAGAGTGGATGCACCCTGTGCAGTCTCCTCTAATAATGCCCCGTCTTTTCGAACAACCTCATTTCCACAGCCAGTAGTATAGCTTGTGGGGAGGGAGAGACACCAATCCCCAGTGTCAAATCAGAAGTGACACCTGAATGCCAGCCCCCAGGGAACCTGAGTTGCTGCCATAGCCTGTATTGGGAGAGCTTGAACTGAACAAGGAGGTAAGTGCTTGCACAAGTGCTGTACAGCCTGCACAAGGAGGTAAGTGCTTCTCCCCTGCCTATGCCACCCTGGGCGCCAACATTTTAAATGACACTTCTGTCCACAGTCTTCAGGACAGAGTCGAGAGGTTTGCTTCTCTCTGATTACTCATTTATTTTGAATTTTTCACAGCCTTTATGTTCCTTGAGGTCTCCTTCATGTTCTAATTTTATTTTTTTTCATGTTGACACAGGTGAAATTGGTTTCCCTTCTGTATAACCCTCCTCCTGAACAATGGCCCTCATTCTGAAATTTCTTCGGTCATGTGGCCACAGTGGTGAAACCTCCCTTATATTCTTCCTGCAGCTCCTGCTGCTCATCTAGCTGCCAGGTCACAACTCCCCTGCTGCAGCTTCCAGACCCAGTTGCTAGGCAACATTTTTCCACTCCCTTTCTGTGCAGCCTGCCTGCTCCAGGGCCCCGTTCTCAGAGCAGGCAGAGACAGAACCGCCATTGCAGACACACACATTTTGTACATTTGCTCCCTCCTGACTTCCCACCCACCTTTCTGACTTTAGTGGTCATCCAAATGTCCATCACCTTTTACCATTCCTATACTTACTATGGCGAACAAAGATAACATGCACTGCAGGCAGGATTAGTGCCGTACCTGTGACCACTCAGAAACAGCAACAGCTGCAGAATTTAGTAGCTCACCTGCACAGTTTGGCTGCTTGAAAGGAGTGTTTTTGGATTGCACTTTATAATTTGCCCTGGGTTCCAGATGATTTTGATGCAGCTTCAGGTGTTACATTAAACGTGTAGGGTCAAATCCTTGTTTACCTATGTAAGTGGCACCTAAGTGCAATTCTGTTTTACCCTGTTCAAGTTACTGAAAATCCATTAATGTGTCTACTTTTCTAGCACATCATCTTATCCTTCAGACTTAGTCACATAAAAGCAGCAAGGAGGAGGAGAGGAGGAGGACCCACCCACCTTTTCCATTAACAGTTTTTTAGGGACATGTACAGGGTGATACAGGACAGGAATTAGGCATCTAATTCTGCTAACATGCTTAGGTGGAATGGAATCTGGCCTTTAAGCCTTAAATATGTTTGGTCCTGATTATCATCCTTCATCCCTTGATTCAGTAAAGTTTACTATCTACAAAAATGCTCACACTTAAAATTTTCAATTTAAATGGAAGGTTATTTGCAGCTGGTTGTTTAGAGGGGAAGGGTTCTTGCCTCACTTCCCCCGTATTAAGGAGCAGAATTTTTGACTTCCAGCCTCTTTGGTAACAATGCATAAGATAGGGGGAATCAATTCAGTTTTTCTTTTAGATCCTAGTTAATGGTTTTATGGATAACAATTATTAAAAATATGTTTTTGTTTGTAACTGAACATATATCAGTGAACCATGGAACCATACAATGCCATTTTTACAACAACTTTCCAGCACAGAACCATGATTAATATTAGTTGCCTATACCACTTATTGTTATAATGATATTAAAATTTTATATCTACACAGTGCTTGTCTTCCTCAAGGGTACATATGATACTTGATGGCATTTCTCATAGCTGTGCTATGGTTAAGATTGACAGGGACTTCAGTTCTAAATATCTTCAGATGATGTTCATAATCACAATGTTTAAATAAGCACTCAGGGGTCAGGCTTGTCAGGAGAAAAGTCATAGTACAGTCTAATTCTACTCAGGCATCTCAGATGCTAAAATAAGCCCTGTCTCTCAATTGCGTAACTGTTGAACCCCACATTCAATTAGGGGGGTCAAAGGGGTTGAAAACTTTAACTAAAGAAGGCACTGAGATCTTGCCTTGTAAAGACTGCATTAGCCAAATTCTGCTGAGGTTTGTTAAAAGGCTTGATGCACTCCCACAGGACTTGAGAGCTATTTGGCTAGAGCCTGTTAAAAGATGGGAGTAATGTGTTTTTCTGCCATCAGTAAAGATGCTGTTTACTTTGAAAACAAGTAATCAGGACCAATGGTTTTTTACAGATTTTTTTCTTTAAAAGAAGCTGTAAACTGTTGATTTGAATCATGGTAAGGAACTTATCTGCTCTTGGTTTTTGGAGGTTTTTTTTAGCTACTAGCAGAACAGCTCCTTTGAATCTAGCAAAAAGTAATTTCCCTATTTATGCAAGATGCTAGGATAGTGCTATTTGGAAGCCATGGAAGGGGGATATATATGAACTGTCTGACAAGAAGGAAGCTATGATTCATAGATTCATAGATATTAGGGGCTGGGAGGGACCTTATAAGATCATTGGGTCCAGCCCTCCTGCACTGGGGCAGGAAAGACTGCTGGGGTCAGATGATCCCAGCAAGGCAGGCATCAAAATGCATTTTGAAGATTGCCAGGGTAGGTGACTGTACCACCACTGAGGGAGTCTGTTCCAGACCCTTGGCATTCAAATTGTAAAGAAGTTTTTCCTTGTGTCCAATCCAAAGTGATCTAAGTCTTCTCTTCTCCAGGCTGAACAGTCCCATATCTTTCAGCCTTTCCTCGTATGACCCGCTCTCCAGAACTCCAAACCTGGACATAGCCCTCCTTTGCACTCTCTTAAGCTTCTCCACATCCTTCTTGAAGTGTGGCACCCAGAACTGGATGCAGTACTCCAGCTGTAGTCTCACCAAGGCTGAGCAGAGCAGGAGGATGACATCCTTAGTCTTGCTTGACATACATTGGTAGATGCATGCCAGCGTTTGATTTGTTCTGCTATCTGCGGCATTGCGTTGGTGGCTCATGTTCATTCTGTGGTCTCTCACAACCC
Organism: Crocodylus porosus; assembly: GCF_001723895.1. Lineage (NCBI taxonomy): Eukaryota > Metazoa > Chordata > Crocodylia > Crocodylidae > Crocodylus > Crocodylus porosus. Next base: position 47,488,170 of record NW_017728949.1, on the reverse strand, counting down.
CCAGGAGTCTTTCAGTTGTGGTGCTGGCAAGCATAGCACTACCAAGCCTATAAGTGTGTTGCGGATTATTTCTCCACAGATGGAGCACTTTACATTTCTCCAAGTTAGACTTCATTAGGTTATGATCCACCCACCTTGCAATCCTGTCCAGGTCAGCCTGTCCTTGAGCATGACCACACTCTCCCATAATTTGGTGTTGTCCATGAACTTTGCCAGTATGCTTTTAATATCTGAATCCAAATCATTGATGAACATGTTGAAAAGCACTGGTCTGAATACTGAACCCTGAGGGATGCTACTGGTCACCTTCTATCATGTTGACTTAGTTCTGTCTATTAATACTCTCTGGGACCTACCTCAGAGTCAGTTACCTAGTCACTGGACTGTAAAGTAGTTAAGGCTGCATTTTCCCAATTTTACTATCAGGACATCATTGGAGACAAAGTAGAAGGCTTTTTTGAAGTCCAAGTATATGACATCACCTCATTTCCTGTATCCAGGTGGCGAGTTACCTGATTGTGGAAGGAAATGAGGTTGGTTAGGCATGATCTGCCTGCAGTGAAGCCATGTTGGCTGTCCTTTAGAATATTGCCTTCTGTTAGTCTATCAATAATGGATTTTTTGATAATTTTTTCCAGGATTTTACCAAGGATTGAGGTCAAATTTGTTGGCCTGTAATTCTCTAGGTCCTCCTTTCTCTCTTTCTTGAAGATAGCCACCACATTGGCCCTCTTGCAGTCTTCTCGGACCTCTTCCAAGTGCTATGAGTCCTCAAATAGCTTTGCCATAGGTTGTGCAATGATATTGGCCAGTTCTTTTAGTACTCTTGGATGTAGTTCATCTGGTCCTGCTGACTTGTAGATATTCAGCTTCTCAAGGTATTTCCCCACAAGATCTTCGCCAACTATGGGAGGGTGATCACCCCCACCTTGATCATCTTGTATTCTGTCAAGCAGGCTAACGCCCTTGGACTGGTGAAATACTGATGTGAAGAATTCATTTAGGAGTTCAATTTTCTCCCGAGTGTTGGTTATCAGCTGTCCCATTTCCTTCATTAGAGGCCCTAAGCTTCCCTTATTTTTTTTCTAACTTCTTACATATCTAAAGAAGGACTTTTTGTTGTCTTTGATTCTGGTTGCCAATTTGTATTCAGTTTTGGCCTTGCTTTCCTAATCTGCTCCCTACAGGTGTGGTGATTTTTGACTTCCATCACTTATAAGATTCTCTTTTCAATATCAGGGGGTCCATAACTTCCCTATTCAGCCAAGGGAATCTCCCAGCCCTTTTGCTGCCTTTTTTATGAAAAGGAATGCACTTCCTTTGTGCTCCTAGGATTGCTGCCTTAAGGAATGACCTTTCCCATTGGATCATGGTCCCGCAGGGCCTCATCAACCAATCTTCTCTCTGATGATCTCTACTCTGTGTTTACAACTGACTTTTAATTAAAGATTGATAAAATTCTTGGTAGCTAATTTGTTATGTAAGTGAGGATGCCAGATGTGCAGAGTAAAGGATGTTTTCAGATACTGCTGCCTATAAATTACATTAAGTGTACTGCTGCTATATTATCTGTTTTGAACCATTTATTTGACTTGCTCTGTCTTTCCACAAGTAGTTCAGTTGTTAATCTCATATAGATAATAAATCGGTCCCTTAGTCTTCATTATTTGGTTAAGTGCATTGTTTTATGCACTTTTTTTTCCAACTCCAATACTGAGATACTCATTTTGTAGATTTAGAAAGCTTCGTAACCAGACATTTATCTTTGCTAAGTCAGGACACATCTTTAGTGTTATAGTAAGAAGTCCCTGGAATAATTTTTGCATTGAGAAGGTAGAGGAGAAAATTATTTTAAAAAGACCAGAACATTCCCTTAAGAAGCAATTTCATACTAGAATATTCCACCTAATATCAAGCTGACTGTTCTTGATGGAAGACATCATTCAAGCATAGATGTCAGAGAGGGATCCATTACAGGTCACTTCATACAGGAGAGCAGTTTAAGACACTGTCCTGCCATTGGTCACCCTATAGTTAGGGTGCTATAAAAGAAACTGTAAACATTGTTACCATCCCCATTATGGGGACTGTGTATGACAATAAGACATGAGGATCTGGCCTTGTGCTTTTTTCAAGTAGTCATTAGGTGTGAGCTTATGTTCATTTCCAATTTGAATACTTGTATAGTGTTTTGCTGTTGTGAGAGAATGAATCTTAAGTATTTTATAGGGTAGCTAGATTTTTTTGTAAAGGGCAACCTCTCTAAAAGTAGGGGGTTGTAGTGGGTTGTCCCTCCTTTAGCCCAACCCAATAACCAGCCGTCATAATAGCCAGTTAGCTCTTAGTTCCAGTTTCTAGTCTTTTTATTTACAAGCAGCAAGCTTGTTCTCACAGCAATATAAGCAAAAGTACAAATAACAAATAAAAGTAAAACCCCTGGTCTTTCCTCAGACCAAGAGAGAGGAAGGCAACCTAGGCACTGTACTTTCCCCTCAGCACACCAGCCACCTACGTCTCCCCTCCCTCAGAGCTTTCAACTTCCCCTGAGCCAGCCAATCATCCCTGTCAGCTGGCCCTGTGCCACTGGGCAGACAGGCTATTATCCATTAACCCACTGCAGCTGGGCTCCAGCCCCTGAGGCATGAACCCTGTTACAGGGGTGATTTACTTAACTTCTTTCCCTCACCCATTACTCAGAGATTATTTTGCAGAAATAATCTGTTTCTGCCTTAGAACAACATGGCTACAACCTATATCCCCAAAACATGGAAGATATCATAATTAGACTTTTTTCAATGAAAACTTCACTAAGCAAACACTCTTGCTTCAGCCCTTTGTTCATGGCAAATTTGCATACTTGCAGAGCAGCTTCTTGACAGCTGAACTTCCCTACCCAGGACAACCATTCCATCAACCAGTTCTCTTGTGCAGTATGAAACAACAAAAAAGAAGCAAAATTCAACATCCTGCTTGCCATCAGATACATTTGAGGTAAATAGACTGCTCCAACTTTTATTTAAGCCTAATTTGCATAAAATAAACTTTCCCACCCAGGAGAATTTATACCATCCTCCAGTTCTCCTGTTCAATATGAAGTTTTGCTTCCACCTGGGAGAAATTTTACAATCTTTGCATTCTCCTTTGCCTGAGAAAGGGCATGTGAGCCCAAAAGCTTGCAAATAAAAAGGTTTTTTTACAATTATCTAGTTGGTCTAATAAAAGATATTGCCTCTACCATAAGAGTTCTGACTGCTTTTGCCTTAAGACCAACACGCCTATAACCTATAACCCTTTGTCACTGGACTCAAGATCTCTGTCTCCAGCATGCTCGATGGCATGAGGAGAAAAGCACCCTCCTCAAAAGTCAGCCCTGTTTATGTACTTTTAGCACAGGATGAATATTTTGACAAAAGAAATATGATGTTTTGGCAAAGCAGAACATGGGGCAAGGTGAGGCTTTTTCAGGTGTTAGTGAACACCCACTCTTCAGGAAGTATGGATACCACCTATGAGGCAGATAGTAATGAAAAAAATGTCATTGAATTTTCCTTTAGTATGCCAATAATAGCTCTTCTTGTACCATTTTATATTCTCCATTAACATTTTATGTGGTTTTAGATATTCTTGAGTCAATGTATTTTAAGCTTTTCTGCTTATTTGATGGAAGTCTAAAGTTGACTGTTGCTGGTCTTATATTATTATTAATTAAAAACTCAATGTATTTTTTAAAGTGACTGCTGGCTTTTCTCTGGAGAGAGACTTTGCAGTGATCATCTAGATCTTTTTCGGCTCCAGGCTGTATAACTTTAATGAACTCACAAATATGCAGGTGTCTTGCATAGAGACCTCTCATGTTGGATTTTCTGTTCTCTTTTCCCTTCCTAAGGTCTTGTATACTTCCTTTCACACAGTGCTACTTACTCTCTCCTTTTTCTGTTTCTCATTGTTCATTGTTTACTGTTTTTCTTTAGCCCACAGATGAAGATATTATAGTTACAAAAGGGTATATGCACAATTGGAAATGGTGGTCCATATTTAGTATACTAAAACTCAAACATCTCACCTTTTATGTAACATTTGTAAATTAAATACCAGTATTGCGTCATGCACTATTCCACATAATATGCACATAAGTGGACTTTGGTGCCTAAGTATGATTCTAACCCACCCTGCACAGGTCCCTGAACAATTATTAATACAAAAGGTAGGTGACTCCTCCTACTCTTTGCTGCTTTTTTGTCACTCAGTCATAAGAAAAATACGATGGTGTATTAATTGATTTTCAGGTATTTGAACAGAGTGATATAGAATCATACTTAGGTACTTAAGTCCATTTAGACAGCCAATAGATGGAATGGTATCTAACTGACAATATCCACATATTAATGCCTGCTAGTTGATCCTGAAAACTAACATCAGAGAGTTCTGTTGACTGCTGAGGATCCCCCGCTGATTTTTCTATCATCTACAGGATTGAGGCCTTGTATTGTCCTCCTTCTAATAGTGTAACTGTATTTTTCTCATCTTTTTGCTTCTCTCTGTGTCCTGTTGGTTGTCCCTCACTATTTTCTTCTCCCGTGTGTGTCTCAGTTCTTTTGTCTTCATTGTTTATATACCTCTTATTTCTACACATCTAAGCTGTTTTGTTCTCAAGGGTACAAACTGGCCTTACAGATGGAGAATAGCATCCCTGCTTCATTTTGTAGTGACTATTATCTTCAGTGAAAGTACATTACAGTAATAATGGAATCAGACTTCTTATCCATATTGCATGGATTAGTTAAGCTTTTCAGATATTTGGTTTGGTTTAGTTAAGATTGAATAAGTATGTATGCAGGTATAGATATGTATATATGCATAATCCATATTAAACTAGACTCTGAAGTATATGTCTCAAGACTGAAAGTATTTAAATACTTTATTTAAATGCTTCTTTTAAATATTTTAATGTGATACCTTTGAACTGAGCATATTAACTGCATTTATGGATAGTTACCACTAGTAGATATTTACATTTCTTAAAGTATTAGTTTAAAGAATAATTAAAGGAAGATTATTAAAAATAGCCAAGGGAGCCATGTATTTAGTTGGTGAAACTGAAAGCAAACAAATTTGCTGCTGAAGGATACCCAGTTGTTCTAGGTTTTGGGTGTCATCCCTCTCTCACCAATTCACATCAAGCTTGTGTAGTGCTGCTCCTGCCTACACTGCTGCTGGGCATTGACATACTGAACAAGTACAATGACTTTACCCTTTGGAACCAATACTTGGAAGTTATAAATTATTCATAGTGCATGACCTACAGTAATGGCTTTGCCCTACTGTACTGGCTCCCCCTGGGATTCTGGACTATGCATTAACGCAATGAAAAATCACATCTATTTTTCTTCCTTTCTCCTCTTATTCCTTCTCTTCAGGGTAGCTCTTCCTAGGGTTTTTGGCAACCTTTTTTCCTCTGCTACTATCAGTAGTGACTCCTGATAGGGCCTCTGTAACTTCACCCTCTCAGAGTGGATACCTTCCTGACTCCGGGCCCATGGCTCACAAAGTTCTCCTGTGACAGGCTGAGCAGTGCCTCTCCTGAGGAGACTTGGGTGACATTTTTTAACTAAAACATTTTTTCAATAAAAAATGCAGATTGGATTACATTGCGATATCTTGTCTATTTGTGTCAGTGTTGAATATTGGTTGGAACTAAAGATTTTTGTTCAGCTTTGGATGCCAAAACATTTCATTTGATCCCAAATTATTTTATTTTTACTTTTTAGTCTCTGTAAATTTTGAGAGAACACTTCATGAATTTGATCAAACTGACTTTTAAAACTTTTTTTTCAGACTTGCCAGTAAACCTAATAAGCTATTATCCACTCATCTCTTTCCTGACTTACCCCTGCCAGCATCACAGGAATAGTTTTTTCTCTCAACTCACTCACTCCTCTCTTCTCCATCCCAGCCTCAGGCCATGTGTTCTTTGGTGTCCTCTTCATGGGCCAAGAAAAAGAAGATGCTGCTGGGTGAAGGACAGACATAACAGTCTGGATAAGGGAGGAGATATGTTGGTGAAGTAATTAATGAACGAATGACTGAAAGAGAATGCATAAGGGAAAGAGTGGAAGTAGGACGGGAGTGACAGGACATATGGGGGGTGGGAAAGACAGAGAGATGAGGAGACATTAGTGATCAAAGTGATGGGGGGAAAAAACAAACATAAGAATAGAAAACCCAAAGAAAGTTGGAGAGAGGATGGGGAAAAAAAGAAGAGAGCATTTGAAAGCATTTGAAGCAGAGTCCCAAGGGGATGTCTCAGTGAGTGGCCTGCCACAGAACTAGGAGTTTATAAGGGTTCTACTCTGTGTCTTGTGGGCCTGCAAACCTTGGATGCAATTCCCATCACAAGTTCAGTGCAGCTCTGAGCATTCATACCTGCCACCCTCTCCTTTGCTGTACCTCATGTCTAGTTTTTACTGCTGCTTGGAAAGAACCAAATAAAATAAATCTTATTAGATTATACTAGAAAATAATATATCCTCTACTTGAAATCAATTCAACAACAGCCTGAGTTGCAGCCTCTATTTTTCTAATCCTCTCTTCTTCTCAATATTATTTTCACAGTTGCAACCCCTGTTGTTGTGACACCAGCAACTGGTTTGGAGATTTTTGGAGAGTCGTGAGGACCTCAGACTTCCCAGAAAATCCTGAATTTTAGGTCAAAATCCTGGAGTTAGGCTGGTACTTGAGCATGCAGCAACTCTTGTTGAAATCTGGATCCAGTTTATTATAGGAATATAATATGATTGCATGTGCATGCCATCTAGTGGTGGCCATAATTAAAGCAGCTAGTAGTCTCTTACACAGGAAATGCCACTTTTTACTTCAATAACCAGGATCCTTTAGCAGGAAGTTAGGTGTGGTCTGTTGAAGGAGAATTTTAAAAAAAGGGGAAAAAAAAGGAAAAAAAGAAAAGAAAAAGGCATGATGGAATTTTAGCTGCAAGCTTCATGGTGTCATTCCATATCCACATAAGTGTGAGATTCTACATGGGTAATGCATGTTTAATTGTTACCTATAGTATTTATATGGGATTCTATATTTTTTTCTGTCATTGGCAATAAAATTCATGAGGGTTTTGCAGTAGGATCACTTTCATATTCCTTCTTCTGCTACCAATTTGTGTATGTTCCAGCAGCAGTTTTCTACATAACATCCATGCTGTAGGTGCATTTGCCTGTAATTGGAAAGTATGCTTCACAGATGTATCTGCATGAGCTAGTGGATATGTTTGCATTCATGCGTGTGCATGTGTGAGTGCACCCGCATGTGGGTAGGGGGAGATGGTTAGCTATATGATGAAGAGGAAAGGAATGAAGGAGAAGACTTAGTATTACCTTATACTCTGAAGGCTCTATAACCATGAAGCCACTGCAGCTGTGCTGAAGTGATATATATATATATATATATAAAATTAAAGAATGCATTCAGGTTGTTTCGTGTAATTTGAAGTTGCTAATTACTCCTATGGAATATCAATTAGCATATAAGCTGTTAATCTGCTGTTACATTTGCTTTATTTTTATAAGCAGCATGCTTATTTAGAGCCCTGATAAAAGTATTGAATAATATGTCAGTGATTAAGTGAAGGATTTCAAGTATCTCGGCGTTGGAAAATATTGTCTATTAGCCATTTTTGGCAGAAGCATAAGGTAGAATTGAAAGGAGATGGTACTGCTTTTGGTACTGAAGACTGTGCAAACTATATACAATTTCAATGGTGACAGATAATAATAACCCATCTAAAGTTATAGCATCGAGTGATTTAGATCAATTTTGGTTATTACAGAAATGTTTTCAGTGCACAACATGTTGCCAGGCAGGAAATCTGAGTACAGGTGCCTCAGCCTCTTTCCGTGCTTCCTGAGCTGGCAGCTCTGCAAAGGCAGCATACTTGTCCCTGAACAGAAGGAGCACATCACATCACTATCAAGCAATCCTTTTGGCTGATAGTTTTAAGTGGCAGTGATGGGCTCCAGAAGGAGCCATTTCTGGGTGTCCTCTCCAGAAGAAGGGTTGATTTGTGATAAGGTTTTTCAGGTGATAGTGGTATTGGTTGGTTGTGATAAATGCCCCCACTCCTTGACACTTCACTGTAAACACAATTTAACTGTGAATTCATTTCAGTAAATGTGCTGCAAAATATCCACCATATCATTTGTTTAAATGATCACAAAATTCCACTGGGAAAAGAAAGGAAATGGGGATCCTTTGTATTTAAAATTGCTAATCTATTACTTTTTAGCAAGAAATTCATTTAAAATTATTTTTTTCTAGAATTGCTGCCTTTCCAGATATATACAAGAGACCAGATGAAAAGGAAAAGGGAGTGAGAGACTGGCTGGGAGGGAAATGCATGAATGAATCAGCTTCATAGCATACTGCTCTTCAGTTATAATAATAATAATTTAAGAAGTTACTCTGCAAAAAATTCTATAAAATTATATCCCTTTAAATTGCTTGAGCAGTGCATTGCTCTAATATTTTTGTGTGGTTTTTTATATTTTTAGCAGTTTTTTATGTGAGAGGCTAAACAGAAATTAAGAGGTGCAGGATGAAAAGATGGCACAATCAGTGCTGGTACCACCAGGACCTGACAGCTTCCATTATTTCACAAGAGAGTCACTTGCAGCTATTGAACAACGTATTGCAGAAGAAAAAGCTAAGAAGTCCAAAGAAGAGCGCAAAGATGATGATGATGAAAATGGACCAAAGCCAAATAGTGACTTGGAGGCAGGGAAGACACTGCCATTTATTTACGGTGACATACCTCCAGAAATGGTGTCCGAGCCCTTGGAGGACCTGGACCCATACTACATCAATAAAAAAGTAAGTAATTATTAAGTATGCATTGAGGATCTTACTGATCAGATTTAAGTATTAAAATACAACAGACCCTTTGAAGGGCTCCCTCTCTCCACTGCTTTGGATACAGTCTTGCAAACACTTACTCTCTGGTTATAGCTCTCCAACTGTTGACTCCCCATAGTGAGCACAACATCTAGTAATAAGGGTTATAGGTATATGCAGAACCAAGGCCCAGGTTTTGAAGAATGCTCCATTAGCTTTAATATAATGTACTCAAAGATTTACTCTAATTGTAGTTTTCAGTATATTACACATGGGAGAATGGCTGAAGAATTAGTATACAAGTTATTTTTAGAGTGTTGTTATTTCATTAATCACTCCATTATAAATGTGAAAGGAGCAAATCTTCAATTAGGGATGTCAGCCTTTTCATTTTGAAAACCATTTAGAGGCTGCCTTGATGGGTCTCTTGCTCATTTTCTTCACTGTCATATAGAAAACAAGGGTTTTACTACTAAGCATTCTCTCATTGCCTGGGTTGTAAGGAGCAGGAAATGCCTCCTTCCCTCACTCTACACTCTGTTGAGAGAGTGTATCTCTGTTTGTTTGTTTTAATCCTATGATGCACCACAGGGGACAAATGGAATAATACAGAAGTTCTAGGACTCTGGGGAGATGGCCCCAGGGTTTTCTCTGGTGTTCTGTATTTCTGAGTGCTGTACCGTTTGCAATGGGGGGAAACTTCCAACAATTCAGAAGAAACTCCTCTAGCTCAAATGTATGGAATTTTCTATCTTCATGGTTTTTTCTTATACAGGGAAAAATGTAGCCCCTAGGATTTAGCTAGTTCTTTTTGAAAACATATAGAAAGCTAAAAGTAGAACCTCCAAACTGACTATTGTTAGGAGTCATACATGAACTGAGAGACTCAGTAAGCGTAGGAGTTTCTGCCCTGTCATCAGTCATTTTCTCCTCTAAGACAACAAGAATATCTAGGTATATACCATGGTGAGCTGCCGACAGGCAGCAGATGCATTTTTAAAAATAAATTAAAAAAACCCAAAAAGCCTTGACCTTATAATGCTGCTCAGTGTGGCATTCTGAAAGTTCACATTGTCATGGGTAAATGGGGATCTATATTTGAAAACGAAATTATTTGATTAGGATTATATACTGCTTATCTTACTGAATTGACTAGTTCTGCTGAAGCTCAGTAATGCTAACCATATAGGACCCAAGCTTGTCATCAAAATAATCATGCCTTAGAAATCAGAAAAGTAATGGTTATGATTAACATTAAAATGATATAACCTCCTTTTGATTTATAACTCAGTTTTAAATTGGCTGTCTTAGTGAATGACAATACAGTTGTCAGGGACCAAATCATATTTTTGATGTATGGTAGTTTCTAGTACAAAAATAAAATCTTCACATATGAAGAACTTTCTCAGAAAATTTTCCTGGATTTCCTCTGAATCTCCAGAGTTTGTATATTTAGGTCAGGCTTTATTTTCATTGCATAAATATATCTCAGTTGGACAGGATCACACAAAGGATTGCTTCAAGAGGGATTTGGTTTGAATAAGGGCAGTAGAAAATGAGTGAGGAACTCAGATTTTGGGGCAGAAATCAAGGATAAAATGATGAGGTACCTAGAGAAACAAGGAGAAATATGAAATGATATGCAAATTGAGACATTGCAGGTTCACTAAGGACAAAGTAAATCAAAAATAAAATCATGAAAGGGTAGAAATACAGCTCCTGGAGTCAGCAGGGAGCTGAGGGCAAGGCTTGGTGAAGGCAGTAAAAGCTGTGGCAGGTGAATTCTGGTGTAGGCCTGGTTTGTGCTTCCAGGGTTTCAGCTACAGTGTTTCCTACACCTGTTCACAAGGCATAGCCTCCCCTCTGATCCTAACTGATGCAGAATGTGGCCACTGGCAATGCGCATGGTTCACTTGGCTTGTATCTCCTTTGGGATCTCTACTGCTGCCAGCAGTGCTAGCTAGCTGGTCTCTCTTACAGTTGAGGAGCATAAGCTTTTACATTCTCCTGTTTCCTGCATCCTCTCTCCCTCCTCTGAGCTTACCTGAGCAGAAGCAGTGTAAGCTTGGCCGCGAGCCCATGTAGAATATAAATCTTTTAAAGACTTAGCTGTGCACAGCATATTGAGTAAAGGCTGAGCCTTCTTGGATAATTTGGATTTAAGAAAAGATTTTAATTCAAATGCATTCCCTTTAAAAATGCCATTTAGTGCGTGTGTATATGTATATGTAGCTGTATGTGAAAATACGCAACCAGTATAGATAAGTTGTGCTATACTGTACATGAATTTGTAGACAGAGGGCAGAAATTGAAATATAATGGTTAGTGAATTGTGTGGTACTTAGCACAAATCATGCAAAATCATATCATATGAAAAATAGATAAATTTGCAGGCATAAAAGCCTCCCAATGCAGCCATTTTTAAAGGATTTTGCTATGTGCGAGGAAAAGATGGTTCAGCTCCGTGAGTATTATATCCATAATTTGTTGAGCAACTATGTTTTGAGCAACTATGTTTTCCTTTATTTTAATGGGAGACAAGCTTTGCAAACCAGCTTTGAAAGTCAAACTATCAGTACTCCCCAGCAGCAGTATTTCATATGGTATCAATGAAGGTAGCTAGCATGGAGAATGCTAATGCTGAGGTTCAAATGATACTCACAATTACAATTATGTTCAGCAGGTGAGTTATATGCTATACTAAATGACTAAAGAGTCAAATATTATGCTTCATTAAATCTATCTTTGTCCTAAGCCAACATAGATTATTTGTATTTTCTGCATAAAGTTGTTGAAAGGGTTTTGGAGAATTCACTTGTGAAAGTTCAGTTGGCAGCTATGCCATGCATGAGGGGAACCAGGGAAAAGGTCAGTTGGTCTGTGAGGTTGTCAATGGGTGTAGAATATGGTAACTATAAACAATGATAAAGTGCAGAACTTAAGAATCCAAACTGTACATATACTAAATGATGTTTTTCATTTTTTATTCCTTTTCTAGACTTTTATAGTATTGAATAAAGGGAAGGCAATCTTCCGATTCAGTGCCACTTCTGCAGTGTACATGTTAACTCCTTTCAATCCCCTTAGAAAAATAGCTATTAAGATTTTGGTACATTCATATCCTTTTCAAGTGGTTGGTTCAAAATATTAATGAATGAAATCCTGCTCTTTTGTTTCAGTATTTAAATCAGTAGCTGTCTGCATGTCCCAGGCTGGGTATGATACACAACACTCTGTCCATATTCTTGGTACTACTTCTTTCCTCTGTTTCTCTCCCATCTCCTTCTCTCATTTCTGCTCCTGCTTTATAGCTTAGAAATGAATCATAACATGATGATATTAGAAACAAAGTAGCCTTTCTTATTTCTACCTGTTTTCTTTTTCTTCTTTCCCTCCTATTTTTCTCTCTCCTTTCTTCCTCCTCCTCTCTCATGCTGTATCATTTCCATCTTTTCTCATTCTTTCCCTTTTTCCTATAACTTCTTCATATGCTACAGGTATATTGTTTTAATTTCCACAAATTTCTTCAACAGTGTTTTGTATTAAAACAATCTAAACTTTGATTTCAGATTTTATCTTGCATAAATATTTACAGAAAATCTGATTATTATGTTTTCTCTCATTCTCTGATTCTGATCATGGCTGCAGATGGGCAAATTAATAGGTTTCCTTGAAATCCTTAGTTTCATTTCAGATTGTGTGTCCATCATGTGTTTTTATCAGTCTTTTTTTCTGTTGGCCATAATAATTTTCCACACTTTTATTCTGGAAGTACACTTTAGTCACCAAGAGTGCCTGTACATGAGTGTGGAGGCTGCTCCAATGCGCTATAATTACACTGTGGTGGAGCAGAAGCAATTAATTGAGTCTGCTGGAGCATGCTCCAGCAAAAGCCTGCATCTCATGTATCAGAATCACTGTGCTTCAAACTGGTGGGGGGGGCATCGAACAAGCTTTGGTTCAAGCACCCCGCCACCATTTTGAAGCGTGGGGATGCTGATGCATGAGATGTATCTCATGTATAGTGTACATTGTGGGAAAGATATATATTGTTTATTTTTCCATTTATCTTTGGTGCTAAATAGGTCTGTGTGAAGCTTCAGTTACTGATTCAATTTGGTAGAGATTCAGTCTGATTCAGTGGCCAAATCTATGAATCTGAATTGAATTAGGAGACCCTTTAATCGCTCTGAATCAAACTGGAACCCTCCGAATCAATTCAGAGAGATTTGAAAAGATTTAACAATTTGGACATAGACACACAGTGTACTCGGCAGCAGACCCGGAAGTGATCAGAAGCACTTCCAATCCACTTTCCCTTCACCCCCTTGGCTCGGCACTGGTGCCTCCCTGGTCTGGGGTGGCACCCGGGGTCCCCCCATGGCCAAATGCTGAGCCAAGAGGGTGTGAGGGGGAGCCCCTGCTGCGTGCTTGGTGGTGGACCTTGAAGTGGACTGAAGTACTTCTGGTCTACTTCTGGGTTTGCTGCTGAGCATGTGGGGAAGCCCCACACACTCCTGTGGGACGCTCCATCTGCCCCACCATCACAGCATTCATGAGCTCCTTCTGGTACCTCGAGGTATGTAGAAAACACAAATAAAGGTGTGTCTATGACCGAATTGCTGATTCTCTGAATCAGCACTGACTCTTTAGATTCAGATTTGGCCGAATAAAATTGGGACTGTGATCTGAATCAATGAATCAAATCACTGTCCCCGATTCGGGTCGAATCCAAATCCGAATTGAATGTGGCCTGTTTCACACACCGCTAGTGCTAAGGCACTTCTAAAAAGCAACAGTACAGCAGGAACCCACAGTACTGAGAGGGTATTTTTATAGGAGCCAATCATGACCCAATATGCAATGTGTTAATGTACAACATTCTCAAAATAGATCATTTTAGATTTATAGAAATCCTCCTCCAGGTTGGTGCCCTTCCCATTTTTCTGTTTGCAAGTATAAATTTATGAAGTATTGTAGCAAATAGTATTCCGGGGAAAAACGTAATTACTTCAATTGAGCAGGATGATTTTGAAGAGGCACAATATGCTTTTTGTGCCTTCTTGCCATGATATTTGTGAAGCCAGGGATAGTTAACGTTATAAAAATTCATCTCTTGACAATAAAAGAGTGCACAGAAAACTCCAGGAGAAGAGCCACATGGTATTTCCCACCTCTTCGGCTTCTATTCCTATGTAGGAGCACCATCTGTACTTACATTTTGAGTCAGAGAGGCATCAAGTTAAAGTAGCTCTCAAAAAATCTTTGTAAAATGTAACTCTCTGCATTTCCTTGGTGATACTGCCATCATGTGGCTATCACATGCATCATGTATCTGTCTCGTATTTTTATGTTAAATATTTTCATGACTTAGGTAAATTTTGACTCCAGATCATGAATGGTGCAAATCAAGAACAACATCATCAAAGTGAACAGATATTGAAGTTATTCTGGAGTTTACTATGGATTAGTATTATGCAAACAAAATTTGGGTCCCAAATGGCTTATATTGTAACCAGTAACAGATGTAGCACAAGCAAAGGCAATTCAAGTTTCTCTTTCAATCAGAAGCATAATAGTGTTATGAAGAACATAACTTTTATCTGATTTTTGTCCAAATATGTAGACATGAAAGACTGGATTATTGTATTACAGTGGAGGCACCCCCTTTTTAAGTCACTCATTTTTTATTTCAAAGAAAAAAAAATGTGATAATTTTTAAAAGAGTAGGGCATTCTTTATCTCTTTCAGAGCTTTTGATTTTCAATGCTTTATTGTTCTCATTTGACTAAAGATCAACAATAAAGCTATTTACCTTGAGCATGAACAGAACAATGAAGAAATTAATAATGCTTCATACTGAAAGTTTGCCAAACTGTAATGTCAATTTAATATTATTGCAATTAGATTTGCTGATGTTAAGTTCCTTGACTATAACCTACATTATTCAGCATGCTTATTATGTGCACTATTTTGACCAACTGTGTATTTATGACCATGAGTAACCCTCCGGATTGGACAAAGAATGTAGAGTAAGTTAAATGCATTTTATTTAAATATATTGAAAAATATTAAATGAATTTTAGATCAGTGGCTTTATATTACTCAAGCTGACATACTGATAGCAGGCAATCTGTGATATTGCTGCTGGTTTACCCTGCCTAGTGTAACTAACCTGACTTTAAAAACATCATTTTATTCATTACTTTCATTTTCTATATTTTCAGTTTATTTGAAAGAATCACAGGTGTGTGTACAAAGGAATACATCAGCCTTTTCTGCAAGTACTTCCCATTGAGTTCAGTAGAAGTTCTATGCTTGTAATTAAGATATAAAATAGTCCCTTTTCTCCCCATCTAGTATTCTCAAGGTGTATCCCTCTCTTCCCTCTCCCACCTCCAATGTGTGGTACACATCATATCAATAATTAAACTGTCTTTAGGACTCTTATGTCTCCTGTACACCTTTGTATGGGCCTCCCTTACCCTTAATCCAATAATATTTATGCAGTAATTAAGACATTTACATATATGAAAAAACTAATAGCAGAAAGTATTTGATGGAATTGGTATTACTGGAGTAAATATGAGAGAGAGAAGGATTGTTGTGGGTGGTAACTATTGGGCCAACTGTATAACTGGGGAGCTTTTACATACCAAGTACCGTTCCTCAGGTCTGAGAATGAAGCAGATAGGACAAAGTCCCATGTGAAACTCTATATGTAAATAGGAGTTTTATATAGACCTTTGTTCTATCTGATATTCAGCACAAACTGTTGTCTTTTCTCTTAAGTGAGGAAGTGTACTTGATACCCCAGAGATTGTCTATACCCCTCCCAACCATACAGCTGGTCTAATAAAAGATGTCATCAACAAAAATCTTTGCCTGTGATGAACTTTTAATTATTCTCCTGCTATTTAACATCTGGGGAAAAAAAGGAAGAAAAGGATTGAGTACGATGTGAATAGCCACTAACCAGTTCTCCATAATACAGCCATGTGTATGATTGTAGTCTATAGGTCACAGATTGGGAGGACATGCTGCTCTCCCTTTGATTTTTTAATGATGTTATCTTGATTGTTTTTTTCTGCCATTACAGTACTTCCTATTTTGGACAATATCCAGCTATCCTTGATGTTAAAATCAGGGAGGGAAATCCAGTAAATATTAAATTCAATAGCAAATCTCCCATTGAGGTATTTTAACATATTACAACTAGAGGTCAGTGTGGCTGCAGAATTTGGCTTAGCTTTCATCCCTGCTGGGTTCCTGGAAGACCAGTGCTATTGAGGGTTCTTCCAAGTGATTTGGAGTTAACCAATGTGGAACAGTAGGTCCCTTTGTTCATTAGAAAAAGGATTTTGTAATATAAAAAAGTGGCTAAATAGATTTTCATCAAGTTTTCCAAAATGCTCATTTATGGGCAGAAAATAAAAGGCTTGATCATCGTAGATGCTGAGTAGGGCTATGTGGATAATTGATATTTTTGGTTCAGTGGTCAAACTGGAATAAGAAGAGGTGTTTCAGATTTATTCAAAGCAGAAATCCACTTTGAGTCAAAGTTTTATTCAAAATAAAACATATGCTTTTCAGGTGTGCTTTATCCCTTTTTTTAATAATCAGGTTACATTTTAAGATGTCATCATTTCAAAAATAAATATCAGTATTTTATTTTTAAAAATGCCAAACTGAAACACTGTCTCTTCTAATTTCTTCTTCTGCTTTTTTTGACACCATGACCTGCTAAATTTGACCTGAACTTGCAAATAGTTTATATCAACCTGAATTTTAAGTTTGATAAATAAATTATTTATTGGAAAAATATACCCAATTCTCAGCACTCATAAATTTAAGAAAAGTCAGTGAGGGATGAGGGTAGTCAGCCTATTGAAAGATCAGTTCACAAAACACAGACATTTCATGCTAAAAAAGATTAAAAACCCAAACCAAAACAGAAATGTGATCATTTGAAAAGCATTTTTGCAAGCCTAGTTAAATAATTTGTTAACATGTAAATATTGTAACACAGATTCAAGTTGGATTTGATTCGGTATGACTGAACTAATGGCAGTTTTACAACTAACTCAGTGGGTTTAGCAGCTGTACCTTAGTTATCCATATGTAGTATAGTCTATAGTACTATGTATATATACTATATTTTATACATACATTTTGATTCTTTTTTCTCAAGAAAAATTTTGCAAATACTTATAGTCATATTCCTCATTCAATTCTTAGATCATTTCTAAAGAAGAAAATGATGCAAACAAGAACTAGAAAAACTAACTTGTATAGAAATATTTTGTGAATAGTATTTGTGTCTATTAATCTTTGTTTTAATATTTTCCTCAGATACACGTTCACTGGAATTTATACCTTTGAATCACTTATAAAAATTCTTGCAAGGGGATTCTGTTTAGAAAATTTTACTTTTCTCCGAGACCCATGGAATTGGCTGGATTTCACTGTTATTACATTTGCGTAAGTTTTTTGCAAATTTTAGTATTTATGAGGGTATGAAATTAGTAGCTACAAACTGCATCCTGTTTTGGCAAGTAGAACTTTTGGAGCATGGATTTTCTGTGGTTTCAATATGTTTAACTTCCTTTACACATTTTAGTATTGCAAATTACACACACGCTTCAAAAGTCATAATGGTGCATCAGCCCATTTGGACTGCAATTATCATTGGCCTACACTGTTAAGAAATGCTAATTTCATATCCTGTCTTCTTTCTGTTCACCAGAATGGAAGCGATCCCTTTGACTTCATGCCACAAACTTACCAAATTAGGTGTTCAAAACTAAAATCAGTGTGGTTTACTTCAATGACATTTAAATTTAATTTCATGGTCAGGAAAGCATATTAATAATACAAGGCAAAATGCAGTGAAAGGTGAAGAGGTCTTGATGAAAGACCCAAGTAAGTAGCATAAAATCTGCCTCAATTCTGAATAATTGTGATTTAATTCTACAGGTATGTAACAGAATTTGTAAACCTAGGCAATGTTTCAGCTCTTCGAACTTTCAGAGTATTGAGAGCTTTGAAAACTATTTCTGTAATCCCAGGTAAGAAGTAAATGGTGTAAGGTGTTAGGCCCCTTGTATCTCCAACTGTTATTTGTGTGCTGTCATTGTGTTTGTGTGTGAACTCCCCTATTACAGATATGTGACAGAGTTTGTGGACCTGGGCAATGTCTCAGCGTTGAGAACATTCAGAGTTCTCCGAGCTTTGAAAACAATATCAGTCATTCCAGGTGAGAGCTAGGTTAAACACTGAGGCTGATTTTAATTACACAGAGGCTGTAATCACATCCTTAAAGCATAAGCCTTGTTGCTGGCTGTTCACTGTAAACAAAGTAAAAAAGCAAGAATCAAGACCTTCAATTTTCTTTACTTTTGATTTTTGCTTTTTTAATATTAGCTTTATTTTTTTTACAAAATCAGCCTTTGGGTTTAACAAATACTTGCATGAGACATTTGCCGTAAACAGCCTATGTGATTTGCATCTAATTACATCAAGCATTATGTACACGTTTTTTAAAAAGTTACTCTTAAGGCTTTTTTTTTTATGCAAATTTTGTCATTTATTGCAGGCACTTGGGATAGAAAGTTGCAGTCTGTTTTTTAAACTATAATGAAATAAAATCAGACAAGATAGCATGGGCCATGCATGGGAGATTTTTTTGAAAGATGTCTGTCTTCTCCAAACCAAACTATTAACTGTACTTTAGTAAGAGATTTGTTGCCGTATTATTAAACTTTGCATGTATAATATGAACTTTTTTATTTGATTTACTACTACAGAATGTTTTAAAGCCAGATAATATATTAAAAGGTTTGGGCAAGAGGCATCAGCAAAAAAAAAAAAAAAAAGCAAGAAACTTTTTCTATGTAGGTCTGAGATATAGCATGAATAATAAATTCACTTTTTTGGCATAAACAATGTGTTTGGAAATATGTATTCTTTATTTCCACACACAGTCTCAAATTGACATGACTTTGCAGCTTTTCATTCATCTTCACAAGCAATCAGGCTTTTCACATAATTTACTGTATCACAAACATTAGTATCATTTAGTTGTCATTCTGCATGAAATTCTTATCTTGCCAGGAAAAATCATATGGTACTTTATATGTTGAGTACCTGTTTAACATCATAATAAACAATCCTTTCTACTTGCAGGCTTGAAGACTATTGTGGGAGCCCTAATTCAGTCTGTGAAGAAGCTCTCGGATGTAATGATCCTGACTGTGTTTTGTCTGAGTGTATTTGCACTAATAGGGCTACAGCTGTTCATGGGCAACTTAAGACATAAATGCTTGCAGTGGCCTCCAGACAACTCAACTTTTGAAATAAATGTTATTTCCTACTTTAACAGCACAATAGGTGAAAATGGTTCATTTGTTAATGCAACAGTGAGCACATTTAACTGGGATGAGTACATTGAAGATACAAGTAAGAATTAATTATATTTACTCAGTTTTTTGCCTGAAAGATACAATAGCATGTTGTCTTTTGATTATGATTAAAGTTCTTTAATCAGACCTAGAGATTTAACCACCCCCTCAAAAATATTTGATAATTCAGATGCAACCAAACATCTACAAAAATATCAGGTAGCTTTGTGTACCAGGCACAGTGGCAGAGCAGTTAAAGTCTCCCCCCACCTCTCAAGGTATTTATGCTTTGTTTTGCTCTGCCCTGGGCTCTTGCCAAAAAATGCTCCCCCTCATCTTTCAGGCTGGGTGTTACCAGACTACTCCATGAGCTGTTAGGCTTGGATGAAGCTTCTTTCCTTTTTCTGTCGGCATGTCTACATGAGACATTTACTGCAGAGCTGCCTAATTAGCTCTACAGTAAAACATTGCCATCTACACGTGTGGCACTATTAGGATGGAGTAAACTGATTAACTCCTCTGCAGCAGAGTTCTTTACTCCTCAGTAATGCATGTGTAGAAGCTGACAGGGCTGGTTCAGGCACGAGGGTCCTTTAGTGCATGGGGTGCCTGCTGGTTATCTCCTTCACAGCACATTGAACCAGGTTGGAGCAGTCTTGGGCCAGCAGGCTGACCCCTCCAAGCCTCCTGCCAGCCAGGGCTATTCTGACCCAACTCAAAATGCTGTGGTCTCAGGCACATACTTAAACATGGCTCCCAGGAGTAATAAATAAGAGTAATAATAAGAGTTTATTGCTTTGCCTGAATAGCACATGTAGATGTGTCCTATATGTATTATTGGAATTTCTCATAAAAAAATCATCGTCACCTCATGTCAAAATTTCCCTTTACAAATTCTTCAAGGTAGTTGTAGGGAGAGCACTTGTAACCCCTCCTGGTACATGTTAATGTGGAGAAATAAGGAAATGTTTGTCTATTACACAAGTATTCATTTGTTACTGATTTGTAAATAAACAGAAGGCCTAACATATCAATGTCCTTAGTACTTTATCGTTTATAGAATGACTTACAGTGAAAATGATGTGATGTATTTGCCTTTATCAAGCAACTGGCCAAGGCCATTAACTGTTATGTTAAAAAGCTAAAGAAAAAAAAAGCAGTGTAGAACAACTCTGAAAATCTTTGTCCCTTATTGCCATTAGAAGCAGTACTCATTTTGTTCTCATCAGTTTGTTTACTGTCAAGGTAGTAGCTCATTTTCATAATGTTACATTTTGCATTAAGTTTAATGTCTTAATTTACTTAGTAATTAGATCTTACCTTAGATATTTTACAGCCTCCATCAGTAAAATAACTGAGGCTCAGACTGGGAGGTATCTTTTGGTACCTAACTCCCATAAGGTACCTGTCTGCCATTGATTTTCACTGGAAGTTAGACATCTAGGCAGGTGTATAAGTGTCTTTGTGGAACTGGAACTGAGTGCTTCAAAGCCTTTTAATATATTTGAAGCAGCAGCATCCCTTACATAAATTTGTCTAATAGCTTCTTAAAAACCTCCAGTAAAGGAAAGTCTTGGCATCCTGATGTATGCTGCTCTCATGTTTGTTCACCCTTTGAATTAGCAAGGTTTTCCTAGTATCCAAGCTAACTATTCTTTGCTGAAAATTAAGCTGAATACTTCTCCTAGCTGCAGTAGTCACGGAAAATAATTCATTATCATCCACTTCGCAGGATCCGCTTTATAAACACTTAAAGATTTATCATGTTCCTCCCCTCCCTTGCTTAGTCTTCTTTTTTTTTTTACATTACCCAAACTCAGTTCTTTTAATGTTTTCTTACGGGTCATGTTTTTTGAACTTCCATTTTTGATTGCTTTTCTCTGGAGTCTTTCCAAGCATGGTGGCCTAAATTGGCATGGTACTCCAGCTGAGGTCTCACCAGTGCCAAGTAGAGCAGGAAAATTACTTCATATCTCTTACATACAGTATTTCTAGTGTGACATTTTCTTTTTTTTGTGGCAAGAGCGTCACCCCCAAATTCTTTATGCAGTATTGCTGACTAACCAGTTATCCTCCATTTATAATTATGCCTGTGATTCTTCCTTCCTCAGTTTATTACTTTCAGTTTTCCTGTATTGAATTTCGTCGTGTTGATGTATACACATCTCTTCAATTTTTCAACATTATTTTGAATTCTGATATTGCTCTCTCCAGAGTGCTCATAATCTTTCCCAGTGTGGTGTCTTCTGCACATTTTGTAAATATGCTCTGCTTCATCTTCCAAGTCATTTGTGAAAATATTGAATAGAAACAAGCCCAATACATTCCCACTTGAGATTCTATCCCATTTTGACATGGGATTGAGCACTACTTCCTGAGAATGGTTTTTCAACCAGTTGTACATCCTCCCGATAATGATTATACCTTAGGCAGTATTCCCTAAGGTCCCTCATAAAAATGCCATGTCTATATCAAGATGGATCACATCTACTCTTTCCCTTTGTTCCACTAGGTCAGTAACCCTGGCAAAGAAAGAATATTTATTCGGCGTGCTCTGTTTGTAACAAACCTGTGTTAGCTGTTTTTTAATCACCTTATTATCTTCTAGGTCCTTACATAGTGGATGTTCACTAATTTGTTCCAGAGTGTATTCAAGGATCACAGTTAGGTTTATTCATCTATAGTTCCCTAAGTCCCCCTTTATCCTTTTTTTATCCCCATTTAATAGGTGGGGAACTCATCTACACTGAAATCAATAGGAGCTACATGCTTTTGAAAATATCACTAGGTTCCTATCTGTACCTCTTAGTGGCTGTATCTACATGAGTAGCAGACTGCGCAGTTATAACTGAGTACTAAATGACTGCGCAGTAACCAGCATTACTTCACAGTAACATCTGCACATGTTTTTTTTCAGACACTACTTCACAGTAGTTATGAGCTACTATGCAGTAGCTCATTATTACTATGTGGTAGCATTGCCTCATGGTTAGTGCCCGCCAATGTGGGCTACCGCTCTTTCTTACTGCACAGTAGCATCTCATGTAGACATGCCCAGTATGTATTAAAATTTGGCCCTGATTAACTTGTGTGAGGTCCCAGAGAAAATTTCCTTTGGAGCACGGAAGTGAATACAGGTCTTCTGAATCCTGAATTTGGCTAGGACCCATATCACTGTAGCCCTTTCTTGTCTAAATATAGCTATTAGATGGTCTCTTACAGTGGATCGTAGGAACAGACATTCTGCTTATAGTCCCTCTTTTATATTGGGCCAGATTTTCTGCTGTGTCCAGCTTATGCTGCTTGTAGCAGTCTAGAAACACAGTCAAGGGCTGGCTGCAATTTCTTGATTCTCTGCTCAGCCCTGGCCCCTAGGTGACCAATCACATGCCAGCTGGCAGTGGTCCCCAAGTGACCATCTGTTTTCTGGTGATAGCCAGAGCATATCTCACTCTAGCCACTTCCCCTACCTGCCTTGACATGCCATCTGTAGCAAGAGTTGTGCCAGTTCTACATTTGGTGGAGATTCCCCATTGCAGGAAGACTTTTGAACAACAAAGTTAAAGTAAATAGTTCCACTTAAAGAAAAGAGAGGAAACTGATCGGGGATAAGAATACATCTTCATTTTTTAAGATTGATCTTTAGCTAATCCCTTATCCACAATGGGCATGCCTGCAGTACCTCTGACTGTGCTAGGGAGTGCTGCCATGAAAATGTAAATGAAAATGTACTTTCTTGACCATTCATACCAAATTCTAAAAAAATGTAGTTGCTACCACAATGACACTTGGAACATGCCCAGTAAGCATGCATGAGCCTGAGAAAATCATTGGGCACATCCTCAGTGCATACCACCAAGTGCCTATATTGAATTTTTTCAGCTGATGAGGTGGGATCTGTTTTTACAACAGCACTCCTAGCGTGTTCAGTGGTATTATAATGCTATTAAGCCAGAAGCTGAGCACTTCTGTAGTCATTTCTTCATAGAAAAGTGAGTTTCTTCTGTATATCCAAACTATGCTTACTGTCATTGGCATTTTAAGATGAGGCATACCCTCTTAGTCCACTATGTTGCTTAAGAGCCATCATTTGTTTCTGAAACAATAAACCCTGTGTCTACTAGGGCTGTGTGAAATTACTGTGTTTCATTTTGGATTCAGTGTTTCAGAGGGACAGTGATTTGTTTTGGTGTT
This sequence comes from Crocodylus porosus, assembly GCF_001723895.1. Classification (NCBI taxonomy): domain Eukaryota; kingdom Metazoa; phylum Chordata; order Crocodylia; family Crocodylidae; genus Crocodylus; species Crocodylus porosus. The sequence goes on along the minus strand of NW_017728949.1, from coordinate 47,464,678 downwards.
TTGTAGGGCTGTGTGAAATGGCTCTGTTTCATTTTGGTTCAGATTTGGCATTTCAGAGGGACAGTGATTCATTTTGGTGTTTTGGATCACTGTCCCATTTTGTTTCAGCCAAAACTGTTTCAAAACTATTTTAGAATTTTGACTGACTAAAACTTTGTCATTTCTTGCCTGATTCAGATGAAACTAACAGGGCTGCTGCTAGCCCCTTCTGAGGCCATGAAGTCCACCAAGTTTCAAGGAAATAGGTGCAGAGGTTTCTGTGAAACTGCACCTCAAACTGTTCAAAGCAAAACTCATGTCACTTGTGTGTGTGTAGGCAGAGCTGAATGAAAATTGCACAGACGGTAGACCCTTCTGAGGCCATGACAACTGCAAGGTTTCAAGGAGATAGGTCTGGGGGTTTCTGGGAAATTGCACCTCAAACTGCTAAAAGCAACACTCGTGGCGTGTGATTTGATGTATTTGTTAAGGTGCAGTGGGATAAAAATTGCAGGGATGGTAGCCCCTGTTCTCACCCTGACAACTCCACTGCAACCCATAAGGCTTCTCAGAGATCTTACAGATCTGGGCTTTTCCAGCCAGGACTATGCAGTGGCTGGAGGTTATCAGGTTTCTTCTATCCACCTTTCATCAGGGAGGTTCGTAGGCCTGGCATTTCCTGAGGCTGCCGTACCACCGGCAGTTCCAGCCAGGCCTCCCTAAGCTGGCAGGGTGCAGTTTTAGGTCATGGATGATGTGGAGCCTCCTCCTCCTGATGTAGCCCTAGCCCTTATACCTCCAAGTTCTTCCTGGCACAGGAGCTCAGCAGGGAGATGTTCTTCCCCTGCTGGCTGGTGAGAAACTAAACTGCTGCCTCCAGCTCTGAGAGTGGGGCATTAAATGGCCACCCTCATTGGCACTTGTCCTGCCACGTACATAGCCCCTCGTGTGGGCACGAGGCCTGCCAGTTTCAGACAGTGGTGCAGGGGTTTCTATGAAACTGCACCTCAAACTGTTGAAAGCAAAACTCATGTCATTTGTGTGTGTTAAGCGGTGTAGGTTGTAGACATGTTGGTCTAAGGACATAGCCCAGACAAGGGTCAATCTGATATCCTTTATTAGACCAACTGAGTAGTTGGAGATATTCTTCTTTGCATGCTTTCAGGTTTAAAAACCCTTCGTCAGGCTGAGGAAGCATCTGCAGTTGTTGTGTGTGCTTTTCTTGGATGGAAGGAATAGTAAGGAAGCCAGAGGTTTGCATGCAATGCAGGAAAGAAAGCCAGTCAATGAAAATGTAAATTGAGGTGTCAGGGGTGAGAGACAGGATGAGGGGGGAAGGGGTGGAAGGCATTGGCAATGCATAGGGGGTGCTTGGTGGTGCATCCTCTGCAAAAAGTGCCATGACACTGGCAGCAGTGCCTGCGGGTGATCGCCACTCACCACCTAGCTCCTTGTCACTGATACCACCAGCAGCATCTGTGGGCACTCTCTGATCGCCACTTGTCACCACCGACTCTGCCGGCAGTGTCTGTGGGTGGTCAGCAACCACTGGTCGGTGCTTACCACCCTGCACCCCTGCCGCGGGAGCTCCCCACTCACTGCCACCATACCCCCGCTGTCAACACAACCATCACCACCACCTGAAGGTGGTCTCTGTGCACTCCCTCTAGCCTTTGGGGACACATGGCATTCATGGTGGAAGGGGGATGTAACAGGTAAAAGTGGGGAGGTACCTACTACTTGGGGAGTCAGATGTCAGGCAGGTTGTAGTATGTCATAAATCCAATGTCTATATTGAGTCCATGTGTTTCTGTATCTAGGAGGTTGATGAAGTGAAGTTCATAGGCCTGTCTGTGAAAAATGGTTTGTAAATTCAAACAAGCACTGAACCTCATTAACCTCATCACCAGAAGCCAACTTCCTACAGCCCAGAACACACCCAGTGGATACAGGCCATGCCATGACAAGAAATGCAAAACCTGCTAACATATCTCCAGTATCCCCACAGACTACACACCAGAATCTATTAAAGACAAGAATACCCAACTACCTGTTGGGGCATTTCTCACAAGAAAACCACTCTGTCTCCAGTCTCTCAGTCCTGATCCTCAAAGGGAATTTACAAACCACTTCTTACAGTTGGGCGTATGAACTTCACTTCATCAACCTCCTAGGTATAGAAATGCATGGACTCAATATAGACATTGGATTTAGACTGTTCCAGGGTGGACTGCCTCTTCTTCTTTGGGGTAGGGGCTTGGGAGCTAGAGTGGGGCTTCTTTTTGGGCACACTCCTACTGGTACAGGGTGAGGAGGAACAAGGGGGCAGTGCCTCCTGAGATGCATCAGCATCCTCGTGGTGCTGAAGTGGTTCACCTCCTTGCCTCAGCTGGTCTTGCATTGGCAATGCAGGCAGATAGCATAAGTGGGATCATCTGCCACCTCAAAATGATCCCACACCACACTACCCCCTCACTTCTGGGGTGTGGGTGTGGATCCTGCCTGATCCCCCTTCTTAGCAGGAAGAGGCACAACAATAAGAGGAGCTGACTCAGCTGAGTCACTTGCTTCTACAACCTCAGTGTCAAGCTCCTTTGAACTGCCTTTCAGGGAAGAAGATCTGACTCTAGGGGAACTAGAAGGGGAGTGAAGCAAAAACTCAGATTCTACCTTGGTCCCCAGAATTTCTTTTGCAAGGGCACTCAGGTCTCTTGCTCCCACATCCAGCTCCTCCTCAGGCACTGAAAGGCTTAGCCTGGAAACTGAAATGGGGGTGGAGGAGACTGTCATACTAGTGCTGCTTGTCATGCTGGTGATGCTGGGGGTTATTATTATGGGTGGTGTTATTGGAGGGGGTGCAGATGCAGACACTGGTGCCACCTCCTTGCTGCCACTAGCACCAGAAACCTTATGCCTGCTAGTGCTAGGAAAGAGGGTGCATCTAAGTTTGGGGGACGGGGAACTCACAGCTCTCCCTGTGCCCCCTCTGGGTCTTCTACCAGAAGGCCTGGCATCTGCCTTTCCAGCAGGCTTCACATTTCATGTGCTAGAAAAAAATGTGTGCCTGTGTGAGTGTATGTGTAATGTAATTGCTTTCCTGCAATGCACAGAAATGAGACACTGCCAGGCAAAGCACTGCTTTTATTTTGTTTGGAGGGGTGGGGAAATAAGAACAAATAACAGGATTTTGGGGGAAGAAAGAGTTGCAAGGGATAACAATAGGGAGGGTAGTAAGTGGAAATAGGAAAGGATTGGCTACAACTTGGTAGGAAGGCACTACCAAGCTGCAAGCTTACAGGTGCTACTCTCTGCTGATGCTCTTGCTGCTACACAGACACAGCTGCAAAATGGCAGAGAGAGCAGTTCACAAACAGCTTTTTATGGTGCTTATCTGTTCCTCCCCAGACCACTGGGGTTGGAAGGGATCTCAGGGACAGATCGCTTTCAGTCGCCAGCTACAGATATCAATATTGGATCAATCCTTCCCCCCATCTCCCTGTCCCTCTTCTTAGTTTTTCCCTGCAAGCCTGCTTCTGAAATAGTCCGAACATCCTAAACATTTATGAAACATTTATGAAAAGTTTCAGATGGATCTGTTTAATTTCAGAGCTGTTTCAGAGCCTTGTATTTCATTTCAGATTTGGTGTTTCAGCTGCCAAAATGTCCAAATCCAAAACTAAATGAAATGGCTGCTGAAATTTTGCACAGCCCTAGTGTATACCCCTTGTGGCCAAAGCAGATGATGTCTTGGCATATCCTTCTTCTGCAAAATGCAGATTCTGTGAGACAAAAGTGTCCAGTTTCTATTCCTCTGGTATGAAGCACACAGGCAATGCAACTTTATACCTAACTGTCTACAAAGAACAGATACTTTGTTTTTCTTTACACATCTAGATAATCACCCTTCTTGTTACACCTGGCAGCCCTAGGACAATATTGAAACTCTGCTGACTTCAAATAATGCATTTTAATCTCCTTTGCTTCCATTAGAAATTTCAATGTATAGTTCTCCACCTGGATGAGAATTTCCTCTTAATCTAGACTATGCAATCCTTACTCATATTAATAAGCACTTATGTACCTAGTAATCCCATTGGTGACAAGGGATAAGTACAGATAGTCAAAAAGCCCATGGCCGAATCAGTTCAATCTTTGCTGGTTTGTCTAAGATGCACAAATAGAACCAAAAAGCAAGTGAACAAACATTCACTTTTGATTCTGGAAATTCAGCCACATGCCTGCAGTGTCCCAGGCCAGAAGCTGGGAGGTGCTAGACCACACCTCCCTGCTCTGCTGGAGGAGACAGCTTGGGCCAAAGCTAGCCTACCCACCCCATGGGTGGGGGGAGTGTAGGAGAGGTGCAAAGCATCCTGGGATGCTGGGGGACTGTGAGTTAGCTTGTATTTGGAGGGGATCTGGAAGAGAAGTTCAATAAAACAATTTAACCTAAATCAGTGAAATCTGATACTACATCCATCCCAGTTTATCTTAAACCAGTTTGAGCCATTTTGAAAACACTTTATGAGCACTGAACTTCTGGGCTAGGGACAGAAATTGCACATACACTGGTATAAGTGATCAGAAAACAGTTCAAATCTGTAACACATCAAAGTTCAGTGCACACAAACTGCTTTCAAAATAGCCTAAACCAGTTTAAGATAAACCTGGATGGATGTAGTATCTATCAGATTTAATTGATTTAGGGAAAATAATTTATTGAACTTCTGTCCCAGATCCCGTCCAGATTTAAGTTAACTCATAGTCCCCCAGAATCCCAGGATGCTTTGCACCTCCCTTGCAAGGTGGGATGGGTGAGCTAGCCTTGGCCCAAGCTGTCTGCTCCAGCCAAGCAGGGAGGTGTGCTCTAGCACCCTCTAGCTTCTGACCTAAGCCACTGGAGGCATGTGGCTGCATTTCTGGAAGCAAAAGTGAATATCTGTTCCCTTGCTTATAGGTTCAATCTACACAGCTTAGATTAACCTCTGATGATTGAATCGATTCACCCTCAGGCTTTTTGGCTCTCTCTAGCCTTGTTGTGTTATTTGGTTTCCAACTATTTATACCAGTTCATGTGTAATTTCTTCCCCTAGTGAAGAGACCATTTGTACAAGTAAGTGCTTATCAGTATGAATAAAGGTTACATAACCAAGCCATTCAATAGTGGGTTATTTCACTAGTATGCATTTTAAAGGACTGAACACATTTGTGATTGTGATTAAAAATAATTTGGAAATTTTATTTATTCTGGGTTTTAACATAATTGTGGGCATGAGATGCCCACCGTGCAGTTGTTACTGATCAGTCATTTAGTACTTGCATACTCAAGGACTAAATGATTGCACAGTAACTGATGCTACTACACAATAGCTTCCTGGCCCAGTTGCCTAGTGATGCTTATTGTGTAGTAGCTCATTACTACTATGCAATAGTGTCACATCATGGTTTGTGCCCGGCAATGCTACAGTGCAGTAGTAATGAGCTGCTGCACAATAAGCATCTCGTCTGTTAGTTATCCAGTATCAAAACTTTGTTTAGCACATTAAAATTTAGCTCAGTAATTCTGTCCTACACACATACACACAAACTCAGAATCAAGAGTTAATAGCAGCCTGATATTTGAGTTTTCATGTTGCTAAGATTCCATTACTTTTATTTTGCTGTTGAAGAAAATAGGTTGCTATGAAATATTTTAAATAAAGAACATGAAATGCCATCAATGGGAATGTATGAAGACATTTCTTTATTGATTCAGCTTTCTTGTTTTTTCTCAGTGTTTATTCCATTATTTTCAAAATTGACAGATTTGGTAACCCTATTATCTCTTGATCATTTGTGTGATTTAATGAGGTTCTAATGTACTACTGCTTTTCTGTTTCTCTAAGTAAAACTAGCTGTTAGGCCTGATAGAAAATCTTTTGCTTGTAGTATATACATTCCTTTCTTTATTTCTAATTAATTTTTCCACTGTAATTATATTTGTGATTTTTGTTTTGTGGTCACATTTGTTTTCTTTAAAATACCAAAGGTTTTATTACTCTGTAGCTTTCATTTAGATTTAAATAACTTTATTGTTTAAGGACACTTTTTCAGTGCATTCAGATAACTCTTTTCGCTTTCTCTTCTTAAACAGGTCATTTTTACTTTTTGGAAGGGCAAAATGATGCTCTGCTGTGCGGCAATGGCTCAGATGCAGGGTAAGACAGTAAATTCTAATGGACCATTTTCCATCATAAAAATTGTTATATATAAATCTTCAACATAGAACAGTTCAAGTTCTTGAGTTGTTCTTGATATTTCAGTATCTAGCATACTGTGTTGTTTCAAATCCCCATGGTTTGGAGTGCAGATGTCTTTTATCTGAATATTTAATGTATGAATATCAACATTCACATTGTTTGAATTTTCAGTTGTATTAGCTAAATATGTTATGCTTATTTAGAAAGCTAAAGATTAGGGATGTGTGAAATGGGCCATGTTTGGTTCGGATTTGGATTCAGCCTGAATCAGGGACAGTGATTTGGTTTGTTGATTCAGATCACTGTCCCTGATTCTATTTGGCCAAATCCACATCTGAAGATTCAATGCTGATTCAGAGAATCAGCGATTCAACCATTGACACAGCTTTAAATGTTTTTTCTACATACCTCTAGGTACCAGGTGCAGCTTGTGAATGCTGTGATACTGGATGGGATGGAGCTTCCCACAGGAGTGCGGGGGCCCTCATGCATGCTCAGCAATGAACCCAGAAGTGGAGCAGAAATACTTCCACTATCAGCTGCAGAAGTACTTTCAGTCCACTTCCAGGTCTGCCGGGGAGGATGCTGGGGAGCTTTCCCCATGCCCCCCCAGCTCAGCAATCAGCCACAGGGGGACCCTGGGTGCCCCCCCAGACCCAGGATTCACCAGTTGCTGAGCCAGGGGGCACCAGGGGACCTCCCTTGGTACGCTCCCTGGCAGACCCAGAAGTGGACTGGAAGTGCTTCTGGTCCACTTCTGGGTCTGCTGCTGAGTGCACAAAGGAGCCCCTCCTGCACTCCTGTGGGATGCTCTATCTGCCTCACCATCTCAGCATTGACAAGCCACCTGGTACCTTGAGGTATGTAGAAAAAACATTCGAAGCTGTGTCTATGTCCAAATTCACAAATCTTTCCAAATCTCTCTGAATTGATTCGAAGCATCTGATTCAATTTGGAGAGGTTAAAGGGTCTCCTGATTCGATGCAGATTTGGAGATTCAGCCACTGAATCAGGCCGAATCTCCACACTCTGGCACCCATGCCAGAGGTTGCCTATTCCGGGGATAGATTTTAATTCATTTTATTATTTAGGTATTGAAATGCTGTTAAGTAAAGAAGGAAAATTTGAAAGTAAATAAACTGTATCATCATCTTAATCTATCAGCAGTCCTCCTTGAGTTGTTTTAAAGATAAAAATTTTAGTTGATAATGTTATTATGTTTAAATGACCAAGTATTGGCAACTTGACTCCTGAACTTTTTTGTGAAGTGCTAGCAATATATATTTATTTTAGGTAGCTGTTAAAAATAACATTTCTTCTTCTTTTGTAGTCAATGTCCAGAAGGTTATATATGTGTGAAAGCTGGTAGAAACCCCAATTATGGCTATACAAGCTTTGATACGTTCAGCTGGGCATTCTTGTCATTGTTTCGACTGATGACTCAGGACTTTTGGGAGAATCTGTATCAGCTGGTGAGGTCCTATTCAAATAAATGTCATCAACATCTCTACTACATAGACATAGCACTTACACAGTGATTTTATCCATATCTCCCAAAGAACTTTGGAACAGGAGGCATCTTTTTGTTTCTTTTTGTACACTGCTTAGAACAATGGGGCTCTTGGCCATGACTGATGTTCCTCAAGGCTACAGAAATATTAATTTTTATTAATAATAACAATAAATCTGTTTCATAAAGGTGGGCAAGAATTATTTTCTCCACTGTGTAGAGAAATAAATGAGCCCAGATTTGTGGACTTCATGACTCACACAGAATAAGAATATACCAGAGTCAGGTCAGATGCCCAATCTCATTTCCTATACATTTGACATGCTGCCTTGTCAAGGGTCAAATCCTGTCATTAACTTACATGGATATGGATGATCCTAAGTGTGAAAGGGACAGGAGCTTTTACTGTAGTAGCTATTTTGATTTTTTTTTTCAAATGTGCTATAGAGATAGGTAATATAGAGTATCATTAAAAAGCTGCAAATGTCATTTTTCCCGCCTTAGACATTACGAGCTGCTGGCAAAACATACATGATATTTTTCGTGCTGGTGATTTTCTTGGGCTCTTTCTACCTGATTAACTTAATCCTGGCTGTTGTTGCCATGGCTTATGAAGAACAGAACCAAGCAACCATGGAAGAAGCAGAACAGAAAGAAGCAGAATTTCAACAGATGCTTGAACAGCTGAAAAAGCAACAGGAAGAAGCTCAGGTAGTTTTGTAAGGGAAAATTGCTCCTGTAATACAGGACTGTGACCTGTTGTTACATAGCTGCATATGAGAATAAGCCTGCCTTTCACAGTAGTAAGTACTCCCTTTGTACAAACAGTCCCTTAGCTCAGTGGTGAGCAATGGAGGAATCTTGTCCTCTCCTCCACCTCTTATACTACAGGCTCCACTGAAGCTGTTGATTAGTGACACATCTATTAAAGAGTGACTCAGGTAGAGCAATGGAAACTGATGGTTCTGCTACATGAATGACATACACATAAATGATTTCTCATTATTTACCCATATGCAACTCAGAACAGATATTTTGCTGTGAAAATGGGAACATTTGGCTCTCTTTACCCCTTCATCTTTTCACCCATGCCATCTCCCAGTTGGGACGTAAAACTAGATTAGAGTTCCAGACCTAAAAGAAATGTAATAACAAGTGAACTTATGAACAGCACTCCCCTCACAATGTTGTATCATGTTTGTTTCATACATTGAAGCATCTTTCCCCCCTTTTTTTTAAGTCCCTCTGGCTTTTAGTGGCCTAGTTGATTGTCTGACACTGTCCACCTGGCCAGATGTTAGCTAAAGCTGAAGTTAAACTCTGTCTTCTAAGTATGTGGCCTGCTAAAGACAAAGCTGAACTATGCCTTCAAGCAACCATTGGTGATGACTGCACCCTATAAAAACCCAGTATTTTATCAAATGCTCCACAAAGCGTTGAAAAGCACTGGGGTTGCTATGAAAAGCTATGGAAAGGTTAACTCAATCCTTGTAAGGCCACGTACTGTGATGATGATACTATCGGGTATTATACTAGTCCCCAAATGTGTTGGAGACTATCCAGAATTGCATATAGACCCTAACAAAACCTAATTTTGGAAATATTATTTCCTGTTACTCAGAATACTTTTTGTCTTGTATTAAACATGCCCATTTTATGTGAACTTTCAGAAATATTATGTTGGTTCAGATAGTTACAGAAGGAAAACGGTTTCCAAAAACTTCAAAGTTTCTTTGATCCAATAAAAAGATGATTACTTTCTTGTTGCTTCAACAAGGGTAATTTTCTCTTGAACTGCCCTTCTAATTTTCTCTTGAAACCACCCTATTCCCTGTCCATGTCCAGTTGAGGGGTAGAATATCAGATTTGTTTGTATTATAATGTATTAAAGGGCTCTGATGGCGAAGTGTTTAAGACTTCTTCCTGTTGTTCTATAGGCCTAACTTTAAATCTTACCCCAGACTTGTATGAAAGGGAGCCCCTGTCAAGCCCAGTTAGAAATAGGAACCTGATCAGCTTGCCTGGAGAGTCAGAGGTAGCTGGATGTGAACACTAGTCATAGCATTCCCTTGTGTGCCATTGACCAAAGAAACTGGACCAGTGGCTATTCTGTGGCTCAGGTGAACCATAACTGACTATGGGCTGCTGGTAAATTACTGTTCTTGGCACTTTGTCTGAATGATACTTTCTTCAGTTTGTTAGACCAATGGTTCTCAATCTTCTTAGCCTCCAGGCAATGATCAGTAACTTTTGTGAACTGAGCAGCACCCTATTTCAAAAACGAATGTATTCATTAACAGTGCTTATCTCCTTGGAGAGGGCTGGGGTAGTGGGAGGGAAGCACTTAACCCTCACTTAACCTTCACACCTGTTTATGTCCTCATACCTCAAAGCAATTTTCAAAAGATCCTCAACACACTTATTAAGAATCACTATGCTAGACTCAGTGAGGTGGGTTCAGTACTTTCTTTTTGAATCCACTACCAACAAAAAAGCAGCTTGAAATAATAGTACGTTTAAAAAGGGTTAGTGGTATAGATTTTAATTGCATGTAACCTTGTGACACGCAGGCAGCAGCAGTGGCGGCAGCAGCCGATTCAAGAGAATTCAGCGGAGTAGGTGGCGTAGCTGGATTTTCTGAAAGTTCTTCTGAAGCATCAAAGTTGAGTTCAAAGAGCGCTAAAGAGAGGAGGAACAGAAGAAAGAAAAAAAAGCAGAAGGAGCAATCTGAAGGAGAGGGGAAGGATGAGGAAGAATTTCACAAATCTGAATCAGAAGACAGTATCAGAAGGAAAGGCTTCCGATTTTCTATTGAAGGCAACAGATTGACATACGAAAAGAGGTTCTCTTCTCCCCACCAGGTACAGTGAAAGTATCAGTTAAATTCAGTATGTATTGCATCATAAGCTGTTTGTCATGGAAACTGCTGTAAAGTAAGCTACTAAAATTAATATCCTTATTCTTGCAGAAGGTGCCACAGAAACCATTACAAAGGGTTAGGAACCAATCTAGTTTAAATACTTGAATTGACAGATTATTTGGTTAGAATATGAGGGACTTTGTTTTCATTAAAAATCAAAAAATGAACCCACATGGTGAAAAAATATGTCATTTTTCATACATTTCTTCCTTAGATTTAGTTTTGCCCATCATATCTATTTACAATGCTGCAACGGAGTTCTTTTATAGCCTGCAGCTTTTATCATATCAATATTCTCTGTGCATCTCCCCACTGGTTCCCTTTTCCTTATTGCACCAATTGTAAGTTATTTATATTCACCTTCTAGCCCTTCCTAATCTACATCACTCTACTTATCACATCTAATTCACAATTAGTGCACAAGCAAATACCTTTAGGCTAAGTATAGAGAGTCAAAAAGCCCCAGGATAAATCTTTTTAATTTTTCCAGGTTTCTCTAAACTGCATAGATCAAACCAATAAGCAAGTGAACTCATGTTCATTTTTGAAACCAGAAAGGCAGCCAGACCACTGCAGTGGCCCATACCAGTAGGCACGGTGCAATAAAGCATGCCTCCCAGCCTGCCGGCCGCTGCCAAAAGCACACAAATACCACTAAGCAGGGCTCATCCTTGATTGGCTCACCCAGCACACTCCCCTCAAACACTTGTGGTCCCCCTCAGGGGAAAACAGCCCCTCCAGCTGGCGGCTGGCCAGGTTCCCTAGTCTCAAAGTGGGTTCCCCGTCCCTCGCAGGGTCCCCTCAGCCCGGCCTCTGGTGCAGATAGGGGATTCCCCTGTCCTGTTTCCAGAATTAATATTAGACTTTAGGGCTTGGGGAACCCACCTCCCACTCCTTCTTCAGCACCAGACCCCGTCTGGGTGTTGCCCAGGGTGGGGGTAGGGAAGCCTGCAGTGGGGGCTTAAGTCCGCCCACCCAGAACCAGGCTGGAGTCCCCAAGGCAAGCCTCCTCCTCAGCCTCCAGGCCAGCTGAGGAGAGGGTGAGGGAAGAAACCCACCCCTCTGGTCTGGCACTGGACCCACAGCCAGGTGCCTCCCGGTGCAGTGGGGGGAAGGCAAGCCCACAATGGAGGCTTGATATCCCCTGCCTGGAGTAGGGAGCTGGGAGCCAGGAACCAGTTTGCAGTCCCCCCGCCATGCTCCCTCCTCCATCAGCCCAGAGGCTGAGAAGTGGGTGTAGCTCGGGGGACTCCAGCCCAGCTCCTGGCTCTGGGCAGTGGAGTCAAGCCCCTGCTGTGGGGTTCCCCGCCTTTCTCCTCCTCCCCCCACACTGGACTGCAGCTGGTTTGGGTCCAGTGCCAGCTGGGCAGGCGGGGAGTGGATTTTCCCCCCATTCCCTCCTCAGCTGGCCTGGAGACTGAGGAGGGGGCATGGCTCAGGGACTGCAGCCTGGCTTCCAGCTCTGGACAGGCAGAGTAAAGCCCCTGCTTCAGGCTTTCCCACCTTCATGCTGGGTAGCACCTGGCTGGGGGCCTGGTGCTGGGCAAGTGAGGGCTTCCCCCACCCTCTCAACCAGCCAGAAGAGTGATAGTGCTCTAGCTAGGGAACAGAGGGGTAGAGCACACCCTGGTCCCCTGGAGCAGACAGCACAATCCAGGGCTGCCAAGAATCCTGGGATGCTGGCGAACTGAGTTAACTTGAACTTGGAGGGAATCTGGAACAGAAGTTCAGTAAACCGGTTTGACCTAAATCAGTGAAGCCTGATACTACATTCAGCCAGGTTTATCTTAAACCAGTTTTGGCCATTTTGAAAGCTGTTTAAGTGCACTGAACTTCTGTTCTGTTACAGGTTTAAACCTACTCCTGATCACTTAAACTGGTTTATCTGCAACTTCTGTCCCTAGCCCAATGAATAAAAGGTCATATAGAAACCAACCAGGCAGCAATAAAAAGTACACATGCTTTTATACTAATGTTGGAAGTCTAACATCAAAGGTGAGGGAACTTGAATGCTTAGTAGTAAATAATGATATTGACATAATAAGTATCTCTGAAACATGGTGGAATGAGGAAAATCAATGGGATGCTGTAATAGGTACAAATTAAACAGGAATGATAGAGCCGGCATACTGGTATAGGAGCGGCACTCAACATCAAAGACTGCACTAAAACAAAAAGGTTAGATTTTTCAACTGATAAGAGAGGTATTGGAGAATATCTTTGTGTATAGAAATCCTGGGTTCAGGGTTTCAATAGAAAAAAAAGTATGTCTAGGAATATACAGTCAACCCCCAGACAGGGACAGCAGCAGTAAGTTAGAAATGCTAGGTGAGTGACAGCAGAAAGTGGAGTAATAATGGGTACTTCATCTATCCACAAATAGACTGGGTCAACCTAACGTCAGGCCAGGATGCACAGACCCAATTTCTTGATGTTATAAAAGATTGCTTGCTGGAGTAGCTAGTCCTGGAACCTACAATAGGAAAAGTTATTCTTGACCTAGTCCTAAACAGCGCATAGGACTTGGTGCAAAGGGTAAGTGTTACTGACTGGCTCAGCAAGTGATCACAATGCAACTGGGATTGACATCCATGTAGGAGAGGAAAAAATCTACCATACTAGCTTTTAACTTTAAAAAGAGAGACTATATTGAAATGAAGTGGCTAGTTAGGCAGAAGTTAAAAGAGTCCCCCTGAAGAGGTAAGGAAGTTTCAGACAGGTTGGGAACTGCTTAAGAACACCATATTGGAGGCACAAAGCAAATGCATACTGCAAATCAAAAAACAACAACAAAAAAAACAAACAAAAAAAAGGAAAGCAGACCAAAAGAAAGCCAGCATGATTTAATGGTAAAGTTGCAGAGGTAATGTGCAGAAAAAGGCTTCTTTCAAAAGTGGAAGTCTAATCCTAATGAAGAAAATAAAAAAAGTATAAACACTAGGAAGGCAAATGCAAAACTGAAATAAGACAAGCTAAGAGAGACTTTGAGGAGAAACTAGCTAGAGACACAAAAGGTAACAATAAAAATTTATTTAAGTACATTAGAAGAAAAGATCTGCTGACGTTAGCTGGGCCTTTGGATGATCAAGGTGTAAAAGGGAGGCTAAAGGATGGCAGGGCCATTGCTGAAAAATTAAGTGCATTCTTTGCATCTGCATTCACTGTGGAAGATGTTAGGGAAATTCCATCACCAGATCCACTCCTGTCTAGGGACAAGTCAGTGGAGCTGCCCCAAATTAAAGTTTCAGTAGATGAGACTGTAGAGGAAATTAATAAACTAAACAGTGGTGGTCACCAGACATGATTGCATTCATACTAGGGTCCTGAAGGAGTTCAGATTGAAAATTGCTGAACTCCCAGCCTATCACTAAAAGCAACCTGGGTATCAGAGGACTGGAGGGTTGCCAAGTGACTCCATATTTTAAAAAAGCCCTGGAGGGGACATGGAGTACTACAGACCAGTGAACCTAACTTCCGTTCCTGGAAAACTGGTAGAAACAATAAAAAAGAATTATTTAGCACATGGATGAACATGACTTGCTGGGGAAGAATCAACAGCTTTGACAAAGCGTAATCATGTCTCACCAACCTACTAGAGTTTTTTGAGGGTGTCAAGAAGTGGGTGGATTGGGGCAATTCCTTTGACATAGCATACTTGGACTTCCAACAGTTCTTTGACAAGAACTTCATCAGAGACTCTTAACTAAGGTAGTCATGGGATTATAGGGGATGTCCACTTGTGGATTAGAAATCGACTCAAAGATAGAAAACAAAGTGTGAATATAAATGGTCAGTTTTCAGGATGAAAAGAAGTAAACAGTGGGGTCTCCAAGGGATCTGTGTTGGGACCAGTGCTGTTTAACATATTCACAAATGTTCTGGAAAAGGAGGCGAGTGACAAGGTAGCTGAATTTGTCAGTGACACAAAACTATTCAAAGTGGTAAAGACCGAGGCAGACTGTGAGGAACTACAGAAGGATCTGCCATAATTGAATGAATGGGCAACTAAATGGCAGATTCAATTCAAAGTAGATAAGCGTATGTGATGCACGTGGGCAAAACAGCGAAACTATACCTACTGTATGATGTGCTTTGCATTAGCTGTTACCACACAGGAAAGAGATCTAGGCGTCATTATGGACAATTTGCTAAAAACATTGACTCAGTGCTCAGCAGCCATCAGAAAGGACAAACAAAATGTTAGGGATTATTAAGGGAAAGCACAACAGAAAATATCATCATGCCCCTTTATAAATCTATGGTACATCCATACCTTGAATACAGTGCCCAGTTCTGCTCCCCACATCTAAAAAAGGATCTAGAAAAACTAAAGAAGGTCAAGAGAAAGGCAACAAGGAGATTAGTGTTATGGAGGGGCTTCCATATGAGGCAAGACTAAAAAGGCTAGGCCTATTCAATGTAGAAAAGGGATGCTTGAGGGGGGACATGATAAGGATGTACGAAATATTAAATGGCAAAGAGAAAGTAAATAAGGATTTATTTACTCTCTCACAAAATTAAACTAGTAGATAGTAGGTTTGAAACTAACAGAAGGAAATTATTTTTCACACAGTAGACAAATCTACACATGCACTCCACTGCACAGTTGGTACTGCACAGTCATTTGCTTAGCCATACCCATCAGTACTGCTCAGTCCCAGTGGTGCATGGGTCATTTCTAACCCTACTGCGTAGTAGCAGCGGCATCACAGTTAGTACCTGCCAACTACATCGCTGGAACTTGTTGCTACAGTGACATAGATAGCATCTTGTGAAGATGAGCCCCATGTGTAATTAAAGTATGAAATTCATTCAACCTGATGTTGTGGAAGATGACAGTTTATCTAGATTGAAAAAAGGGATCGTACAAATTCTTGGAGGAAAGGAGCGTTCGTAACTATTGAGTATGGGAGTTAGGGATAACGCCTCTGAATCAGAACTTCTTAGACCTTAAATACTGCAGGCTGCAAGTAAGAGAGGAACAGTGGGGAAAAAAACTCTGGTCATACCCAGTTCGCTTTCCCTTTCAGCATCCAGTCTCTGCCACCATGTGACATAAAATACTGGGCAAAATAGACCTATGGTCTAACCCAGTAAATGGCAGTTTTTATGTTCTTAACCGCTACCTCTAACTGGTCCATGCCAGAATCCATAACTCACTTCTTAAAATTTCAAAATGGCATCTTTGGGTTGTCTACCACACTGCCTTCCTGCTAGAAAGAACTCCCTGTAAAAATCCACAAAGCCACATCACTTTTCTTGAAATGTCTCCATAAATCTCTCGTTTGCCATGATTCCTAAAGAAAACTTGACAGTGGTGAGGCCGCTGGTGAAATGAGACCATTGCCTAGTGTGCTGGCCAATAGGGCCCTGTCTACATGTTATATCTATTATACAATTACCTGGTTATTTGTGCAATAAAATTAGACTGGCTACATGTTCAAATTAACTATGATTCCCTAAAAAGGTTCAACCATACATAAAGTTATAGCTGGAAAATAACTTGTAACTGATATCTATTCAGCTTTAATTTGCATGTATAGGCAGTGCCCCTGTGGCTGGGAAACCAGCCGCTGGGTGCCTCATGCACCCCCTGCACCAGCACTAAGATGTGATGGGACTTAATGCATGATCCCACACTAACACCTCTTGCCATGTGTGGCATGGCAGGAAGTGTGAGTGTGTGGTTTGTGCATTACATCCTGTCACACTTTTACCTGCACCTGTAGAGGGGCCAATATTGTTTCACTGTCCTTTTGTTGTCCTGGTGGTCCACATTGGTTAGTTCTCACGTATCTTGTATTTAGATTGTAGTTATGCAGCAGGGGCACAAAGTGGTTTTGATCCATTACTAAAGCTCTTAGGCATAACAACAAGAATACATAATCAACAACATCACTTCCTTCAGAGTCTGTGTTTTCTTGCAACTCAAAATTGACCTAATACTGCATGTTTAATACACTTGATCAGTTAGGATAAAAGAAGATGGTATGACTACAGAAGGGCAGTGCTTCTAATTATATCAACATAATAAATACAGGTCATACACAATTGTTCAAGTCAACAGAATGATTCATGTGAGTAAAGGTAAACACATACCTAAATAAAAGTCTGCAAGACTGGGGCTTTCTTTGGGGCTCTTCAAAAAACAAACCCATGTGAGTATATTTACTCAGATCAGCTACCCCATTAAAGTCAGGTTGTCCAGGTAGGTAAATTTACTCACAGATAGATTCATGTTTTTGCAAGTTTGGATCCTGGTTAGCACTTTCCTACGGAAATGAAAATATTAAAAGACGCTGAGATCTGTAGGACTGGAGTCTGTGTGAATACCATCCAGGAAAACATTAATATTCTTTAAACTGAGATGTAATTAGCAGTTGCCTATAGACACAAACTGGGGCCTAATAAAACTCTTTATTTGTTCAACCATGCAAACCAGCACAAAGTGAGTGTAATGTAATTCCATTTGAAGTTGTATTAATTTAAGTATATTCTGTAGTAAAACATGCAGAGTGGTGGAGGAAACAATTACATTAAACAGCAGTTTTTACTATAATCCAATTGATTTTATTTTTTTAAATGTCAAAATATCTCTGGTCTTTGTCAATCACAAGTGTGTTCTCTGTTTAATCATATTCCTAAGACACCTACATGCATACTTCTAAGTCACCTACATGTGTGTTTTGAGGGAGAAGTTCAGGGAGGGAGTTAGAGTTTCCTTCCTTGTAGATGACCACAACCTCTACAACACTATTTCTCAATAAAATACATTATTTTATATTTCAGAGATTGTTGGCTAACGATTGTATTCTTTTATTTGTCTACAGTCTTTGCTGAGCATTCGTGGCTCCCTTTTTTCCCCAAGGCGTAACAGCAGAGCAAGTCTTTTCAGCTTCAGAGGTCGAGCAAAAGATGTAGGATCAGAAAATGACTTTGCTGATGATGAGCACAGCACTTTTGAAGACAATGAGAGCAGAAGGGATTCTCTCTTTGTTCCACACAGACATGGTGAACGACGCAACAGTAATATTAGCCAGGCCAGTAGGTCATCCAGGACTATACCACCACTTCCAGCAAATGGGAAGATGCATAGCACTGTGGATTGTAATGGTGTAGTTTCTTTAGTTGGTGGACCTCCTGCTCTGACATCACCTACTGGACAACTACTGCCAGAGGTAATACCTGATAAAGCAGCACTGGTGGCAATCTAAAGGTGTGTGTAGATGAAACAGGGGCCCTAAATTGAAGCGGTGGATTTTTAAAACCACCGCTTCAATTTAGGGCCCTTTAAACCTCCATGTTTGTACACACAACTCACATTTACCTGCCTCTCCAGTGGTGAGGAGGGGGGAGCAAGCTGCCAGCGGGTGGAGAGGTCACTGGGCTGTGCGGGGTGCTCCACAGCAGTGGCACCCCACCCCCCCAGGCAACAGACCGCAGGCACCTGGCTTGGGCAGTCCCCAGCTCACGCAGGCTCCAGGGGGAGGGTGGGAAAATCAGACTTGCCACTTTTCTTGGGCAGAGCCTGCCTTCTCAGGCTGCTGCAAGGCTGCCTGCAGGGCTTCCTGCAGAGCCCCTGAGCTGCACGGAGCCCTTTGCTTCATTCTGCAGGTGTAGGGGCAGCAAACTAAAACTCCTCCTCAGAGTTCTGGTTTGCTGAGCCCCAAGTCATTTAAGGCACATTACACCACCAAATTTCCTCCAGCGGCTGAAATTAATGCACATTATGCCACTGAGGCATGCAAAGACTGACACCATTAAAGTGGTGCAAAAGCATTTAGCCCACTTTAAAGTGTCGTGCACACATGTCCCTTGTTTCGTTTACACATGACCTAAAAAGTTTGCAATAGTTCTGATATGGTAGCTTTTTTTCTGTGCACTAGCCAAGGTTTGTACAAAATGAAATCTCTAGGGAATGATCCCTGGTTGGCCACACTTGGAATGTTTCTGCATTTTGTAATACTTTTAATGTAGTCTGTTAAATAGGATAAAAACTGAGGTTTTTTTCTAGCCATCTTAAACTATATATATGAGAATAAATGTTAATCCTTGTAATGACATGTTATTACCTATAACAATCATTGATATAAAATGCTAAACTATTTAATAGATACAATACAATATGCAAAATATATGACTTTATTATGCATCCGGGCTATCATTATACTAATTGAAGATTTAATTGGGAAGTGCTATACTCATATGTCAGATATAATGGCAAAAGTTACAAAAATAATAAATAAATTATATGAAGCTAATGGAACAAACTAAACTCAGGTGCAATTATCATTAACCATATGTAGCACTCTTGAAGAAACAGTATATCTTAGTTGGATAGCATTACTCTTAGTCCAGTATACTTACAGGAAATATACTTAGTTCAATATACTTACTCTTAGTTTAGTTATATTTTATATAGATTTCAAGACTTTCAGATAATTCTTGTCCTTTTATGTTGGTTTCAAAATGTAGATGTTAACAAACTTTAGAAACTTAATCTATTCCAAGAAAACATGTATACCTCATGAACATACAAAGTTGTCTGTGTATCCTGTGCATAGGCATATTCATAAAAAGTATGTCCACTTAATTATAAATATAAATGGCAATTTAAATGTTAAATTACAAAGCTCAATATAAATTTTTGTGGAACTTTTTCAAATTTTAATAATTACATTTTGAATACAAATAAAAACATAAATTAAAATGTAATTAGTAAAATGTCATTAAAATAAAAAATGGAGACAGACATGAAAAATCAATGTCTAAGTACCAGTTCAGCAAAGTATTTAAGCACATACTCAGCAAATTATTTAAGAATATGAGTAATCCTTACGTGGTTCATGCATTTAAAGATAATCATTCCGTATAGAAGTAGAACTCGCATGAAATCAGTGTGCAGAAGATAAGAACTTGTCTGACCTTTATTTTCCTTGAAATGAACACTGTTTTATAGGACTGGTACAGAAGTGCTTAATCCTCAATACATGGGTCAAATTTGGCCCATGATGCTCCTCATGGGTCCATGGGGAGCCCTGCAGGACATGACCCTATGCATTGGATTGGGCATGTGAGACCAGATTGAGGCCCCAAGTATGGGCCCCAGTATAAGGCCCCAAATCTGGCACCCAGGACTGGGAAGAGGCACTGCAGGGCCCAGAGCCTGGTCCTATTATGCAGGACCCTGGTGTCTAACCCCAGTTTGCAGGGACCAGCTTATTCCATGTGGAACCTGGTCGTGCAGTGCCTCTCATCTGGTATGTGGAGCCAAAAGGTTGAGCATCTCTGGACCAATGCAATACTTACTTTTTAAGTCAACACACATAATTATAACCCATTTTATCATCACTTTATTTTCAGGGCACCTCTACAGAAACAGAATTAAGAAAGAGACGTTCAAGTTCTTACCATGTTCCTATGGACTATTTAACAGATCCCAGTGCAAGGCAAAGAGCAATGAGTATAGCCAGCATGCTCACAAATACAATGGAAGGTATGTGGTGTGGTATGTTTGGTATAACTAGGTATGTTTCCTTGTAACTGATTTTGTGAGGCAATAAATATAATCATTTCCATTAATATCTGGATAGAGAAAGCTCCACAACACTTGAAGTGTCTCTATTAGAGTTTATAGGGAAAAAATAATCTTATGGTTAAAATAAAATACAATGAGTTTTGAAATTAGGCTTTCATTCCAAAATCTCTTGTCGATTTCCTGTTTGTTTTTTGAGGTGTTTCATAGTTTCTAGGGTTGGAAAGGACCTGAACAGATCATCAAGTCTGACCCCCTGCCCTGGGCAGGAACGAGTGCTGGGATCATAATACCCCAGCCAGATATCTATCCAACCTCCTCTTGAAGACCCCCAAGGTAAGGGAGAACACCACCTCCTCTGGGAGTCCATTCCAGAGCCTGGCAGCCCTAACCGTAATGCCTCCTGATATCAAGTCTGAACCTGCTCTCAATCAATTTGTGGCTGTTATTTCTTGTTATCCCAGGTGGTGCTTGGGGGAACAGAGCCTCACTTATTTTCCGCAGATCCCCCTGTTGAGTTTATAGACAGCCACCAGATCCCCTCTCAGTCTTCTCTTGTGGAGGCTGAATAGATTCATGCCCTTTAGTTTATCTTCATAGGGCCTGACCTGCTGCCCCCTGACCATGCAAGTTGCCCTTCTCCAGACCCTCAATGCTAGCCACATCCCTCTTGAAGTGCAGCACCCAGAACTGGATGAAGTACTTCAACTGCAGCCTGACCAGCACTGCATAGAGGGGAAGAATCACCTCCCTGGACCTCCCTTTCATATCGTATCAATGCTGGACTTTTGCGTAACATTTCTCACCCTGGTTGGTCCAGTTGTAGTTCCACAAGTCACAATCATATTGAAAAGCTGGCTTGAAGAGCCACTGGTTTTCTAGCTACCAGTTCTCATCAAATCTTCAAATTTGCAATGTTTATGCTTGCATTGTTACCATTGCTACATCTAGGAGAGCTATGTCAATAATAGCAAATGTGTGAATGTGTATAAAGAAAGTCTCAGTAGTACAGTGCATAATTTGATAAATTTTAAAGTTGACATACCATATTTACTTGAATATAAGATGAGGTTCCTCCCCACAATAAGGGGAAAAGTCCCTCATCTTATATTCACACATGAAGCAGAGCGGGGAGCAGGCAGCTACTGCAGCTCTGACTCTGGCCCTGAGCCCAGGTCAGGGCCAGTGTCAGACCCATGGCAGCCTCCTGCCGCTCTTCCACTTCCCATCTGCAGCTTCTGCACCCCCCTCTCTCTCCCTCTTACTACCAGGCATAGCTTCTCTCTGGCTTAGGCTGCAATCTCTCCTGGGCATGAAGTACATGGAAATGCCTTCCCCTGCCCAGCCAGCAGCACCGCTACATTGCCTGCCCAGCCACTCAGCAGCACTAGCATCACTGCCTAGCCAGGCAAGAGTGATCTTTCACATGCTGTAAGGTGGGGGAGATGGGCCAGAGACTGGGAGGACTTTCAGGGGAAAAGGAAGAGACTGGAGGAGGCAGGCGGGTGAAGAGACAGAGACTGAGGAGCAGGAGAGAAGAAGACGAGGGACAGAGGCTGAAGGGAGCCGGGGGTAGGTGCATGCAGGGAGAAGAAGTGGGCATGGCAGAGGGCAGGGGGCCACCTGAATCCTCCCCTCTCCCAGACACTGCTCTCCCTGCTGTAGCAGTTGCGGGGGGAGGTTCAAGACAACCCTCCAATACTTAGTCTGTCACTAGGAAATGATAACAAATTCATAATTTTTCCATATATAGAATCTAATTATTGGGGAGGGTTCATATATTCAGGGCAACCTTATATTTGAGTAAGTACAGTAAAACTAACTTCATACCAGCAGTAGAAAACTAATTTGGCATTTATAAAATGAGTTAATATGTTTCACCCCTGAAGTTCTAGTCGACCCAAGGATCTCAAACCAACAGTAAAACATTAATGCATTTGTGTAAGACTTACAGAAAAAATCAGTTAAGTTATAAATATTTCACCATAGAAAAAAGCTGAAGCACCAACTGAGGCTTGCTTAGTCTGTAACAGGGCCAAAAATTTAAATGAACCGTTATAAATCACTGAGCTATGTATTATGTCCATAGAACCTATATGTGGGCACCTAAATAAGTAGTGTGATTTTTCAGAGATGCTGAACAACAACTCTTTTTGAAGTTAGTAGGTTCCTCAGTGTCTTTGAATATCAGATTGGATAGTAAATGTGAAGGCATAGCAGCTCTGACACATGGCCTTTGCTTCAACATATGGCTGTATTTCCCCTAAATCAATTACTTGTCTTAAACTGTGAATTAAGTAAATTTAAATATAAGTAAATCAAGTAGTCAAAATATGAAAATAAAACTAAGCAGAAAATAAAAGCCTTAATGAGGCACAAGCACACATTATGAGCAAAAATTCCAGATGTTGATTATAGAAAGAAGAACAAAGAAAAGAAGGGAAAACATAAAAATAGTTAAAAAGCAAATATGCCTTGGTGGAATAGAAGAATGGGGAAGATAAATGCTAAATTAAAATAAAATTTAACTGAAGGAATGAAAAGGAAAAAATGTTTTACAGCTAGTATTTTTTTTCACTAAACCTATGCTCTTTATCAAGGAGGTAAAATTAACACTTCAAACAAGGAAAACATTTCTTCTCCCTCAGACAGCTACCTGGCAAACCTGTACACATTGGCAGAGTTGGAGGTATTCAAAGATGACATCCAGAAGGTGGCAGTAGGACCTGTTCATCAGTTCAACCGATTACAGTGTTCTTGATTTGTTTCTGTCATACTGTGAATTTGCTTCCAAATAAGTTTTTAATATATATTCTTTGCCAAATAGATAATTTGGGGATCTTTTGTACTCTTGTTTAAATTGGTTTTGCTATCCATGGCTCTTGTCAAATGCTTTTGCTATCCTTAGGTAGCAGAACAAATAAAACCAAATAGCATGGATCTCATGTGCCTCAAGAACCTCAGGGCAAAGGAAAATTTTAATGTGTTAAAAAGACAAAGTTAAAGGCATGTCCATTTTTTCGGTCCTTGTTTAGAGCTTGGATGTCAAACTTGATCTGCCCCTGCAGGCCAAATCTGGACCTTAGGGCTCCTTGCAGGTCAGATCTGGACCCAAAGACAGTGGCTGAGCAAGCAGGAGCAGCAGTGGCAGTGCAGAGGTTAACACAGAGGTCTCTCAAGCCCCTCTTCCCTTCCCCTTCCCCTGCTGCTTTGCTCTGCAACTAACATGTGTGCCCACCAACTCTCTGCCACGGAGAATTTGGTGGCAGGCCCCACCCCCAGATTCCTGGCCCATGTACCAGCCCTGTGATCTAGTTTCAATGGCTCTTTGGGGCATATTAACAGGTGATAGATAGCAACAGGGCCTCCTGACTCTCCTCAAGGGAATACTGCCAGACCAGTAGACCACTCATTCTGGTAGTAGTTCTAGTTCTCCTGTTCTTGCCACAAGAATACTGCTAAAAACAGATAGGAAAATCCATACTCGCAGACACAGAAGCTACTGGATAAGAAATCAAAGACCAACCATTGCTAAATGAGCCTGTCTCTTATTCTGAGGGGCAAAAAAGAATTAATCCAAACTTACAATTTCATTAGTTTAGGATCAAACAGTTATGAATCCTGCTCATGTTTCCACCCTAGCCTTTCTTCTGGGAAAAGTGGTCTGCAGTATGGCCTCTCATAATCTGTCATTATTAACATCGACAGCACCAGCCTAGATAAATTAAATGATAAATGAAACTGCCTCCTAAACATGTGAAAAGACACCCCAACTCACAGTAAAATAGCATGTGCTGCAAATCAATCTCCAGATATTTGTTATACTGTGTAAGAAGTTGATTGACTTGGTAATCATAAGAAGTAATGTGTAAACGCAGTGTTTACCCTTAAAGTTACAGAAAGAATGGAGACTGATGAATATGGACCACTCCCTTGTATGTTTTCCAGGGACAAGAAGGTCACAAGAATGCTACAGTACTCCTAGCCAAAGATGATGTTGAGCAGCTAATATTACTCACTGGAAAAACTCTTCCATTGTTTAGAACCCATCATGTCCAAGAAAATCCATGGCATACAATAGATACACAAAAAGCAGTAAAAACATACATCTGCAGAACAAATACATTTAGGATATGCACGCTACATTTCATAATTAATTATTGATTAAAATTAAAATTGATTATAATTATTCATTGTTTATAATTGCTAACTCTAATGTCTAATCTTGCCCTAAAAAGCACAGTAAAGATAAGAGCATAAGAATTGCCATAATGCTTAAGCTAGTGATTAATTTGGTGCCATGGCCTGTGATTTTTAGAATCTCACTAAACACCCACGTTAAATAGTAATTTGTCAAAGAGACTTCCTGAATGTACTCCTAGTTGTGTCATGTATGCATGGGACTATACCCCATACTTTTAAGAGAGAAATAATATTTTTTTAAACTTAGCACCTGGAAATCCTAAGCCATTCTGGAAGCAATGTCTAAAATCACACTTGTAAGAAGGCAATGTTTTGGGGGCCTAGAACACAGAATGGATGCCATTCAAATAATTAACTAGTTCTTTTCCAGTTTCTACAGTTAAAGTAAGTCATGTTCAGCAGTAGTTGATAGGTGGATTCTGGCACTACCTGGTAGGTATCAGCTTGAATTACCTGTCCTATAAGGCTGAGAGGTCTGCCTTATAGCATGCCTATCACATTCAGGTTGTAGACATAATGTTTCTGAAGAAATAAATGTAAAGTAAGGACCGGATTGTTCTTTCTCCAAAGACAAGTTATAATAAATCCCAACCAGTGGTTCTAAGCCTGAGGTGTTTAGCAAGGTGCAAAACAAGAGCATGAAGACTGAGTCTGCCATGAACAGGCCAGGATGGACAAAGCCCAGAGTTTTGTGCCCTTTGCTAGTTTCGTGGTAAGAAGGTATCCGGCACTTTGCAAGGCATAAGAATATCACATTATTAGTCCTTTGTGGGCAAGGTGCAACTTGAAATATGCTACCTCTCCATATAAGTCAGGTTGCTGCTGTCATTTTCTTATTCAAGTTCTGTTTTACTATTTCAAATGCAGTTATGAGTGGTGATTTTATTTATTGAAAATTTATTACTCCTTTAGCGCCAGTGTTAGAATGTATTGGGTCAAGTAGCCTTTCTTAATTACTAACTTTTCTCTGACTGGACATTGCCTTGGTCTTACTGCTTTTACACAATGTAATGGATAAATCTGGACAATGTTTAGATATTAAAACAATACCCACTTGATAAAGACAATACAGAATTAGACATTAAAATGTCCTTTACACTTTTCTCTCTAGAACTTGAAGAATCCAGACAGAAATGTCCACCATGCTGGTATAGATTTGCTAATACATGCTTGATCTGGGACTGCTGCACTCCATGGTTAAAAGTAAAACATATTGTAAATCTGATTGTGATGGATCCATTTGTTGATCTTGCTATAACTATATGCATTGTTTTAAATACTTTGTTTATGGCTATGGAGCATTATCCAATGACAGAGCAGTTCAGCGGTGTGCTTTCAGTAGGAAACCTGGTAAGTCTTTCAAAAACTAATGATGTGATATACAAATATATTTTTCTTATAAAGAGATATTGAGTAGCCTTCTTACTTTTGAAGGAAACTTTGAATAGATTTAAAGAAACTTGGGACTAATATGTCTTAAGTATAAGTAGTTAAGCTGTTCTGTATATCCCTTTTTTAATGCTGTGGTTGTAAAACTCTGAAACAGCACTTCTCCAGTTTTTTCTCTACAGCCTGTTGGAAAAGAGTTTAACTCAGTCCTTTTCATAAAAATACTACTAAATTAATGATCCAATAAAAAGCAGATACTAGGAAATAACTAATGTGGTATAATATTTAGGATTGTTATTGATTTAACTGAAAGTTTGGTAATCAGCATAATAAATTTCAGATAATCACTTTTGTGGATGCCTAACTATTTGGATACAAAATCCATTATAATATAATTCATGGATTATAAAGCCAGAAGGGACTATACTGATGATCTAGATCAGTGATTCTCAACTAGCATGATACAAGATCCTTTTAAGGATGCTGCAGGATGTAATGGAATTTTAGCACTGCTAGGTGGGCCAACACCTACACTTGATTCACAAGATAAACCCAGACATTTCAAATAGGAATCTATAGTGCCATATTCTGACCCATTGTGTGTTTTCTGAGTTCTTTGCAAAATAAGAATTGCTCTATTATTTTTCTGTAGTCTAAAATAAGTGAAAGCTAAGAGCTAGCATTTTCTGAGGAGTACCTTGAGTCTAATGAGGGGTAGGTACTTTGAGTCCAAAAAGGTTGAGAACCACTGATCTAAACTGACTTTTGGCATAGCACAAACTGTTAAATACCCAATGATTCCTCCTTCAAGTGTAATAACATGGAGTGGAATTAAAGTATATCCATTAGCAAACTGGTCGAACAGTTAATTACTCATACTATTTAAAATGTGGGTCTTAATTTCACCTCTAGCAACAGAGTAAAGGTGGTTTTTGAACACAAATTAGCAGGAACAGTAAGAGTAGGTTCTATATGGCAGTCTTCATGCTTATTAGCAGGTTGAAATGAAGACAAACTTCCCTACTTTGCCTTTTTTCCATTTGTTATTAAAATGTTGAAAGGTACATTAAGCTTCCCTTCTAAAAATAACTGTTAAATCCAGAGTATGGAAATATTTGGAAGTCTACACATTTGTAAAAGAAACTTTTTTTCAAATGATAAGAATTGCTGGCAACATACAGCTTGACAAAAAGTGCTGCTGAGATAAAAACATTATCTGTAATGTAAAATATTTCTCAGTGTTGCTGGGGTAACAAAACTTACTTTTTTTAAAGGTATTTACCGGGATCTTCACAGCAGAAATGTTTCTTAAGATAGTTGCCATGGATCCTTATTATTATTTCCAAGAAGGATGGAATATTTTTGATGGTTTTATTGTGAGCCTTAGTTTGATGGAACTTGGTCTTGCAAATGTGGAAGGCTTATCTGTTCTCAGATCTTTCAGATTGGTAAATATTCTAATAACAATTCTCACTTTTATATTTCCTTTACTTTTACATTTTGCATTATATTTTATAAGCATGCCTATATTAATTATGTTTTAAAATTTTTGTTTGTATTTTATAAACCTGGTGTATGTAAATTTTGTCACAGTTACAATTTATACACACTGAAGTTCTAACCCACTGAGTTTTACTATCA
Organism: Crocodylus porosus; assembly: GCF_001723895.1. NCBI lineage: Eukaryota > Metazoa > Chordata > Crocodylia > Crocodylidae > Crocodylus > Crocodylus porosus. The sequence continues at coordinate 47,437,265 of NW_017728949.1, read as the reverse complement.
GTAGAAAGCAACTCTGAAAAAGTAAACTGCCAAAGTCACCTTACTTTAAAATCTCTTTTCTGTATCTTGATATTCATCTCTGTGTAGTGAGTACCAGGTGTTATCTGACTCTCTAAAATAAGGTTTAAGTAGGTCTTTAATAATAAATTCAGTCATCAATTTGACAGAGTTAGAGATATGAAAAACTACAATTTGTCACAGAGTCATATTTTTCAAGAATAGAAGTCTATTTTTGTACATTTATTCATTGCAATTTATATGTTTCATTTCCTGAAATAATCTATTAGATTTTTCTTCATTGGCTTCTCCTGGCATGATCTCTTTGATTAATTGGACATTTAGCATGTTTACTAACATGACAAAAACAAAATATTTGTGTGTGACAGCTGTATAAATTGTCCTTAAAAGATTTTTCCCTTCCCATCCAGACTCCTAAGAAATGACTCTTAGGTCCTTGGGAGATATTAAGCTTACAAATGTCCTGGTGCATGGGTTGACAAGGGCTAGATGGAGAGAATCACTGGGGTTCCCCAAGGAAATTTAAAACTATGTGCCATGCAGCACATGCTGATCTGTCTAGTTGTGCATGTTTAAATTTCCTGGGTGGGGAGACTTTATGAGCTCCTCCTCCTGGCACCTACCAGCCCACACGCTGGGCAGCTCAAGCAGGTGTGCCTGGCATATTTATTTTAATTTCCAAAAGTGAAACCCACTGGCTGCATGGTGAATGGGTATAAACTTCCCAGTGCACATGAAGCCTGGGATCATGATCCTGGGCTCTACACACACTTGTAAGTTGAAAGGACACCGGCTGAAGTAAGGCATCAGGTGCTGGTTTCCAGTGCGGGTGTCCCTGCAGCAGTCATGCAATTGTGATCCATCCTTGATTCCAAAAGTCACATGTCTTGTAATGTCTGTGTGTGATTGTTGGGATCTGGGATCATATCCCATCACACTATTAAATGAATGTCTTCCAGTGCTCTTCATGGTCAGAGAAAGCTCAGGTTACAATTTCTATGATTTTATCCAATCATAGGCAATATGTCAATGAGTGCTTTTGTGCAGGTAAACATAATCTGTGGTAACTTGCCAGGTTCTGGAATGGAGTCATTCCTACCAGCTTTTTAAAATCAAGAATATTTTGACCCTAATGCAGATAATTTCATACTGATAAATCAAAGCAGCTATGACTTTTACCTTAATTTTAGCATCATGGTTTGCAAAGATCCAAAAAATATAACTAGAGATTGCTGGTCGATACAATGGGTCATCCCTGAGTGGGATTTCTCAAAATTTTTCCCCAGAATTTGCTTTTGAGGACATAGAGTCAATAATCAGACACAATGCATAATTATGTGTCATTCCTAGAACATAGCCAAATATTCCTGTCGCTAAATAAGTACAAGCAATATGCTGAAAACTGACCCCAGTTTTCACTCTAGATCTGTCTGTGCATACTATGCAAACAAGCCTCAGAGACCATTGCTGAAAGACAAATTTCTAAAATATCAAATTGCACATCATTTTAGGTCCTTTAAAATATCCATCAGTGCTATGCAAAAGCAAGAAATAACTTTCTTTGAAAGAAATGGAGTTTCCTCTTTGGCAAAGAAAGAAGAAAATAATCTTCTTCCTGGGCAAAAGAAAATGCAGTTTTTTAAATCATTTAACATGAAGGATACAGAAAAAATGGAGAAAGGAGAATTGAAGTCCTCTTCTAGTTGCTTATTACGGTAGACTTGATGGACAGCCAAGGAATGTCCATTGCACCTGCAAAAAAAGCATTAGATCTCCTGCAGCGGGGGTCCCTCCTTCCTCCAGACTTGGGCAGTTCAGCAATCATTTTTATTTTGCCCCATTGATGCTTTCTGGCATTGAGAGTATGTAACCAGGAAATGTCATTGATTAATCTTGTTAAATAATATATATCTGATGTGAGAGGAAATAGGAAGCTTTGTGTTCAGGACTTTATTTGGAAAGTGCCCAGGATAATGGTCCCTTTGTCCTCTAGATGATCTAGGAATGCAAACAATAATAGCCACAAAATTCTAGTTATCTCAGCAGCACTAGAATTTCTCTAGAGGGTTAAATGTTGTTTATGGAAAAATGGATAGGATCCTTAATAGTGTTCTTTAGCCCAGCATAACAGACTCCTCATCTGAATTTCTTCAGGTGTCAATGTTAGTCAGAATGACAAAATAGATAACTCTACAAAAGGCCTTTGTCATTGCCATTACCTTCCAAAGACAGGCTTTTCATTTGGTTCCATACAAGAAAAACAAGTTACTTATTGTCATGAGGGATGCTATTGTCATAACTCCTACTCTGGTCTGGAAGAAATCACATGGTGTGGGGTGGAGAGAGTGTGGAAGAGACTGCATGGTGCTCAGTGGCAGGGAAATCAGGGGAGAGTATGTGATGCAGTGTGGAGGGCGTGCAGGGGAGACAGTGAAGTGTGCAGCCCAAGCGGACTGCAGATACCAGGGAGAGTAAGTAGCAAGGCGTCAGGCATCAGAAGGCACAAATGCTGGGTTGGCAGGGCAAGGGGCAACAAAGGAGTTTCAACAAAGAAGGGGATAATAAAAGAAATGGTTGGTGGCTGATTTATTTGAAACCAAGAAGGATCGTCACGCAGGTGGAATAAGCATCAAACTGTATTAACTTTATAAGAGGAGAATGATCACACTGATGTATTCAAGCATCAATCACATTTAGTGTTTCTGTGCCAAGACTTCAATTTGTAGGTGCCTAATTGTAGAAACCTGCTAAGCCTGTATGGCCAGGTTCTTTGAAAACCATATAATTCATGACTAAGGCTTGTAGCAAATAAGACGTTTCACCAACATGTGTTTTAGATTGCTTAAAATCTGAAATGCTCTACAATGACTTCATTATAATTAACAACATGAATAACCAGGCATCTTTCTCTTGTTTTTCAGCTTCGAGTTTTCAAGTTAGCAAAATCTTGGCCAACACTAAATATGTTGATAAAGATTATTGGTAACTCAGTGGGGGCTTTAGGAAATTTAACCTTGGTGCTGGCCATCATTGTCTTCATTTTTGCGGTGGTTGGCATGCAGCTGTTTGGTAAAAGCTACAAGGAATGCGTCTGCAAGATCTCTAATGACTGTGAACTTCCACGCTGGCACATGCATGACTTTTTCCACTCTTTCTTGATTGTATTCCGAGTGCTTTGTGGAGAATGGATAGAGACTATGTGGGACTGTATGGAGGTTGCAGGTCAAACCATGTGCCTTACTGTCTTCATGATGGTTATGGTGATTGGAAACCTAGTGGTATGTAATTAATGTTTTTCAAATATTTGAGACAAACAATACTTATTGGAGTAAAATATGCCTGAACCCCCATCATACATGAGAGCAGTTTGTCTAATTTTCCCTTAAACTCTGACACTACCCTCCTAAGTAACCTGTTCAAGGGTTTAAAAATCTCAGCAGTTGGAATTAAAAAAATTTTTTTTTTAAAATCTAGCCATCATTGTCTTCATAAAAAAACCAAATATTTGAAGGTTATTATCACATCCCCCTTCTCCAGTCTTCTCTTATTTATCTAAAAAAACTCAGTTTTTAAACCTTCCTTATAGAACGAAAGTTAAAAGCTCGTATAATTTTTATTCCTGTTTTCTGGACTTTTTCCAATTTGTCTTCTTCAATTGTGATGGCAAAACCTGAAAAAAGTACTCCAACTAAGAACTCGCTAGTGCCAGTGTCTTGCATACATTGCTCCTGAGTAGACAAAGGTTAGTTTGCCTGAAGTCAGGCAGAAGGTATGTTAGGATGGCACCTTAGAGACTACCCTGCTCAGAGGCACAAGCTTTTGTTAACATTTGATGAAGTAGCCTGTCTCTTATGAAAGCTTATGCCTCTCTGAACAGATAGTCTCTAAGGCACTACTTTACCCTGCCTTCTATACTAACTCCTAACTAAGTAATACAACCAGAACAACAATTGTGGGTTTTTTTCAACAGCATTATACTTGACTATTACACTTATGTAATAGCAAAATTTTTGATCCACTTTAAGTGTCATCCTTTTCTTTGGTACTTCTGTTTAGCCAGCAGAGGTGTAACTGGTCGGGACCAGCAGTCCCCCATTCCTCTTCCCCCCCTACCTTCTTTGTAGGCCTCAAAGTCCAGAGGCTTGAACAAGAGCACAGGAGCAGAAGTTGGAGTTTGCCGCTCTGAGGAGAAATGTCACAATATTTTTTTTGCTGCAGTCACACATGTCAAGCAGGCAAAAAAGAATGGGGTTTTGGCAGAAGAAAAATGGGGTGACATCTCCTGCCAGCAACTCTAGTTACTACCACCCACTGCCACTTGACAGAGCTACATGTCCTTGCTTACTGCTGGAGGTGGAGCCAGAAAGCACAGAACTGTGGGAAGCAGGTGCTGGGAGGCTGAGGTACCATCCACTCCATTCTCCTTCCCCCTAACTTAGGCAATGGCCGGGGCTCATGCTCTGTCTGTCCACCCATCATTACACTACTTCTATCCAGCTGATCTGTTACTGAATTTCATCCTAGGGATTTTGAGCAGTTGCTCCAATCCTATGAATGACTGGAGTTTCTTAGGATCATATGAATTTTATTCTTCTGTGCTAAGTGCTATAAAATCTCCTAGCCTTGTGTCTCCTGCAATTTTTGTAAGTGTATCCCTTGGTCCATCATGCAAGTAATTAATTAAAATATTAGTTAAAACTGGGCCCAGGATAAATTTTTGTGGGAATCCAAATCATATGTCCTCCCCAAGTGATGGTAAACTATTGATAACCATTCTCTGAACCTGTTTTTTCAACCAGTTTACCCTCATTTTATCATAATTACACTACATTAAATGAACCATTTTCCTTAGTTTCTTTATAATCATTTTATATGGGCCTTCATCAAAAGGCTACCTAAGGTCAAGAGATACTATATCTACTGGTTCCATTATCTACTAGGACACATATCTTATCTTGAAATTAAATTAGTTTGATATGATGTGTTTTTGACATAACCATGCTGCTGTTTCCTATCATCTTCTTGATACTGATCTGTTGATTGTTTAGTAATATATTCTAATAGTTTAATCCAAACAAGGACACTAGGGATGCTACCTTTATGTGGTGCATTGGTGTGTTGGACTAGTATTTATTTCTACAGCATTTATTGAATATTGTATTTATGATTGCCAATTTTTTTAACCAGCAAAAGCGAAACATTGTTAAGCGACCATCCTTAGGGTATAGAAAGGCATTCATCTGAAGTGCTAAGAATTTTCAGGGAATTGGCAGTACCATGAAAATGGAATATGAAGTAAGTTTGAATTGTGTTGCAATACTGCTGTTTTTCAACGACAAACCACTTGAACACCTGAAACTTGCTTTTTAAAGCACCAAAAGAGTATATTTCTCACTATACATATAACGCATGTCCATGGCCATTAACATTTCACAAATGGATAGTAGAGGAAGAGATGGAAGATTTTTTCCATCTTCAAGTTCCAGAGTTGCTGCAGAGTGCCCCACAAATGATTCCCCAGTGTAATATCCCTATCCAGGCTCTTTTGCAGCATATGATGAGTCTGCTATAGCACCTCTCTCTGCATCCTACATACACTCACCCTTTTCACTCTGTGCAGTAGAACTGAAGTGGTTCTGATGCCAAGGACTTCTCACTGGCTGTGGAGGCGGTGGCTAGTTTTTATGGGATGTCCAACCTGGAAAATGGTTTTAGCAGGATGTATTGTAGCAAGTAATGTAGCAAAGAAGAGCAGCAGTTAGGTAATTTGATACTAGTACTAATCATAAAATAAAAATTCTGTCATATTGTATAATCCATAAAGAAATTAGTGTAATCATTAAAAAATAAGAGATCCACATATATTTTATCTTTACTGTTTTTTAGGTACTCAACCTCTTTCTGGCCTTGCTTCTGAGCTCATTTAGTTCAGACAACCTTGCTGCTACAGATGATGATAATGAAATGAACAATTTGCAGATTGCTGTGTCAAGGATTCAGAAAGGAATTGATTTTGTGAAAAGAAAAGCACGTGAATTCATCCAAAAAGCTTTTGTAAGAAAGCAAAAAGCGTTAGATGAAATCAAACCTCTTGAAGATCTCAACAACAAAAAAGACAGTTGCATTTCCAACCATACCATAGTAGAAATAGGTAAAAACCTTAACTATCTTAAAGAAGGAAATGGAACTACCAGCGGCATAGGCAGCAGCGTGGAAAAATATGTCGTCGATGAAAGTGATTACATGTCATTCATAAACAATCCAAGCCTCACTGTGACAGTACCAATTGCTGTTGGGGAATCTGATTTTGAAAATTTAAATACAGAGGAGTTTAGCAGTGAGTCAGATCTGGAGGAAAGCAAAGAGGTAGGACTATTTTATGAGATGCTTTCTTTTTCTTTCTAAAATAATGAAGTGTCTAACATTTGTTTTTGAATCTAACATTGATTCCTGCATAGCGTAAGCCTGTAATTGTATGTAACACATCTTGATATATAATGTTGCAAGCATCAAATATGAAAGTAGAATTTTGTGATAATCAGGACACATAGTGATTTTAAAAATCAATACTAATTTTGTATTTTATTAAGTGAATTTGGTATTTCCAAAAGGTGACAATCTGATAGACCTAAGAATACTGCAAAATATACACTAATACACACGTTCCTTACTTGTTCCACTAATGCACCTGACCATTTCAATTGGTTTCTGGAGGGGGCACCTGTACAAAAAGTCACTGCTTGCTAAAGGTAACTGTTGTTTTTTGTGGGGGCTTTTTTCCACACCACAGATACCTGAATAATGGTCCAAGACCATGAACCCATTTTATGCAGACCACCGGTACACCATCAGGAGTAACAACTGGCTAGAGCTATGAATTAGTACCCTAGAAGCTGAAAAGTTGAGAGGTGTAGAAAACTGTATCCCAATATGAATCCCTGCCCATAGCCATGGGTTCCCATTTTGTCAGCAGTGAGGCATTTGAACCAAATAGTTTTTGCAACAATAGATAAAAATGTATGAGAATGTCTGCATGAGATAATGTACCATTTATCTCACTCTAAATCAGAAGGACTGATGAGCTTAGGCACAGATCTGCATTAACATAATTTTAGCACTTCCAGTACCCAAGATAGCTCATTCCGATCTAGCTCAAGTATCCTTCTATATAGCAATGTTTTATGCCACATAGACACAACCGAAGACAGCGGCACTTATCCTCTGGCTTGTGAGATGGGACCAGTTCACCCGTGGAGTTCCCCATGGGCCTGGGAATTTGATGGTAGGGAAGCAATGGCAGCATTCATTGCCTCTCCCCTGCTGCCAAATTTCTGTACCCATGAGGAGTCCGGCAGGCTAGATAATGTCATGGCCCTGAATGCTAGATCAAGCTGATACACAACTGAATCCAGCACAGGGGATCAGGCCAGTGCACAGAATTGGGCTGGTATGTGGCTGGATCTGCTGTGTGGGATCATGTCAGTGTGCAGGACCAGGCTGGCATGCTGGATTGCACCTGTGAAGTGACCTCAGATGCCAGCTCTGCATGGAATCCAGCCTGAAAACTTAAACTGGGCCACTTATCTGGCTCATGGAGCTGAAAGGTTGGGCATCACTGCCCTAAGACACAAACTTTCAATCTGAGCTAAAGTCCACGTAAGATTTTAAATCTCACTCTAAGATCCTTTTTCCTACTGGCTAACTCAGACTTGGAGCCACTTAACCTGATTTTCCTTGAGACGTCTTTATTGTCACTTTTAAGAAAAAGATTTTGTTTAAAAATTGTTAATGTGAGTACTTAGTTGATACCTTGAAATGAATGATTCCATATAGATCAATACAGGAAAACTGATTGAAATTAGTCCTTTAACAGACCTTTTCATTGGCACTGAAGTGCTTCTCCTTCAAGTACCTTGCAATATGTTTGACTGTTGCATCATTTCACAGTTATTGTCCCTGGATGTTCACTGCTACCAAAGTGCAGCCAAGGTTACTGTGCTGCTTGCCAGAGTCTTTCTACTACTGTGGTCATCAACTAATATTTCATGCATTAATGCAGGTCTTTCCCCACCTCTACTTTAAACAGATAATTTTTTTTTATAAAAGCCTACCCCCTAGGCCTTCTGGGTTTTTTTCTGCCCAACCATTCTCCTGGAAATACAATGATAAGTTATCTTCCTCTTTCGCTAATACAATATTCTACTATGTCCATATATACTGTTTTGGAACTCAAGTGTGGAAAAATCAAAGATTAAAGTCTGTGACTGTTTCTTCGTCTGTAAAATCAGGACAATTATATAAGATGCAGCAATGTTGTCAGACTACATTTATTCATTTTTGTGAAACACTGAATGTCTCAAATTGAAGATTCTCTATGAAGTAGAAAATACTATCACATTCAACTACTGTTTTACACATTGACTGGGATTGGCAGTGATACTCTAGATACTGTATGAATGATACTAAAAGAAAATCCTGTGAATATCAATATATATCAATAGAACATCTTAGGCTCTACAAAGATGGGGAGCAGGTACTCAGAAAGCATTTAAAAAGGAGTCCTCTGTCTCTCTGCTTCCAATACTGAGTTCCTCCTGAAATCAAATTAATTCTGATTACTGTAAATATCACAGTGGGATCCATATATAATATGAAGGATTTTCACTTCTTTTGCATTGTGTTCGCTTTTGTTTCCAAGATCTGTGCTATATTCCTAAAGTGGATCAAGCTGCACAGGACCCTAAAGACCCCTGAAGCTCCCACCAGATTCTCCTTTTTTAAAAACTTTTTAAAAAATTTATCCTACTATATATAAATCTGACTTCAACATGGTATGAATGCCAGCTTCCCATTGGCAAATACCTGTGAGAAATTCTACATTTTTAAAAAATCTAATCCAGTCCCTGACTGATGACAGTCAGGATCATCCCTGACTTAACTATCCCATCCAAGTATCTTTTCTAACCTGCTCTTGAAATTTTCCAAAGATAGAGATTCCACAATTTCTCTAGGTAGCCTTTTCCAATGGTGGACCATCCTTATAGTCAGAAAGTTCCTTCTAATTTCTAACCTAATTTTCCTCTGCTGCAGTTTGAGGGCATTTCTCCTAGTCCTATCCCCTACAGTCACAGAGAAAAGCCCATTTCCATCTTCTTTATAACCTCCCTTTAGGTATTTGAAGATACTTATCAAATATCCCCCAGGTTTCTCTTCTCTAAACTAAAAAAAATTAGCTGCATAATCCCACTACATCATAAAGCTAACCCTATGCTTTCATTTAAGCACTTTTGTTGAGGTCCTTTGTACGTCCAAACATTCCAATGATTCACAACATTTGCAAGTGAATATGTGATACCCACTAACATTTACTAGTTAAATACCTCCTAATATTCTAGTGCTTTGCTACTGTTCCCAGTGAAAGTATGACCTCACCCTATGTGTTACCTTAAGATAGTCTGTAGCAAATAGTTCACTTCTGCCTTAAGGCACTTTACACCGGGAGGAGAGGGGGCAGGGAAGGAGCGCCTCCCTGATGATGACTCGGTCATTGATATTACTGTTGATAGGAGATCAGTGAACTTCCGGTTCTCATTTCATACTAGTGATAATGCACATGTCTTAAAACATGGTCAGTTTGTAATATTATTCCAGGCAGGAGCATCCTCGAGTGGTTATGTTTTTGGGCAGGTAGTAGAGGCAGTTGATATGCAGAAATTCTAGAGTCTGTTCACAACTTTTCCAGTGAGTTATGCTATGCTTTAATAACTAGAGGTGCCTATATACATTCTGGTTTGCGTTCGAATTAGAATGCATCAGAGCAGACTGAATCGTGTTCTAATTAGAATGCTCCAGCGTGACCCCATCATGCTATATATAAGCCCCTGCAGTTTTAAAAGTGGCTGCTGGGGTACCTTATCTAAACCTCACCAAATGTAAGGTACTCAGGGAGTGCACCTACACAAGAGACATTTACTGTGGAGCTGCCTAATCAGTAAAGTCTCAACATCTACAGGTGTGGCCCTATTAGGCTGCAGGAAACTAATTAACTCAACCTCGGGTTAGTACTTGTACATACAAGTACTGTCTTGCAGTAGAGTTCTTTATTGCACAGCAACGCAAACTTACATACTGATAGGGCTGCCTGGGGCATGAAGGTGCTTCAATGTGGAGCCTGCCTGCTGGCTAGCCCTGTACTGAAGCACTCTTACGCCCTGACCAGTCTCTCCAAAGCACAATGAGCTGGGTCAGAGTAGCCCTTGGCTGGCAGGCTGATGCCTCGAGACACTTGCCAGCCTGCCACCTAACAGGACTTCTCCAACCTGGCTCGGTGTTTTGTGATCTTGGATACACATGTAAATGCAGCACCTGGGAGCAAAAAAACTCTGGCACATTATGTGCCAGAGTTTATTACTTCAGGCTAATAGTATGTGTACATGCATCCAGGGAGAAAAGGAGGTGTAGGTGCAAATCCTCTCAGGCAAAGGAAAGACTTGAACCTAGGTCTCTCATAGGGGTACAAGCCCTATAATATGAAAGGGGTTTCCTCCTCCAGAGCCTCTGTTTTGAAATGGAAAAATAGCTGTCACTGGACTCAGGAATGTAATCCCATACATGTGTGTATGCTTTAAGAATTCTTTCCAAAATCAAGGACTGTGGGAATTTGGTGAAAGAGTGCATAGTTACAGGATCCAGAATGGGCTCAGGGATAAGCTAAGTGCAAGTCTGAATAATTTTGGGGTATGTACATAAGCAACTTGTAAATACCTTGCAAAACAGAAAATTAAGAAGTGAGGGATCTATGGTATTTAAGCATCTCCAAGCTTGGGTTGCAGGTGGAGGGATTTTCAAAATGGTGATTTTGGATTTATGTAGTAAAATTCCACTTAAGTACTACTTAAGGGACTTAAATCCTTGGGAGGTTTGAGTCATGGCCCCTAGTTCCTTCACTTCACTGGATGATTATGTTGTATTGTTGACTCTGATATAAGAAGTCATGAGGACATTTCTGGAAGATCCATACTGAGCATTTGTGAAAAAATGAACCTTGGAAAAGAAAGGAGTTCAAGATGAGTTTGTGATTAGAAAAGTGACTGAAATAGCTTCTTGGCTCAATACTTCCTTACAATTTTCAGGCCATGATGTTACAACTTTTGTTTAATTAGTATTTAGAAGTCTAAAAATGTTTATTACCTTATGATCTTATACATTAACATACTATAGTGAATGAATTTAAGTATCTAATCAGTAAACATAATTGTATAAGAATTTCCAGAGCATAAAAGCAGAAGTACTGTATCCTGAACTTCACTTCCTACCATTCTTACTTCTCACAGGAGTAAAATCAAGCTGGATCAGTCAAGAATGCAGCTCTGGTGCTTTTTAACCAGACAGAGCAACGTGTCACCAATTTTACACAGGTTACCTAAGCAAGTTATACATGTATATTATTAGTTTTCCAATGGATATTGACTGGCCTGCATGTTACTCAGCTATGTTCTTGCCCCATTCATTGCAATACAGTAGAAACATTCACAGCTGCTCTTTGCTGAGTCATGTGACTCACATCACAGCATGGTCAGGCAAGATTGGCAAACCCAACATTTTTATGATTCAGCTGCTGACTTATATATGTAATTTTTAGTGATACTCTGACGCATTTAAGTGCATGCTGTGTAAGTTTTCTAGCTTTGACAATAGTTTCAGGATTCTAGTTTTGAAGAAACTAAGAGAAAAGAGGGATTATGTATGGTATTGTTTCTCATTAACACAAAAAGAACCTTATCTTAAGCACTCAATGAGTATATTATATTGGTAATGAAATGTTGATAGATATTTTAGAATTACTAACATATTTTGGTTTTTAATGAAGATAATCTGCAAATTCAAATTGTTTTTCAATTGTGTTTATATGTTTAATTTTTATTGTATAACTTGTGAAGTGATTTTCTTTAGATTCGTATTAGCAATTTTATTATTACTGCAATAACTGAAGTATCATAAAGCATTAGATTCATTTAATTCACACAATCAAAACATGACATGAGCATTTGGTAAAAGCTTACAGAAAACATATTCTGAAAATCAAACCTTCAGAGATCAATTCTGTTCTTAACTATACCTACATATATATATTTTGGGGGTGCAAAGAGAATGCTGAGAGCAAAATCTGGCCTATTTTGATGATATTTGATCTCTTTAAGTTATACAAGAAAATTGATCCCCTCCCCCCGCCGCAATCTAAGAATGGTAAACCTGCCTGAAGTGAGGAAAATTAATTTATTCTTTTACTTTGAAAAAGAAATTAAAAGAAAAAATAGATCAGGATCTTAGTATTGATTTTGTACCCAGTGTACCACACTGCTCTTTTATATTTCATTTCACTTACTCAATATTACGGTGCTATTTACAACATCACAGTGAAGTATGATTGTTGCATTCAGTTGGAAACATTACAAAACACAATCAGAGGAGTAAAGTCTGGACATTTGACAGCAGCATGTAGGAACAAACTGGGTACCTGAGGCAAAATGGAAATGTCAAATGCTAGTGGCTGCTGAGATCATGACTGTGTAGCTGCATGCAGCAGCCACTTTTTTCTCCTTGCATGTCTGTCTCCCCTTCCCCCAAGTCAGTACCCAGGGAAGTTGCCCCTATCGCCTTGCCTAGTAATGCCACTGTTGGACCCTTATGCCCCAGGCAGCCCTATCAGCATATAGGTTTGAATTATAGCTGGTGGGATTTTGTGCAGTCAATAACTTTCCTGATAGGAGTTGCAGGAGTGTAGGATGTAGCCATGTTGGTCTAAGGGCTTAGGCAGACAAGTTTCTTTGAGTGAATCTGATATCTTTTATTAGACCAACTTTTAAAACAATTATTAAGCAAGCTTTCGGGTTCAAAAACCCTTTGTCAGGCTAAGAAAGTTTCAGCAGTTGGTGTGTGCTCTTCCTGGATGGAATGAAAAGTAAACAAGCCAGAGGCTGGTCTGGGCTGGTCTGCATACAAGACAGACAGTCAGTGAAAATGTAGATTGAGGAGTCAATGGGTGAGAGACAAGTGGTGGGGGGGAGAGAGAGAAGGGGGATGAATACTGGAGAGATACCTCGGGAGTCAGATGTCGGGCAGGTTATAATGTGTCATAAATCCAATGTCTATATTTAGTCCATGATTTTTAGTATCCAGAGGTTTATATAGTTTCATAGTTTCTAGGGTCGGAAGGGACCTGTGTAGATCATCTAGTCCGACCCCCTGCCATGGCAGGAAAGAGTATTGGGGTCAAATGACCCCAGCAAGGTGATTGTCAAGCCTTGTCTTAAAGACCCCCAAGGTAGGAGCCAGAACCACTTGGCTTGGAAGTTGGTTCCAGACCCTAGCCACCCTGACCGTGAAGTAGTGCCTCCTGATATCTAGCCTAAACCGTTATTCCTGGTCACTCCTGGCAGTGCGCAGGGGAATAGTGATTCCCCCGATGCCTGCTGATCCCCCCTGACTAATTTATAACAGGCCACTAGATTCCCCCTAAGCCTTCTCTTTTGGAAGCTGAACAGGTTCAGGTACCGTAGCCTCTCCTCATAGGGCCTGCCCTGTTGTCCCCTGATCAT
>NW_017728949.1:47410815-47423434 GCF_001723895.1 Crocodylus porosus | reverse complement strand
GCCCTCCAGCCAGTTGGCGACCCGATTGACTGTGTGGGTGTCGACACCACAGTCCCCCAGTTTCTTAATGAGAGTGGGGTGAGAGACAGTGTCGAATGCCTTCCGGAAGTCCAGGAAGACTATATCCACTGCTACCCCTACATCTAATGATCTGGTAATCTGCTCATAGAAGGCCACCAGGTTGGTTGGACAGGACCTGCCACTGATGAACCCGTGTTGGTTGCCCATAAGCATGCAGTCCCCTGCTGGCCCCTCATGAGGTAAGACTAACTGGCCTATAGTTTCCTGGGTCCTCCTTCCTCCCCTTTTTGAAGGTGGGAACCACATTGGCCCTCTTCCAGTCCTCTGGGACCACACCGGAGCACCACGAGTGCTCATAAAGCCATGCCAGGGGTCCTGCAATGACCTCGGCCAATTCCTTTAGGACTCTAGGGTGGAGATCGCCCGGGCTGGCTGACTTGAACACGTCCAGCCCCTCCAGAAGTCCCCTAACTAGTTCCATGCTAACCTTTGGCCCAGGTGTGCCTCCCCTGGAGCCCGAGGGGGCCCCAGCAGGGAGGTGGCTGTTCTGGTCCCTACTTAGGAAGACGGAGGCAAAGAAATCATTAAACATGTTAGCTTTGTCGTCTGGTGTGATGACCAAATTTCCCAACGCGTTCTGCAAGGGCCCCACGTTACCGAGGACCTTCTTTTTGCCCCCTATGTATTTATGGTTGATGAAGTGAAGTTCATAGGCTCGTCTCTCGGAAGTGTTTTGTAAGTTTCCTTCCCAAGGTATCCCGAGGTATCCCGCCACTTTTCATCCCCCTTCTTTCTCCCCCCCAGCTGCTTGACTCTCACCCATTGACTCCTCAGTCTACATTTTCACTGACTGTCTGTTTTGTATGCAGATCAGCCCACCCTCTGCTTCTATTTAGATTAGCTAATCTGTATTAACAGGAATTTTTTGTACAAGTCTACACATGCGCTTTACACATGTGTAATAGTAAAAGTCTACACATGCGCTTTACACATGTGTAATAGTAAAAGTAGCCTATTTTACTGCACATTAAAGCATCAGGGCTAATAAGCTAATGTGCATTAAAATTAGGCTACTGCACATTAAGTGTCACTAAGAAAGTGTCCACTTCTGCCTCTGCACATTAGGGCTGCCTAAAGTGCATTTATTTAGTGCTTCACATTAGAGGTACTAAACTTAATGTGCAATAGCAAAAGTGCATTAGTGAACATGTAGATATACCTAGTATGAACTTAGATGAGTGTTTGTGCAAATATGGACAGAGAACGTTCTTTGGGTAGATGTGACGTCTTTTATTAAACCAACTAAATAGTTGGAAAATTATTCTCTGCAAGCTTTTGAGCACAAATGCTTGTGCAAACATGGAGTATTTTAATGCATAGCTCTAAGAACACTTCCAGTATGGGTGATTTTTCAAATACTTGTGCTGATATTTCTTATGTTTTTGCTATTATTGAACATCCTTACAAATACACTGCTCATACCAAGATGTTAACAAATCATATGTGAATAGTGGCAAAGCATAGCAATAGCTTTTAATCCAAGAATTCTCATGAATTTCTTGCAGTTTCTGTCCAACTATAGTCAGTGCTTACTATTTTGCCTTTAGTTATAAGGTTCCATTTCCTTGAATTAACAAAATTGTTATGCCCTGATTTGTAAGGGCTATAGACTGAGTGACATCTAAATGTTGTTTTCAGTTGAAGTTGCAGTAATGCTTGACCATTTCACCTTTGTGTGCAATATAGCTATATTTAATTTTTTATATATAATTTTGAATATACCATGTCCGTTTTTACTACAGATCATCTCATTTCCACATTGGTATCTACTCTTACATAAAAAGAAATAAAAATAAAATATTCCTGATAAGATTCTGTTAGTTTTAATAATGTTGCTACAATTATTGGCAATGTGAAACTTTAAAAAATCTATTGTCAGTCTGTACCATCTTTTTGCTTCCTCCAGTTCTGCTTTTTGCTTTCTCTATCCCTTTCACCATGAGTTTACAGTGGCATTCTGGCCGATCATGAAATGTCAAGCTTTTATTAAAAAATGTTAAACTAAGAGCTTTTTAGCACTTGCAGATTAGCATTTTTAAAAATAAATAAGCAAACACTAAAAATTTAAAGGAGCCTGGATATAAGTATGCAAAATTATACCTATCTGTATAAGATGTGTGTAAAGTGTCAAGGATATACCGTTTCTTGGAATAAACATTGTCACTGCTTTTAATGAGGTGTTTCTGGTGCACAGGCTGCTTTAAACTTTTAGCATCTCTTTAAGGAGCTAAACTGAGAACCATTTCCCTGGTTGTATTATCTTGCTGTCTGAAGCATGACTTTGTAGTGCTTTTGGTAAATGTAACATTTATAAGATACATATTTATGATGATCAGGATAATATGCTTTAAAAGCTCTCTAAATAATTTTGCATCTTTTAAGTATTATTTACTTAAGTATTATATGAAGAGTTGGAGGTAAACTATGTGCATCATAAATCCAAGTATCACCTTTTAGTCAGAATTATTTCCTTAGCATACTATGCAGAAAAAAATCTATCTGTGACGTTTACAGTCCAGCAGTTTGGCTCATGACATTTGACTGTAAGGACGGCTGATACATTTTTTATAACCTGAGTATTTGAATACTTTTGAAAACCAGAAACTCATTAACTGATAAAGGCAAGGGCTGTTGGGTAGGGGGGAGTTTATTGGAGTAACTGTCTCGTTGAGAAAAAAGTTTGACAAGCTTTTGGGCAGAAAGTACCCTTCTTCAGGTCATACAACAATCCTACTAATCAGGTAAAGATCAGAAAGGGCTTGCATAGCAAAGGTAATTTGTCTTTGATAATTAATCTGTTTGGATTAAAAACTGCTTTGCTTCAGGATGGCATTACTTATGTGCATTATATAACAGGATCCAAAACTTGCTTCTGGTGTGCAGAGGAAGATGTTTGTGGGTGCCTTGAGGTATGCCTAGAATACAAATTAGTGTTCACCGTATCCCCAAAAGAGCATGGTTTGAAGTACAGAGGGGTGTCTAGCTTTCCAGCTGGCTTGTATTATAGTAATTACAGTAACTGCTATAATAGCAAAACATTTCTTTATGTGAAAACACACAATAGTAAGTGCCTATGGCCTGTCCTATTCATGGATGCTTTTTGTGCTGGATTTAGAAAGAGTAGTGTACGATTCTTGTCCATTGTATCAGCAGCCTCCTGCTAAAGCAGGATGGTTATTACAGAAGTTGATTTTATATCTTTGATTTTAGGTTTTAATTACTGAGGATATTACTTCTTAAGCAACTTTTCAATGTACACTTAGGTTTGTTAATATTACTTAATATAATTGTTGGTGTAATCATTTTTTTGAGTTCATCTGAGACAAGCAGGAGGAGTATGCTAAGGGAATGCATTTTCTGTTACTTCAGCACAGGAAGAGTAACCAAATCTTCAGTGGGACATGACACTTTTAACTTTTCTTTCCCCCTTTTTTCCAAATATCAACTGGTATTGATTACCCAGGATGATGGTGCAAAGCCTGTAAATCTGCCCAGTTTAACTCATGTGCAACATTTGCAAGTAGATTACCAGATTTTCACTGGAAAGAAACTTGTAAGACCCAATTTACCATCTGTAAGTTTCAGATGTTGTATTGTATTAGGAAAGACTGATTGCTAATGTTCTTCATAACTGGCTGTCATACTATAGGGTATATTGGACTGACCATTTTGTTCTCACCTTGTATTGGATATCTCTAATCTTTTGTCTTGAATTATCTAGCAATGTAATGTCAGTAATAGAGGGCTATTACTTTTCTTTTAATTATTTATTGCTCGACTAACACATTGCACAATGACTACATTACTAAAGCTCTTTTCTTCCCTTGTACAAGAACAGTAGGGTTTTCAAATTCCAGTTTGTTATTTTTTTGAGTAGTTCATATTTTTATTTGCTCTGCTAGTACCAGGTTGGAATGATGCAAGCAAAATCTTACTATAATTCTATAATATATAAAGAAGAAGTAATTTCCTAGTCTTAAAGTGATTTATTGTATTATTAGAAAGTTATTTTAATGCTTTGGCATAAATATGCTTAGTTGTAAGGTACCTTGATATTTATGGCTTTTCCTGAAAAAGATGATTGATATTATTTGGCCAAATGTTATGATCCACCTAAGGCCCATAGAATTTGACCCTTTCCTTATCAGTTATACCATTTTAGAGGCAGTATTCCAGAATAGCTAAACTTCTCTGCCAAAAATGTGTCTTCTTTCATTTTGCCTATACAACATTAGGAAATGCATTGCATTTGTGTAATTAGTGAATTCTGTTACTATAATAATTTGCATTCCACAATATTTATCCATAGCAAAGTATAATATTTATATTCCTAACAGAATACATTGGGCCATTTCTGACCTCATGTCTGTGGGTGGAGTTTTCTCTGACTCAATATGAAAGTCATGAAACCAGAATATAATCTTACACATGTAGGCTAGGAATTTCTAAGGAGCATGAAGTGCTAAGAAGCTGGCAACCCAAATATCATTGAAATTGTATGCATACTAGAACCTGGATAATTTTTCAGATTGGTATGGCGTCCTTCTAATTTGTGTCCCTGAGACTGGTATGATGCCAGAAAGTAAAAAAAATGAAGACAATGTCAAGACATAACCATTACCATATTTACTCAAACATAAGATGACTCCCAATAATTAGATTCTATATATGGAAAATCTATAAATTTGTTATAATTTTCCAGGTATAGAATCAGAGAAAATCAGGGTAGGAAGGGACCTCAGGAGGTCATCTTGTTCAACCCCCTGCTCAAAGCAGGACTATCCCCAACTATATCATTCCAGCCAAGGCTTTGTCTAGCTCAATCTTAAAAGCCTCCAAGGATGGAGATTCCACAACCTCTCTGGGTATGTGTTCCAGTGCTTTACTATCCTTCAGTGCTTTACTACTTCCAAGGGAAGGGTGTCAGGGATGGCTCTGGCCTCATATTGCAGTACTTATAGGCCTGGTGACCGTTCCCTGTGGAGGGAACACCCGTCTGTCTTTTTTAAGGACCAAAAGGGAAAAAAGGTTCCCATCAGCATGTTTGCCCAGCATGTGTTTTATAGTCATGCTGAGTCTTGGCTGCATTTAATCAGCTTCATAGTTGGTTTCTCTTACTACGCATGTGCTGCTTTTGGCAGCAGTTTAAGGATAAACAATGAATTTAATGAGATTTCCTTGTATTCAAATGTAGGATGAGGAGCTTTTTCCTCCATGCTGATTAGAGAGAAAAATCTTGTCTTATATTTAAGTAAATATGGTATATACTTTCCTTGAGGCAGAGACTGAAGACTATAGTGCATTTTGCATTCAGGTTTTAAATTTATTAAAATCTAACGATCGCTTTCCATGATTTAGACTAACGGACAATAAAATCAATTTTTTTATACCTAAATCTCCTACTTTATCAGAATTAAATAACTTAAAGCTCCATAAGGTCACTAATGAAGATAAAAGGAATAATGCCTCTAACTTAACCTTCAGCATAGTGAGCAAGGTTTCTTTGATCTTGCTATGGAGCATCCATGTCTCTAACCCTACATTAATACGTATTTTCAATCTGCTTACATCATTCCCCTTATATAATTAGCCATTTATCAATGCAGCCATTTTACTGATGTTATAATCTCCATGGTAATAACATTGTAATAAGTCATAGAATGCTGTGATCAAACTACTTTTATTTATTATAGTACTCGTATTTGTCCATTGTTCATCATAAATACCTCATTATTGTAAAGGAACCAAATGGAAAATTTGGATGATATCACTCTTTTTTTCACTGATACTATAAAACATATCTTATTTCATCTCAGCTCCCCTAAAATTAGGAATATGTCTGCTTAGCTTTATATATTCTGGACATATATGTGTACTGTATCAAGTAACAAGTAGTTCCAAAATGTACAATAAATGACATGAGTGCATTGGCAAATGAGAATGCAAAATAACAGCTATTGCTATAAAATTAATATGCTGCTCTTCCTTTCTGAAACTAAAGAAATTTAAAAGTATATATATATAACTTGTAACTTGTATCTTCATGTCAATGAGAATAAAAAGTTTAAATATAAACTTTTTAACATTAGCAGATTTGGTAGAATGCTATTAACATTAGACATGAAAATACTTCTGTGCAGCTTTCTGTTGGTTTGGTCATAATGTTGGAAAATGATGTTTTGTCTCCATGTGCTGTCCACAGTATTGGAGTACTGGAAGAACTTATTGGAATAACGATAAAGCAATGTACGAAGGCACCTACTTTTAAACTTATCAAAATTTCATTTCATAATTCTCATATGTGGCCTGGTATAATAGCAAAATTATTTTTGTGGTTTCCTGTATGAAGCTATTAGAATATTTTCACTGAGGGAAAAGTCCACATGATGTAGTTTCTAATCTTGTGACCTCGCCTGTAGTAAAGCAATTTGGCATTACTTGTTTACATAAGGAATTATTTTAATTTAAGAGCATGGAAATATATGTACTACCTTACAATGATTAATATCTATTCAAAATAAATGTACTGGTAAAAACAATCCATTTATATGGGGTTACATTTACAGAAGCTAAATGCATCCAGCTCATCTGAAGGGAGCACAGTTGATGTTGGACTTCCTCCAGAAGGAGAACAACCAGAAGCAGAACCTGAAGATGCTCTTGAACCAGAGGCTTGTTTTACAGAAGGTTAGTGAAGCAAAATATTGTTGTTTACAGTTACATGTTTAACTTCCATGGACGGTCCTACAAGGTGCTGCCAATAGGGCTACGAATCTCAAGAAAGGAGTTAGTGATTGTGTTCTCACCTTCTTTTGGTATTAGTATATCCCTTTAGAGGAGTTACAGCAGATGTACTGCTTTGGAGAGTCCTCTGTATCTAACAGATTTCATGGAGTATGTTCTATGAATATTAAGTTTTCCACAAAAAATGAGGCTGAAGAGCTGAAGAATTGAAGGAGATACATGTTTATAGGCATCCTTAGCATAACTAAGTTAATCAAGGGCCCTCTACATGTGCAGGTAAAGGTGTGATGGTGTATAATGTGTGATCCACACAATCACACCTCCTGCTATGCCAACCATGTATGACAGGAGGCATGATTCTGGGATTTTGCATTAGATCCCATTATGCCTTATTGCCAATGCACTGGGAACCCAAGTACATGAAATGCCCAGGGCTGGGGAGGTTTTGTGCACCCCTGGGCAAGCATCTCCCCCAGATGTGTCCTGGCATTTGCTGGGGCTGAAAGTCCCCGCAGCTGTGCGACTCCCAGCCCTAGCTGGGCATGGTGCACCCCTGCAGTTGAGAACCTTGTCAGCTGACAGGGACTCCTGCTACATGTGACCCCAGCTGCAGGGGAAGATCCTGCTACATGTGCAAATTAAAGCTTGATAGCAGCCAGCTATGAAGTTAATACAGAGTTTTGAGCTGGTTGGAGCTTTTTATGGCATGATTGCTACTTTGCATGTGTAGCTGGTCTCAAGGTAATGTGTAGAGGGGGCCTCAAATGACTGATGAGCAAATAATAATTCAGAGTATGTATTTACCTTATTACCTCATAACAATTTATTATCTCATTTATCAGGCTGCGTACGGAGGTTCAAGTGCTGTCAAGTCAGCATTGAAGATGGGAAAGGAAAACTCTGGTGGAACCTTAGGAAAACCTGCTACAGAATAGTTGAACACAACTGGTTTGAGACTTTCATTGTCTTCATGATTCTTCTCAGCAGTGGTGCTCTGGTAATTGTGATGTGAAAGAACTGGTTTATTAAAGCAGCAAGTATTTATAACTGTACTTAGTCATATAAATATCTTTAATATATAAGAATTGTACTAGTGCCAAATTCAGAAATGCCCTAGTTTCATTATAAAAGGTATCTCAAACACTTGACATAGAACAACTATAGAACATCTTGAGGGCTATAAGTATAATATGCATGATCATTTAAAGATCATTTAAGAATTTAGTTACAGAGATCTCAGTCTAGCATCAAAATGCCTTCATGTTTTCTTTACATATTAATGACTTATTTCTTTGTTCTCCTTATTCAGAAATAGAATGTGATTTGTTAGTTTCCTTATGATTCTAGAGTATTACTACTTAGTTATGTATTACCTTTTGAGTGAAATACCATCGAATCATAGAATAGCAGGGTCAGAAGGGGCCGCAGGAGGTTATCTATTCCTGCTTCCTGTTCCAAGAAGGATAATCCCTGACTAAATTATCCCAATCTGTCTAGTCTACTCTTAAAATCTTCCAATGATAGCAATTCCACAACCTAGGTAGCCTGTTTTAATGCTTAATAGGGTTGTGCGAAATTTCACCAGCTGTTTCATTTTGACGCTGTATCGACCTGTTTTGAGTTCAAAACAGTGAAATCAAAGTGAAACAGAGAGCTTCAAAACAGCCTCAAAATGAAATGAGGCTTGTCGAAACATTACAAAAGTTTTGAAACATTTGGAGTTTTAAAGCAGCAGTCAGGTAACAGGAGGCAGAGGAGAGCCAGGTCTGCACTCTGAGTGGCTCTGCACAGCCCCATGCAGCTCAGCCCAGCAGGGAGCACAGCCCTGCCTCTCCCTGCCTCCTGCCACCGGGCTGCGCTCCCTGGGGCTGGCAGAGCGGATCAGAACACAGTGCCGGCTCTTCCAGCCTACCACCACTGGGCTGAGCTCTGATCGGCTCCACCAGCCCCACAGAACTCAGCCCAGTGGCAGGAGGCAGGCAGAGCCAGGGCTGCGCTCTACCTCCCACTACCGGGCTGAGTTCCACGGGGCTGGGAGCTGCTGGGAGCTGAACCCGGGGGAGGGAGGCAAAGCACATCCCCAGGGCTGTGCCCCTCCTCCCTCCACTGGGCTGCAAGCACCTGGGAACAAAGCCTGGTGGAGATGGGCAGAGGGTTCCCAGTGTCTTGCAGCCCAGTGGAGGGAGGCGGGGCGCAGCCTGGGGGCTGCACTCTGCCCATCTCCACCAGGCTGGGTTCCCAGGTGCTTGCAGCCCAGTGAAGGGAAGAGGGTCGCGTCCCCAAGGCTGTGATCCACCTCACTCCACCAGGCTCAGCTCCCAGATGCTTTCAGCCCTGTGGAACCCAGCCTGGTGGGGGCAGGCGGAGGGTTCCCAATGTCTTGCATCCCGATGGAGGGAGTTGGGTGCATGCTGGGGTCTGAGCTTCACCTGCCTCCACTGGGCTTGGTTCCCAGCTGCTTGCAGCCTTGCAGAACTGAGCCCAGTGAGGGGGTAATGGAGCGCAGCGTAAGGGCTGAGCTCAGCCTCCATCCACCAGCTCAGCTGCCAGCACCGGTCCTAGGTGGTAGTGGCAACCTCCCGCCTGCACCCCTGGAATGGCTGCGGGGCTCTGCTGGACTCCTCCCCGGGGTGCAGGCCCCAATCTGCCTGTGATCAAGGGAGGCTGTTCCTCCTCCAGTTTCATGCTTCCCTATTTTAACCTGGGTGAAATGTCAAAACAGTGTCAAAACATCAAAACTGTTTCAACAAAATGAAACAGAATGTGCTTTCGAAATGACACTAAATTCAAAACAAAACACTGTTCTGTCGAAACATTGAAACAGAAGTCAAAGAAAAATGGTGCTGTTTCACAAATCCCTAATACTTAACCATGCTTATAGTGACTCACATGGAGGTATAAAGTATAAAATCAAATATTTCAGATTTTTATTTCCAGGTTAGTGTTAAACCAGGTTCATTGCATAATTAGAACCGTACTTAGTATTTCATATTATTGTACTAGTTACAGTCATGTGTTGTTAATAGGGCTGTGGCACAGTCTCTTTGACCAAGGTGGAAACATTCTTTTGAGTAAGTTATTAACTTGTGCTCAAGGTTTCTTTGCCAGATATTTTATATAGATTGGTGTTTCTACTTATGCTCTTATAAAATTGCTCTCTATCTCTGTAACAGTTCTTAGGAAGTCACAGCTAGCACCTACAGTTGTATGTAATTTTACCTGGACAATTCAGATGCTAATGTCAACAAGTCATGTATTAGAGAGGGAGAAATGAATAGAAAGAGGCTATATTGGAGCCACCTCATAAATTATTGTTCATTTGGCCAAGATGAGAGGATATCAGTGGGATGAAAGCAGGGAATATGGTACATAAAATGAATGATGTCCTGAAGAGAAAGGAAGGGGAAAACATCTATAGTTTGTTATGTATACTGCCCCCCACCTAAAACTTTAATCTTTTTTTAGTTCCCGTAATCTATGCTGCAAACTGTGAAGTAGGATGCCACTTGACAATATTTCATTTACAGGCTTTTGAGGACATATACATTGAACAGCGCAAGACTATCAAGACCATGCTAGAATATGCTGACAAGGTCTTCACTTACATCTTCATTCTGGAAATGCTTCTAAAATGGGTGGCCTATGGTTTTCAAACGTATTTCACTAATGCCTGGTGCTGGCTGGATTTCCTGATTGTTGATGTATGTATTTTCTTTTATATGTTGTTTTACAAGACAGTCACTTGGAATAAATCAACAGAATCTCATGTGTTGGTCAAATTATGTAATTCATTTTAAAATTAAACTCCTGATTCATTCTGTTTTCTGTTTTAACACATTTAGTACAATGTGTGTAGTAAATTTAATTTTAAGGGCAAAAATTAATGAAAACTACACAGAAGTTTTGCACACTGATAATATTATGTAGTTATTTTAGAGTACTTTAATGATACATTTCTTTCTTGATTAGTATTCACTTATTATTTTTATGCAGTGTGTAAGGAACTTTATTCCTCATCTTGATTTGTATTGTATATAGACTTTGAATATTTTAACATGATTTGTTTTGGACTTTATCTTAATTTCTAGTCACAGTTGCTGTGATATTATATTTCTAACTCAGTTTAACCTAAAAGTAAAGTGTGAGGTAGTATCCTCAATCCCAATACAGCACTTAGCACAGCATAGTAGGATATAGATTTGTAAAAGGCTTTCAGAGTGCTGAGGCAGATTTCCTTGGCATAGATATTGGACAGATCACCCAACAGTTGGCCTTCACGTGTCTTTCACAAGGCCCTATGTGCCAGGAGCAGGTCTGGAAGTGTCAGGAGTCACTTGTCTTATAAATCCTCATACTACAGGCAGCTATGGAGATTTTCAGCTGCTGCTGGCAATGGTTTACTTTAGGGATGTAAAACTCACCCTGCTTGCCTAGGCTGCATCCAGACTATGGCGCTCCTTACAGGCCAGATCTGGGCATAGTGCGGCAGGCATGAGAAGTGACAGTGGCGGGGCTTAATGTACTGGATGCCAACACAAACTCCAGTGAGGCTCCCTGCCCTGGATTTTAGTGGCAGGCTCTGCACCCCTTGCCCCGCCCCTGAATTCCTGTTCCCTCTACTAGCTCCATGGGCCACACAGCCAAAGGCAACCTGGTGTAATCTGAGGCTGCCCGAGAATAGAGAAGGTGCAAAAGTGGTTCCATGAGCCTTTCCCTAAGTCTGTGCCTTAAATGTATAGTCTGCGTGAATTTGTTGTTCTGTTTTGGAAGCCTATGATAGTGTCAAACATTACAAAAGGCAGTTTTTCATAAAACTTAAGCCAAATTTGGACAAAAACCATTTTCATGAACTAACTAATAATTAATTGGAAACCAAATCCTGTAAACATCCAAATTTGGATGCTCATATTCATACTTCTGGAAAAAAATGTAGGTAAAGTCCAAAATTATTTGAAGTCCTGTTAGCAGGCTTTTGCAGTCCTAATGGATGTAGCAGGGTGAGCAACAGATAAGAGTTACCACAGAACTCTACTACTGGTTACTAGAGTGAGTAATCAGGTGTTTCAGAGCAAATTCTGATCTTGAGCGCTGCATGCATCAAGCTGAAAGCAGACTTTGGCTTGCAGAAAGCACCTTTCCCTCTCAGATGCCAAAAGCATCAGGTCTCCCATGCTATTGCATACTGCATTACTAGATCAGGCATCCCAAAAACTTCAGTACTCACTTTGTCTTTATTAGGTTCTCTCCAGAACAATTTGCCATCTATGTCACAGAATTTTACAGGCACCAAAATTATTGCCTTATTTCTCACGTTTATAGTTTCATAGTAGCTAGGGTCAGGAGGGACCTGATCAGATCATCTAGCCTGACCCCCTGCCACAGGCAAGAATGAATGCTGGGTTCACAAGACCCCAGACAGGTGATCTTCTAACCTCTTTTTGAATTTGCCCATGGCAGGGGTGAGGACCACTTCTCTAGGAAGTTGGTCCCAAATTCTGGTCACCCTACCTGTAAAATATTGCCTTCTGATCTGTAACCTAAACTTATTCTCCACCAGTTTATAACCATTGTT
Source organism: Crocodylus porosus (assembly GCF_001723895.1). NCBI lineage: Eukaryota > Metazoa > Chordata > Crocodylia > Crocodylidae > Crocodylus > Crocodylus porosus. The sequence goes on along the minus strand of NW_017728949.1, from coordinate 47,411,037 downwards.
CCTCCACCCCAGGTGGTGCTGGGGAGAAAAGGGAAACCTATTTGCTGTTGATCTCCCCTGATGAGTTTGTAGGCAGCCACCAGGTGCCCCCTCAGCCTCCTCTTGCGGATGCTGAACAGGTTCAGGTCCTTCAGTCTCTCCTCATAGGGCCCATCCTGCTGCCCTCTCACCAAGTGGGTGGCCCTCCTCTGAACCCTCTCCAGGCTGGCCACATCCTTTTTT
>NW_017728949.1:47326965-47410579 GCF_001723895.1 Crocodylus porosus | reverse complement strand
TGTATTCTGTGGATTCCTTCTCCCATGGTGCAGCACCCTGCATTTATCTACGTTGAACTGCATCCTATCCTCATCTGCCCACTTTTGTAGTTTGTCTAAATCTAGTTGTAGCCTCGCTCTCCCTTCAAGTGTGCCCACCTCGCCCCACATCTTAGTGTCATCAGCAAACTTGAACAACGTGCTTTCAACCCCCTCATCTCAGTCGCTGATGAAGATGTTAAACAGTGTGGGCTCAAGGACGGAGCCCTGGGGGACCCCACTGCTCACATCTTGCCAGGTTGAGTATGACCTGTCCACCACTACTCTCTGGGTGCGCCCCATCACCCCAACTGTACTTATATATCTGTATATTATATATAAGTGTACATATGTTTATAATTTATTTCTTCTGTAATAAGTTAATATTAATACATTTGTATATAGTTAAGTCACATAACTGTCCCGGCCTGGCTCTATAGGGACAGAGGGAACTGTGAGCAGTTCACCCACAGCACACCTGCCAGTTAACAATCCCCCCTGATTGGAGAAGGGAGAAACAAAACCCAAGTACACCCAGGCTACATGTGATTATTGTCATCTTTGGCATAAATGTTAAACACCATGAGTACACTAAAGTTAACAAAATGTTCACTTTATTCTCACTGGACGTGTTTACATGAGGTACTCACTGTGCAGTAGAGCAAATTACTGCACAGTAAGCATCTACATCTACACGTGCAGACTCTTAGTGAGCAGTAATCTGCTCCACTTAGCAGTTAATTTGCTACCTGCAAATGCAGCGACAGGGAGCACAGGGCACGCAGTACCTACTGTTATTTTGTGCACATGCCCTTTGTACACAAAACAACAGTAGGTACTGCATGCATCACCAGCAATAACTCAGAATGGTTCATTGCCAAGTCACTGATTCATGTTTCAGAATGATCAAACTGCTGATGTGCTTTTAGGTAGCAGATTCTGATTCCAGAGGTACTTCCGGTGGGGAGGAGGAGAGTTATGTTTATGGATATCATGCTTAGGGATTCCTATCTCAGAAAATAATACTAATGTTCAAACATGGGTGAGTTAATGTTCAAACATGGGTATGTGAGATGCAGGTTTTAAACTGTTACTGAATTGCCTTTATAGTTCTGCAGCTACCATTGTATAACTGATTTACTGCCTGCCATTAACAATCCTGCCTTAATTTCCATCAAAGAATGAACATACATTTCCTGGAATTGCCCAGGCCAATTCTATCATAGCATTTTTGCCAACTTATTTAGTTCACAACAAATTATAACTCTAACACCTGATTACATTTGTTTTTATAATACACCACTGCTTGTGATGTGCTGAGTTTTGTGGCTGGATGGCAAGTTGCAACCCAGTGGGTGCAACTGCACATGCGCTTTACTGCAGAGCTGACTAATAAGCTCCACAGTAAAGCATCACTGTCTTCACGTGTTCCCATATTAGGGCACAGTAACTTAATTAACTCTGATGTAGAACAGTACTGTATAGGACAAGTACTGTCCTACAGTGGAGTAGTTATATGCACCAAAATGTACATGTAGACAGTGACTGGGGTTGGCTGGGGCATGAGGGTGGCACAATACAGGGGCTGCATGCCAGCTAGCCCTGTACTGGAGCCCAAGCCAGCCCCTCCACAGCATGTTGAGCTGGGCTGGACCAGCCCTGGGTTGGCAAGCTGACCCCCTGGAATCCCTGCCAGTCCAGGGCTGCTCTACCCCATATCAACTTGCTGAGGTCCTGAATTTATCCTGAATATTTACCTGCTCTGAATATATGCTGCATATTCCTTACATGAGTCACTGGCACACCCAGTTTCTAATGCCTGCTCCAGGTAACACTTTTGGTTAAATGTATTGCTTTGGTTAAACAAACTGCCAACTTCTCCTGTAAGTAAGGTTTTCTTTTCATCGTCATCATCATCATCATCATCATCATCATCATCATCATCATACATGACATGAATCAAGCTAGAATCATGTCTGTTTTGTCTCAGGAATCTAAGGAATAAGATGGAAAAAATACTGTTAGCAAGTAAGATTATTCCTCCCGAAGTTAGAAAAACATGGATTCATGGATAAACACTTGTTCCTGATCTTCTGAGTTTACATAGTTGCTTGTTTGCAAAATTAACTTTTCTACGAAGTTTGTAAATTAGCCAGTGTAAATGTATAATTTTGTCAATTTATAGACGTCAAAGATTTGGCCTTATGAATTCTCTCTATTCTCTGCATTGTAAAATAAGCCCTATTTTATCAACAAATATTCCATTCTAATCGTTAGATATCTTGGGGAAACTCAAACTCATGGCTTTCACCACAGCCTTGCTGATGTATCCTTTAGTAAGAATTTAATCCCTGAAATGATTTATTAGAGTGGAGGCACCCAGTGAAGCTGTCCAAGCAGAAAGCAGGGGGTACCTTTCTGTTTGGAGTGACAGAAATAAGAGCAAGCTTGTTCGTAATGCTGGGTGAGTGGGAGGAAGGAAGCACTGAACAATGAACAGTTACAGGGATGGTACAGCATCTCTCTTTTTTGTGGCTACTGCTGTCCAAAATATTTTTGAATAACTGGATTCCTATGAGATACTGATGAAGAATAATTATATTGTTTATTGATAACTGTTCTAGTTTATTAGCGTATCTACCTACAGGCCAAAGTCAAATTTGTGCAAAGCAGAACTGATTAAGAAATCAATCTGGTTAAAAGAGCCCAAAAGGAATTTAATGATGTAGTAGTTGGACTAGTTGTTACATTTGTGTAATCAGGTTTTGAAGATATGGAAACTGACTGTTCAAATTCAACTTAATTTTTGGAGGTTTCTGTGTGTGTGTGAGGCTTCATTTTTCTGCAAATAACACTAAATATTGACTTGTTTATGAACAAATATAGCAATTTATATACTCTTGTACCAACATGATTTCATTAACAGGCAGCCTATAACACACTTTTGTTGTACTTTGACTGACTTAAAAGACCATTCTGGCATTACAGAGGGATTCCTGGAGAAAGAGATTGAACATTGATTAATCTTTAGAAGTTCGTGGCCTCTACTACTCTAACTGTATGTACAGAAGTATATATAAGATTAATGAGCATTACTGCTTTTCTGTTTTTGTGTAGGTCTCTTTGGTTAGCTTAACAGCTAATGCCCTGGGCTACTCAGAACTTGGTGCGATTAAATCCCTTAGGACACTAAGAGCTTTGAGACCTCTAAGAGCCTTGTCACGATTTGAAGGGATGAGGGTAAGACAGCATGAAAGAACCTAATATAATGCATGCAGAATAAATAATGACAATTTCATGCAGAAATTCTATGCTACCATCTTATTACTTGAACATTTATCACTAATAGGTAAGCAAAGCACTTCATCTGCTTACATAGAATCACATGTCGTAGCATGTTAATATATTTATTCAAGTCACTTTATCTCCCAGTCAATTGGGAATTTTCAAGAAGGCCCTTTATTTATCACCTGCATGGATATATTGTCAATTTCTAAAACTGTTGTACTAAATTGAAGTTGAACTGATCAAATATAATTCACTTATAGAACACATTTAAAACATATATAGGGCAAGTATATATGCCACATCATGCATATCTACAAACATTTTATTCTTGTAATAGAATATTGTTTGTTTAAATAGAAATTTTAATTTTTTTTTTGGTACATGCACTCATCACATTTTCATTAAATAAATTAGTAGCGTTTAAGTGGTTTTGTCACCTTGAGATTAGTTCATTGCAATGCGCTAGATGGTGTTTCTTTTTCTGAGCATATTACTCCTTTGTGAGAAGGCCTTACTCTGTGACCTACACTGGCTTGCATACTGATTTGCATACAGAGTGATTTGAAGATGTTGATTTTAACCCATAAAACCTGAAGTGGCCTACAACCTATTGACAGTTCTCCTCTCTTACTGTAAGACATTGCCATAGGTCCAGTCAGCAAAGGCACCTTGACAGTGAAACCCAGTCAGTATTAGTGAAATGGAACAGCTGATGAGGTGTTCTTTGCTGGAACTGGGGCCCTTTAAAGCTTTCTTCACAATACTAAAAGAACACACGCAGGCCAGAAAATAGGAAAGGAAAGGTTTTTTCAGAAAATATTGATTTTTGGCAAGACAAGGAAAAAAACCCCACAACACGCCCCTCCCCCCCAAAACCTGAAACCTTCTGGAGAAATTCAACCAAAACCCAAATACTTTTGGCTTAAAAGAAAAAAAAAATCTATTTGAAAACCATATTTTAATGACTCCTGGCAATTCTAGTTTGAGTGTTTTATGCCCTTTTCTCTTACATGGCATTTGGTCCCCAGTTAGCTGCATCTCCAGTGATGCACCATAATCTCCCCTCTTGTTAATCCATGTTAATGGGTTATATAGTCCTGCACTGCATACTCAGACGAGTGCACGCATGCACTTTGCAGTGCCCCAAAGGCTCTTGAGGCAACATAAAACACATGCAGCACATGTGAAAAGGTTCTCCACACTGCATATTTGCAGAGCAGAGCCAAAATTACATACTGGGAAATCCTGGTATCTTAAAAAAAAAAAGGGGGCGGGTTCTAAAAAGCAGGCAGTGCACACAGCTGCATTGGGTGCTTCTTGAAACTGGAGCCTAGCTGGCCAAAGCCATGCTCCAGCTGCTGACGAGGCTCTGTGCACCAGGATCACCACTGCTGCAGCCCTGGGAGGCCCCCAGCACCCCAGATAAGGTTTCTACCTTACACAGGGCAGAATGTGCCTGTGAGATGAACCGTGCCTGTGGGGCTGCCATCTGGCCTGCAGATCTCATCATGGGTTAAAAAAAATTGGCAGCAGGGGAAGAGTGGCAGTATTAGTTGACATGACTTTTAGAGTGGTAGCCATTAATGTTGGCACTGCTCTGCTGCTACCAAAGTTTTGGACCCAGAGGAAGCCCTGAGGCAGAATGATGTGGTGCATGGGGTTCCTCTGTGGCCAGATCCACTGTATAGGGTCAGGCTGATGCATGGGGTTGGGCAGCATGCAGGGTCAGGATGATTTGCAGGGGGTCACTCTGTGGTTGGATCCAGCATGTGAGGTTGGGCTGGCATGTGGGGTCACACCTGTAGACTGACCACATGCCCTGATGCTGTACTGGAGCAGGCCCATGAACTGACCCTGCCCATGGAATATGGCATGCAGATGGCCACCAGACCACTCAACTGGCCCATCAGACCACTGATATAATCTGAATAACAAAGACCATAAAACCCACTCTATTGTTTCTGCATCACATCCATAATTTGAAGTTGAGCTCTACTATATTTTTTTAGAAAAGCATTCAAATCCTGATTTAATTATTTTGAGTGAGGTTATTGCTCTGCAGTTTATTGCTCTGCAGTTTATTCATGTGCAGCATGTTGGGCGGGGTCGGAGCAGCCCCAGCTAGCAGGGGTCAGCCTGCCAGCCAGAGGCTGCTCCCTTCAGCTCAGCATGCTGCGAAGGGGCTGGCTAGGACATGAGAGAGCCTCAATGTGAGGCTATCCAGCAGGCAGCCCCCACACTGAAGGACCCTCGTGCTTCAGTCAGCCCTTCCAGTGTCTACATGGGTGCTGCTGCAAAGTTTTTTACTCCACAACTGTATAGTACCTGTATTCACAAGTATCATAGAGGCCAGTAGATGCTGAGATGTCTACTGCACAGGTAATTAATCAACTGTGTAGTAGGCTGTGCGAAGCTTTGGTAGCTGATTTGATTCAGAGGAGATTTGGCCTGATTTGGGGACTGAATCTCTGAATGTGAATTGAATTGGGAGATAAAGTAAAAGCTCGGAATTGATATGAAGCATTCAAATCAATTCAGAAAAGATTCAGCCGCTTCGGCGATTCAGCCATAGATTATACAGGCATCTGACACAGCTGCCTCCAGCTGGTAAGTCTGTTGGGGCTGGGGGAGGGAGGGAGGGAGGGAGGGAAAGGGAAAAAGAGGGATTGGAGCTGGGACAAGCTGCCCAGCCGGGGCAGGGAGGCGCATTACTTGGGTTTAGGGGTGGGGGGGGTGCGGGATGTGGTTGCCGCAGTGTTGGGAGTGGAGGCTCTGCCCTGTGGCCGCTTGCCCAGCGAGGGTTGGGGGGGAGGATGTGGATGCAGTTTGCTCCAAGTGGAAGGGGGCAAGCGGCCACAGGGCATAGCCCCTGCTCCCAGTGCTGCCGTGCCCATATCCTGCACCTCTCCTGTGCCGGCTGGCAAACAGCGGCAGGGCATAGCCCCCGCTCCTAGTGCTGATATGGGCACGGCAGTGCTGGGAGCAGAAGCTATACCCTGCTGCCACCCAGAGTGAGCTGTGCCTGCATTGCACCTCCCCCTGTGCCAGCTGGGCAACCAGCTCCCTCTGCCAGGGCAAAGGCAGGAACAGCTGGAGGAGCTGTGAGAGAAGCCCTCATGGCTGCCCTGCCCAGCCCCATCCCCTGCCAAGCCCAGCCCAGCTTCCTGGCACTTAAAAAAAAAAATAGCCCCTCACTGGCTCTGGCAGCAGGGATCAGGGCCTCTGAGGGCTCATGGTAGAGTCCCCCCTGCACTTTGCGGGTCAGTGGGGGGCAGCAGGGATTGCCCCCCTTGCTTGGCACCCGTGTAGCAGCTGCCACATAACACAGGTGCAGCATGGCTCAGCAGGGCTCCATACACAGTCTGGGAACTGGGGCAGCTCCACCTGTCAGCCGGAGCCTGGCACCACTCAGCCTTAGTGGCCTCAGCTCCCAGACAGTGTGCAGTGCACTGCCAAGCCATGCTGCACCTGCGCCATGCAACAGGTGGAGTCGCCCAGCTGTTCCTGCTTCTCCCCAGCTGATTAGAATCACTGAATCTCTCCAAATCAGCGCCAAATCTTCTAAAGCTGATTCAGCTGACTTGATTCAGGACAGTGAACCGAATATCTGAATTGAATCGCTGTCCTCCAAATCAGCTGAATCTGAATCAAATCCTTCCCTATTCACGCAGGTTGACCGCTCAGTAACTCATGTAGATGCTCGTTAGTAAATATATAATAAAGTGGCCATTTCAGTAGATTAGTTTGATTTTTAAACTCTCTGTTTAAAAATTACAAATTTTCTGATAAAAATAGCAAATTCTTTGATTAAAAAACCCTAAATCCATGATTAAAATGAAACACAATTATTTACATATATGGATCAATTGAGCACAATGTTTTATTGATATATTTACAATTTTAAAGCAATTTGGAAACCTACCAGTGCCTTAATCATTATAATAAAATAAATTCTAAATACCTATACGTTTTAGTATTTGATTTTGGTTTTTTATCATGGAAAATCAGAGCTCCCCCCGCCCCCTTCACTCATCAGGATGTGGGTCCAGCTGCGTCTGTTCCCACTACTTTGTGGCGCTGAGCAGCCCTGATATGCCAGTGCCCTGCCCATACCATTGCCACTCACTCGCAAGCCACAGCCCCCAGCCCTGTTGGTGCCCCTCACTCCCCATCCACAGTGCCCTGGCCCTGCTGGTGCGGTACCACATACATATGGCTGCGCTTGTCCAGATGTGGCCATACTGTTCTTTTCCATGATCTTTTTCTGCTGTCTGTTCTCTTTCTTGGCGTGTGTGTTGCTGCCACAGTCCCGCACCCCTCCCACTTATTTTCTTGCAGCAAAGGAGGCTAGCTTATATCTAGCTCTAGCTTGAAGCTTCACACTACATTATTATCTCCATCAAAAGATTTATGATATAAGCTAGTGCTGAAGCTTCAGGACTCAAACTGAAAAGAGAAAAAAGTAGGTCAGCTGTGGAAAATGTGGCAATTATAGAAAGAATAATACATGACTAAGCATGCAGCAGTAAGAGAAAAAAACAGACACCTCGGGTGTGTTGAGACTCAGTTCCTGAGGACAGATGTTTTCAGCCAATGGAAAACCTTTAAATATTTTTATTAAAATTCTTCTCCATAAGTGGCCTTATTACACTTATGAAATTCAGTAACGTAATTTGGGTTGGGATATTTTGGTCAGTTGCCCTGAGCGCTGATTTGGAGAGGCAGAAAAAAAGCAGCTGTCCCTGCAGCTGCACAATCACACCAATGGCACAGCAACTACCAGAAGTTGCTGCTTCCATCTATGTGTTGTATCTGTGCTGGGCTTGTGGCTGCACTGTTATACCACTATATGAAAGGATAATTCATAACTGTGTTTAAGTAAAATATATTTTAAAATAAAAATATCAGTAGTCTTGAGAGCCTAGAAGTCTGGTTAAGAATAAGTTTAATTTTAACAATTGCTTAAATATCATGTAAAATACTGAAAGATTTTCCACATTTTCTATAAAAAGCAAAATTCTGTAGTCATTTGTTTTACGGTCCCACTGAATTCAGTCGGATCGCAGAGTTTAGATATTCAAGTATTTCAGTGTTATTATTAAATAGTTCATTTCTGTTATACCCAATCATTCTCTGCTTGCAATGGTGGGGCACCAGCCTCAGGTTCTGATTTAGAGGGGGCACCAAAAGGATGGCCCTGGGGAGCCTGCAACATGGTGGCAGCACCCCATGTGCAGGGAGGTACCATTTTCCGGTACTCGCCCCCATACATATCCCAGCTCTCTCACCTGGACTGGGACAGGGGAAGCTCCTCACAGAATCCATTTTGTATTGTGGTTTGATGGTAGAATTCCTTGTTATTTTCAGGTAGTAATTTACCACAGCTTTTTCCAAAAAAAGGGGGTTTTTCTCCCCTTTTTAACATACAATCTTAAGGTTTAAATCCCGTTAGAAAAATCTCTTTTAGTTAGAATTTGTCATTTTTATTGTCATAAGCTTATGAGAGCTGGTGCTATCAAAAAAAACAAATTAGGACTAGAAAGGGAGAGGGCTACAGGATCCTCTATCCATTTAACTTAACACTAGATGCATGCAAAGGGTATGTGCATTCTACTATCAGAATTGTGTAGCACCTAAAAAAGGCATATTTGGAATTGGCAGGAGTGAGGCTAAGAAAGTATAGCAAGGTCCACAGCCCAGAATACTTTCCCTCCACACTCAGAGACACCATGTCCTGTATGGACATAATACAGCAGTGGTGATGGTTACTCTTCATCCAATGCTCAAGGACTGTAGTTTGGATTTAGTATTACAAGGCCAAATTACAAGGTCAGATTAGTTGCAAAACTAGGTCATTTTTCATTTGTTGTTCTTTTAAACAGATGAAATATAATTCACACGAATACTTTTCAGCCTGTGTTTCAAACATAAGCAAATAGTATACTGTATTAAAAGAAACAGTTTTCATAGTTACTGCTATAGACATAATTTCAGATGTTAAATTTTTCATATTTTAGTTAAAGATATTTTTTATTTTGGTAAATGATATAAATGATAATTTGGTAAAGCAATAGCCCATGAATAATATTTTTATAAATGAACTAAAACGAAAATTTTGTTGACACAGAGAATAAGACATTTGCATTATTTGCATAAATACCCAATGTGATTTTAATAGTGATGCATGTGTGACATTAAATTAAGAATATTGTTATTAATATCAGTAAATATCCCACAGTATGTGAAATCTATATTTACACTTTATCATAATCATAGTAACTTTAGCAATTTGCACTGTGAATTCTGGAGTGGGCATATTTTTTTAATTAATACTTCACAATTTGTTTTGCCTCTGGGACTTTGAAATCACGTTATTACAGTTGAATCTGATTCTTTTCTTCAAGTGAAAGTTTACAAGAGTGTAGCTGAATGTAAGGATTGTGAGAGTGCAGAATAAATCTCTTTAGCAGAAGTCAATATGCTTCAATGGCCAAAAAAAAATTGACTGAAAACAATAAGTGCTTAGGCTATCCAGATATGCATTGATTAAGCAGCATTTCAGTTTTACGAGGGCCAGAGAGCTGAGAACTTCCATATGTAATTTGATGTATACAATTTTCTGTTCAGTATTGTATCACATACGTAATACATGTACTAATGTATCATGTGGTCCTTCCGATGTATTTAGGAAGCCAACTGCAGTACTAAATAAATGCCTTTCAGGTTTAGACTTCTTAGCTTTAGATATACTGACTTAGAGAGTCTACATTAACATATAACTGGAACAAATAAGTCTGTAAAGGAATCTTCTGGAAAATTAAGGGTATGATTAGGAAAAAAATACATAGATTAAGTTGACGATGATGGTAAGAAGTAGTCAGAAAAATTAGAGCAGACTGGGGCATCTTTTCAGAATGTGAAGTCAATAATCAAGAGGCTATGCGTTATATATCTGGCACATGAAAAGTTAAAAGTATTTATTTGCATGAGCAAGGAAGTCACACAGCACTCCATGGGCCATAATTGAGACTTTCAGTCACTGTGGTATTTATTACAATGCTGCAAAACTTTGGGAGTTCCCAGATTTCCCAAAAAGGCACAGAACTTGTTAGATCTCTCTTTATTTACTTAGCATAATCCCTGACTCACATATTGCAATACACCATTTCCCTTGGGCTAGAACTCCTGATAGAAAAGGCAGCTACTTAAGAGGCTAAGGCTCTGGGCAGATGTAAATGTGAAGTGCCTCAAATACATATGAAGAACTTCAAAGGGAAAGTGGATGGATATGCATGCCTTATGACCCACTCCAAGAATGGTTGAAGCAATCCAAAAATAAACTAGGTGAAATAGAAGTTATTTGGAAATGCTTCCTTTTGAAGCGCTTCCAGTTATGGGATTCCAGATATAATTGCATATATATATGGCTCTGTTGTCCCCCTACCTCCATAGGACAAGTTTGGGGACAGCAGGGTGGACAGCCAGTGAGTATATTCCTGTACATTCAACTGTCCTCAGGGCTGGAGAACAGAAATCCCTGCATGACTCTCCATTTCCATTCTGGTTCCAGCAGGAAGGGCATGGGGCCTCTAGTCTTCTAGTTCCATCAAGGGACACTTGGTTGTCATTAACAATATCCTACACCTGAGAAACATGCAACAAATAGTTCTCTCCTTAAAAACCTTGTCTTAATCAGTATTTTTGCCCTTTCTGTAAAGGGTCAAAATTTCTAGGTTGCAAACAGAGCCAGTAGTTCTTAGAGTGTCATTATTTAGCACAAACAAAAAGCTTCCATAGAAAAAGAAATATGAAGAGGCTTGCATATTATTATACACCATTCCAACAATCTTTCTTGCATTTAAGCAAATGCATGTTTTTCACCAGAAAACTAGAAGTGGCTACAAGTGCTAGAGATGCTATTAGAAAATGCTAACCTGTTTTCTGATAGAATTTTCTAGGAAACTATTGTGATTTTTCTTTTTATCAAAAAGCATCCACATTGTGAAATCTCCTTTTACACTTATATAGGCTCTCAAAAGCTCTAGAAAGGGTAACTAAACTCTGGAAGGCAGCACTATCAGTTTGTCAGGACTCCACTAGCTACATTACAAATGGGGCTAATAACTTCAGATCCAACGTTAATATTTAAGGGGTCAACAGAATCTACAGGGTTTTGCATACAATATACCGTTTTGACTTATGGCACTATGTTTAAGCATATACAACCTTTGGCCATATACAGAAGTTCAGTTTCTACTGGGAAAGTCACTGCTTTCTCAGTACTAACCATAAGTGTATAGACATTCAAGATTTTTCTCCCAGTGAAAAAATGGATACTCTGAGAGAAAAATAGCCCAGGAACAAACCAAAGTTAAATTATTCCCAGGAGTGTTTCTCTTGAGAGACTGAACATCTGTATACTTGCTCTTCCAAGAGAAGCTGCAGAACAGTCCTCCAGCGTTCCAATGTACTTTGCTCGCAGCTGCCCCTCACAGGAAACAGTGAGCACATCTATAGGTGCAAATTCTTCTGGATGGGTTTATTCCAGAGTAATTTACTCTGGAGTAAACCCACCCTGGGCAGGCATCTACACTTGTGTGCATTTGGGAGCAGATTTGTTCCCACACTGCTCGATCCCCGCTGCAGCAGCCAGGGGAGGCCCTAGATTCCCCCTGGGTGTTAGTCCAGGGGCTGGCAAGGAGCCTGGGGCCAGGAGACAGCTGTCTCCTGGCAGGGGCTGGGAGATTGCTCCCTGCTCCCAGGAGCTGCCTGATGCTAGGGCAGACTCCACCACTGGAACCTGGGCAGAAACAATGTCCCCCTGCCTCAGCAGCAGGGAGCTTCCGACTCTGAGATCAGGGGTAGAGGGCTTGGAAGGAGCTGTGGGGCTGGAACCTGCTTCAGACTTTGACAGTTCTTAGCCAGCCATGACCACTGCAAGGACGTCTGTAGAGGCAGCACGGAGCTGACAGGGCACTGATCAAAACAGGCTGGCCTGGAACAGCTCCACAGTAGGCAGAGAACTTTCCCTGCACAGGGAGCTTCCAGCCCCAGCTCCATGATCACAAAGCAGGGGGCTGGGAGATTGCTCCCTGCCCCTGGGAGTTACCTGCTGCTAGGCTGGACTCCACCGCCAGAGCCCAGGTGGGGACAATGTCCCTGTACCCCAGTAGCAGGGAGCTCCTGGGGGCATTGTCCCCACTCAGTCTCCAGTGGCAGAGCCCACCTTAGCAGCAGGCGGCTTCCAGGAGCAGGGAGCAATCCCTGCTTTCCAGCTCCTTCCCAGCTGTCAGCCATCTACACATGCCTTACTGTTCAGTAATTACTCAGCAGTTAATTTGCTACTTGCATCTGCAGGTAGCAAATTAACTACCAAGTAGAGCAAATTACTGTGCAGTATAGGTTTGTACATGTAAATGGTGCAGTATGCTTACTAAGCAGTAATTTGCTCTACTGCTCATTAAAGTGTCTCGTGTAGATGTGCCAGTGTGTTGGTTGGGCTGAAATCTACTGTTCCCGGTGAACAGAGAGCAGAACATAGACTTTCATCATACCCACGCAGTACTCCAGGGCCGCAGGGAGGCATGGACTGCTGAAGCTGCTGTGAGCCCTGCATACGATCCTGAGCAGCCTGGGTCAGGCAGTCAGGGCTTCACTGTGCACACTATTGCCACCTGTCCCCAGGAAGATAGGGGATCCTACATAGTACACTGGGATGCATGCATAGGGTCCCTTAACTGTGAATCCTCAACATTACTGGATTTTTTCTCCTCAGCAGTTTGACTTTTCTTATGTCTGTCCAAGGCTCTCAGGGTAAGTTTTTTCTATTGGGAGGGGGCAACAGGGAACATTTTCCTGGATCATTTGAATGTATTTACACAGCTTTTGTATTGTACATTGGAAAACATAACAGGGGTGAAGTGATGTGGTCATACCTCCCTCTGCTGCTACTGCAACTGTTTCCAGGTGATGCAGACACAGGGGTAGCCCCAGAACTGCTCCTGCCCTACTCCAGCTGCAGGGAGAAGCTGTGAGGGGCACTGGGATCAGTCAGGAAGAGCAGTGGTGGTGCTTATGCCCCTCCTGCCAGTGCCTGTGGCCAACCTACATCTGGAGAGAGGGGTGGGCAAGGAGTTGGTGCTGGGAGGAGGAACCTGTGCTTTGCCACAGCTGTCCACTGCCAAGCCCAGTGCATAGGCAGATCCATAATTACAGTGATGGGGTTGCAGCCACAACTCCTTTGGCAGCATGCTGCATGAACAGTGAAGAGGGCTAATTGTACATATGCTACACAGCCAAACAGGCCACAGCCCTTTGCTGTGATCCTGGATACCAGTGAACTCCAAGAGCTCAGCAGCTGGTTGGTGCAAGGTCTGCCTGGAGTTTCTGGTTGAATGCAGCTCCAGAGCCTGCTGCCCTCCTCCACCCCTGATTTCAGCAGCAGGGAAAAATAGAGGACTAGTGAGCAGCAGTGGTGTAGAGCTTTCAGAGCTGTATGAAAGCAGGGCCTGCTACTTTCCCCTGCTGCTGAATTCAGGAGGGGGAGGCAGAGAGGGAGAAGAAAAGCAAACAGCAGCAGACTGTAGATGTGTGAAAGTAGGGACTCCAGGCTGACCCTACACCAACCAGCCAGTGAGCTCAGAGCTCACAGCACGTGTGGAGCTCTGCTGAAATGTCAGTGAACCCTAGGAGCTTACTGGGTGTGCAGCACACAACTTAAAGGGAGTGCAGCCACACCACTGCACCTCTCCCCGAATCCACCCTAGGTCTATGTCTCATATACAGACAACATTGATTTAAGGGTCTTGCAAGGCTTGGTGTCTGTTAAGTACATTGAGTAATTTCATAACTATAATTTCATGCTTTAAACACCGGTTCGTGTATAAGCTCTTTGCTTAATTCATGATGATATGTCTACTTAATACTTTGTTAACCCACATATTTATATCTCAAAGTCATTTTCCATTACTTTACTAGTATTTGAAGTTATTCCCTACTAAGTGTCACTTGTAGCTAAATTTACCATGTTGCTCTCAAGATTATTATTGAATCATTTAATGAAACCATTCTTAACACCAACCATTAGGCCTACTAGCCTTTCAAATGGTCTATTTTTATTGTTGGCTCTGGATTTAGGATCTATTGTCTTCTTATAGTATTCAAATTATAAGGCAACATCCTACCATTAACAGGTCTTTGTTTATTTATTTTACCTGCTCTTGTTTCCAAGTTCTGATTTTATTCAGCTGTTGTTTGTTCTATCAATTGTATGAGTTACTTTCAGCAACTTGAAGATAGAACACAACATTATAAGTAATATGACTTTTGAGAAAGATTGATTAAAGATAAAATACTTCTTTTATTAGCATACATATTCTAACCTTATTTTCCTTATATTTTATTTGTACACTAGGTGGTTGTGAATGCCCTCTTAGGAGCAATTCCATCCATTATGAATGTGCTTCTTGTTTGTCTCATTTTTTGGCTAATCTTCAGCATCATGGGAGTAAATCTATTTGCTGGCAAATTCTACTACTGTGTTAACACCACAAATGATGAGAGGTTTGATGTCAGCCAAATCAATAATTACAGTCAATGTGAAGACCTTATAGCAAACAATAAAACTGCCCGATGGAAAAATGTGAAAGTGAACTTTGATAATGTAGGACTTGGTTATCTTTCTCTTCTTCAAGTTGTAAGTCACTACTCTAATGTCTCTTATTATTTATTTGTAGTACTGAAGAGTAATTTATCATTGCTTTTTGTCATTTAGTAATGTTGTTCCACCTTGAAAAATATTCCTGGTTTACCATTGTACTCATGAAAATCCTTACATATGTGTTAAGTTGCCTGGAGAAGAAATCTCAAGCAAACAGAAATGGGCACTCACCATAAATAATGGTGTGTTTTGAATCTGTAGCCATTTCTGTATGTAGGCCTTTCTTTTGACTTGAAGAAGGGCAACTTTGGTAAGTGCCAGGAAACTGGAATGCTGCTTGAGCTCCTAAATTTGTTTGACCAGAACTTGTGGGACACCTGGCAAGAGCTGATATTTCCAGCAATGCAGCATGTGTATTGTAGGCATGGCACTGATTCTGCCTTCTAAGTTTTAACTTCGGACTGTCCCATTGTTTCATCTTCTATTGGTTCCTTTTCTCTAAGAAAATATTTAAAGCAAAAAGTGGTTTTTTTAATGTAAACTCACAAATATTAAACAAACACTTTCCATAATTCCATAAGACATGGGATCACACCATTCCTTTCAAGTGTGATTACTTTATTCTGGGCACCTTTTGATGTTCTTTACTTTAGCTGACGATTCTGAAAAGCACTAAGAAATGTATCAGTTCCAAACAAGAATATTTTCCTCAACTTTCTGACCTTTTTAGGCCCAGAGTGTTTTTCCAGCTTGAAAAGTCCTTTTTTTTCTCAGGGTTTGGCTAGATATTATGCCATCATTTTAAAACTAATTATTCCAAATTTTCCTGTTGTAGTTATAGTAGCAATCCAGCTGTAGCAAACACAGAACAAGTTAATTGCCCATGGTCTAGGGTAAAGTAATTGCCATGTACCTGACTGGTTGCAAAATTAAGTGTTTAATATGTTGAGGAGCAGACACACATTCAATCCATGGCACCTTTCATGGCTAGGAGAACATGTGGTAGATATGCCTAAGGAGACGAAAGCATGCTCTGAGCTATGTGGAGTATCCACTGTAATGTTTAAATGCATAGTATGTTTGAGCAACAGAACCAGTGATGATGAGTCCAGAATTTGTATAAAGCCATATATATACAGAGTAATATAAAGAACAACATGCTAAGTTTTAAGTGGAAAATCTAGTTAACTTTTAACTGTGGTCAAAAACAGTCCTCTACATCCTATACATCATAATACACCCCCACACTTTTATTTCAGCTATTGTTTAAATTAGTCAAGACTTTTAACTGGATACAGTATCTCTTGTAGTCAAATATTAGGACTCAGGAATTAGGAATTTAGCTGACTGTATATTGATAATAATTACTTGGCTGAGAGCCAAAGGTTATCTAGCCTGTTACCCGGGTTTTAAAATGTGGAATGAACATAGTAGCCTTGCATTCTTAAACAATTTCTCCAGCTAACAACCTCGTAGGAACAGCAGAAGTTAAATACATGTTCTTTTTATAGGCCACATTTAAAGGATGGATGGATATCATGTATGCAGCAGTGGATTCTCGCAATGTAAGTATATTCTGAGTCATGTGTTTGAGTCAAGGATCCAAGTAATGTAATTTGATATCATACATGAATGACAATGAAAATAAGATAACATTGGATTCGATAAAGTTCTGTCAGACAGAAACTGGAGTGCAATAGAAGGGAAAAAGAGAGCAAAGGAAGATCTCTGAGGGATCCTGTTTACTAGACATGGGACAGATTCATAGCAACAAAATGCCACAAAATACCTTGTACTCCTATGCCAAATTTCAAAAACACCTATAAGTGAACACGTCCATTGATATACAATTTGCGGATGTTTATTTGCAACACTGTTTTCCATGATGAGCTTTTCACTGGGCTCTCAGGTTCATTAGGTTTTCAGTTCTCGGTTCCTGTACTGTTCTCTGCTCTGAGCACCTTACACATCTCTCTCCCTGTATTTCATGGCTGCAAGTTGTGTTCTGGCCCTTAGTAGGAGGTGAAATAAACTGGTAAAATCCCAGATTTTACCATGCTGTTAGGTGTCTTCATGATAGGAGACCTTTCTAGAATGTGATCCTGTGTAACAAGTGGTCATTGGCCTGCCTACTTGTCTCAGGGATAACTGCCTCACCTGCCACTCCTTTGATGAAACTAAATGGAAGATGTTAACAAGGCAGGCAGCTGCCCATTTAATTGCCCTGATGCCAAGATCCTATACATGGCTCCCAACATCTCCTTATACCGTGTCCCATGCCTTGCAGCTAGCATCCATAGCTTCACTCCATTGCCCTCACACTGGGGCCTGCGATCCCTGTGCCTCATGTCAGGACTCTCAATCCCTGCACCCCGCATTGGGCTTTCAATCCCACCCTCAAACTTGTGCCCCTACACTGGGGCTTCTCAATCCCAAACTTATCCCACCCCCCATTTGAGCCTCAGGCCTCACTGTTGGACCTGGACCCCATCTCAGGCCCTCTGCTCCCTGCCTCAGGCCTCACTTCATGAACCTGGGCCCTGTGCTTTTATTTTGGGGTGTGCTCCCCTAGCCTTTCTCCTAAATGAGGTAACCCACAAGGCAGCAGGGGCTGAGGCTTTCTGGAGCCCCATACTTGCCCTTCACTGGGGAGGCACAGGTGTGGCATTTCCTGAGAGCTGCTGCGCCACCAGCAGTCCCACCACACCATCCAAACCCAGCAGGGTGTAGTTTTAGGTCATACCTCAGGAACAGAAACCTCCAATCATCCCCATAATTCCTGTCCTGTACCTCCAAGAAGTTGCGTGAGCAACAGCTCCAGCCGGGTGGTGTTCTTCTCCCAGCTGCTTGCAGCAAACAGCTGGCTCCATGGCTCAGGACCTGTTCTTAACACAAATAGCTGGGCCATTCTCAGTCAGGCAGCCTCCTGCTTCCGTGTGAGCCCTGTTCCCAATCAGGCTGCTTTGCTGCTTGTCCACATCCCATTTAGTGACAGGCATACTGTGTGATTCATCACATACTGGTAAACCTATCCCAATAAAACACTTCTCATGCAGACATGGCCCCAGATCTCCCACCCTATCCTGCATTGCTCCATAAAACTGCTTGGAGAAAATACTCAACAACAATTAATTCCCTCTTGGAGTAAAATTTGGTAAACAAGGGTCAGCTTCAGAGGAGCCCTGGCAGTGGAGAAAAATAGAAAACAAAATGTCATACCCTATGGCAAAAATGCTGAACTCCATGGCCTCTTTGAAAAATCCCAAACTACAAGCTAGTGGAAGTGATGAGTCCCCAAGGCCTTGATGGAAATGAAAGTGACGGTTCACATATCTTATAGCTGTTGTTTCAAGCTGCCTACAGAGTCAGGCATGTTAATTAACACTCATATCATGTTTTTAGAATTTCTTTCTACAGTTGTTAATAGCACAGTTCAGTGGAGACAACATTGTAGAGTACATGGAGTCTTGCTCACAAGATGCATGAGCCAGCATAACAGAGCCTGACATTTTATAAAACAAATAAGATTCTTGGTGTCCACACTGTTACTATAGTTTAACATTTGCCCATTTCTCTAGGTATTGGATCAGCCTATGTATGAGGAAAACCTGTATATGTATCTTTACTTTGTCATCTTTATAATCTTTGGATCATTCTTTACCTTGAACCTGTTCATTGGTGTCATTATTGATAACTTCAACCAGCAGAAAAAGAAGATAAGTATTTTATCACTCCTCTTTAAACAAACTAAATACACCTGTGATGCTTTTTTGGCCTAATGCACAGTGAACTAAATAAAAAGTACCATTTTACTCTTTTGAAAGGATTAACAAACTGAACATATAGAACTGAACATCTAGTAAATGTACTTAATTATTAATGGTTTGTAATTTAGCAAGCTGAGTACACAGACATATGAACAAAACCATAAACATGCATATTTATTCAAGCTAAATAAGGAAAAAAAGATAATCTTTGAAAAAAAATTCAGTAAATACACCAAATAATAAATAGTCTAGCCATTTATAATTGCCATGTCAAAGAAGAAAAGAAATGTGGGCTTCTACATCTGAAAGCTGACTCATGTGGTTTTACAAAATATACTAATAGTTGTCAAGTTGTTTTTCTTTATACAGTACTGTGTTTAGACATTACTTTGTAAGCACTAATACAAATGTTGTTGTTACTTGAGCTACAAATATAATCACATTATCTTACAGCAGGAAAAGGCAGTGGAAGGAGAGTAGGCTCTATATGTTGTTTGACATGGGAAAGCCCAGCATAACTTGAGTCTTTATAATAATCTCCATCTGGCAGTTTTGGGATCTCCACATGCTTTCCCAGTGCAGTGAGAGGAATGAGCTGCTGGTACCATGTGCTAGGGAGGGAAGAGAGTTTAGCCTGTCCATCCTAATCCCTCAAGCCTACTAACACTTACTTTTGTGGCTCCCAATGTCACCTGAATTTTGGAATATCACCTGGATTTTTCTAAGGATAAAAATAAGGGGAAAGAACTGGAGAATGGTAATGGTTTTTATGTCAGTCCAAGTTGAAAGGCAGTAAGTGAAAAAGGCATATCTATCATCTATGAGACATCAGAGGTCTACTGGAAGTGTAAGAGCTTCTCAAAGAAAAGCTTGCAGAATCTTTAAGAAAGGAAGGTCTTTAAGAAGGGAATCTTTAAGAAGGGAAGGCAAGCTACTAGTTCCCTATATTATAATTAAAATATAATAAGGGTGAGAGAGCCAGCTTGTCTCTGTCCATTCGGTTGGAGACACATGATTGTAACCATTTCTGATTTCATGTATTTACTTTGGAGGGCAAGACATCTTTATGACAGAAGAACAGAAGAAATATTACAATGCAATGAAAAAGTTGGGTTCAAAGAAACCACAAAAACCTATACCTAGACCAGCGGTAAGAAGGAAAATTCCTTTCTCATCCCTCCATTTAACCTTTAATTTTTGTTAGACTATTTAAATAATGCATATGGTTAGGCTGTAAGGAGAAAACATAACTGAAATAAAGGAAAACCTAATCTGTTTTACTCACAAATAACTATCTGTATCCAGTAACTACCTTTCATGTACAGGAGTCTCCTTTGCTTTCCATTCTCACTTTCCAGCTGTTGAAAGGCATGAGGGATTGTAAACATTACCCTTCAGACCAGTGGTCTGATGAAAGAAAATAACTATGGATCAAGAACTGAACCAAAAGTATGGGTGCCTCACGAGGGAATATTTTTCTCAGGCCACAAATGGCCCCACAGCCATTCTGTGCAAAGTATTGTAGCCCACTGACTTAGTGAGGCTCCCATTCCTTGATGTGTCTGTCTGAGATATGGAAGGTTGGATTATCCAGGCAATGGAAGATCCCTGATCCTTCAATTACCCAGCCTAAGTCCAGCACAATGTCATTCAGGGAGTTCCCACAAAGCGGGGGTGTATACTCCTCAGAGAGTGCACATCCCCAAGGGTCTTTGAAATCATGTGCTGTCCTGCACAAGAACCAGGTTGACTGCACAGGCAGGAAATCCTCTCCAGATACAGAGATGGAAACAAAATTTTCTGCAGTGAGTGTTTTTTCGTAGTTATTTGAGGCTAATGATAGTATCAATACTTGTTGGGGGAGGGTTGGATTTTCTTTGGTCCTAAATCTTTATAAGTTTTCAGGCAAGGGAAGTCATGGCATGGGCAAACAGTAGGACTTTTATGTCAGCTTCTCCAAAGGTGAATACTGGGGTTTTTTAGTTCATTGTATCGCTACCACTTGGAAGATATATGATAAGATATAAGATGACCAAATCTCCTTTGAAAAAGAAGACATGCATTTTAAAATGCATTCTGTAATAGGTGTAAATACAATTATTAAATGCCTGTGTATTCAGTTTGCATGCAACAGTCTTTGTTCAGACAAATAAATGAATATATAAAAATAGTTTTAAACAAAATAAGATTATAATGTGTAATCAATTCAGTTAATTTCTAGTAACTTGGAAAGGGGAATTATAAAAAAAATAGCAGTTTCTAGTCTACCTAAGTAGTCTGTTCCATTCTGTTCAGCTCCTGAAAATCCATGAATGCATTATACTGGTAGCACACTATTGTCTTACTGTTAAGACTGAGTCACAAAAAACAGTGAGGTGGAAGAGGGAGAGGAGGGGGACTCACTCACATTTCGCATTAACTGTTTATCTGAGACTCAAGCAAGATGAAGCAGAGTTGCACTTAGGCTCCTAAGTCCATTTATGTGCCTAATGGAAGAGAATCTGGCTCAAGGTGTGTGCATAATGTATTGATTCTCTCTCTCTGTCTCTTTTTTACCCATAGAACAAGTTTCAAGGCATGGTCTTCGACTTTGTTACGAAACAAGCATTTGATATCAGTATTATGATTCTTATCTGTCTTAACATGGTCACCATGATGGTAGAAACAGATGATCAGAGTAAAGAAATGGAAACTATTTTATCTCGGATTAACCTAGTGTTCATTGTCCTTTTCACTGGAGAATGTGTCCTGAAACTGATCTCACTCCGCCATTACTACTTCACCATAGGCTGGAACATTTTTGATTTTGTGGTTGTTATTCTCTCCATAGTAGGTAAGAACATTTCACTTTCAAGAAGGGACCATGGGAGTATTGGGGCCATTAACATTTGACTTCAGTACTATCACCATACAGCTTGATTTTTTCATGTGCTATTTTTCTAATTTTATACTGTTCATGAAATAAATGAGCAGTATTATACATTTATCTTATCTATTAAACCCATCAGGTGTGATACATTTTCAGAAATTAGATACTGCACAGATATTGCACTCCAGTATAAATACAAACCAATACATGAAAGCGTTGTTTTGAAGCAAAATTGACACAAATTGACAGGCATTCTTTCATGCTATGTTGATCCAGTTAGTACTTAGAAAACCCAGAGGTTACTGGCCAGAGCATCCAGTCAGGGTCATATTGATTGCCAAATCTGGGAATAGGAAGGATTTTTTTGCCCTAGGTCAGATTGGGGTAGAATCTAGCGGATTTTGTATTCCTGTGTAGCTAGGGGTATAGCACTTTCTTAGACTCTTCTGAGCATATATTAACCAATTCCTTCCCTGCTACTGAATTGGCAGGCCATTGGTGTTTACTTATGACATGTTATAGAGTGTTGGTGTTTTGGGTCCTATGTCTTATATTTTTGTGTGAAGTTCCAAAGTGGTGATTCTGCGGTTCTTGGGTCAGAGGCATACAATGTGAATAACATGTGCAGAGCAAACCTCTATCACCCTTCCCCACAAGGCAGCACAGAGAGCAGTGTCAAGCAGCAGGTATTGGCAGTACATGTCACAGAGCTCAAGGCATTCTGGGAACTAGAGTGCTCTAGAGTGACAATAGGAAGACAGAGTTCTTTGGGTAAATGTGATAGCTTTGATTAGACCAACTAAAAAGTTGGAAAAATTGTTCTTTGCAAACTTTCAGGCACAAACACCCTTCTTCAGGAATAAGGAGAGTCTGCTGCTGTTTTATGTGCTCCTGGGTGGAATAGAAGTCAATGTATAAAATGCAGGTCTGTGAAAAAGCAAATACATGGCAGTGAGGATCAGAGGCAATGGGAGACAGTAGTTGTGAGACAAATAGGTGGTGGGAAAAGGGGAATTTTGACCTGGTGACAGAATGTAGTTGGTGAAATGTAGATGCTACCTTGGGTTATTGAGTGACAGGCAGATTATAATGTGCCATAAATTCAATGTCTGTATTTAGTCCATGATTTTTTGTATCCAGTAGATTTATGAAGTGAAGTTCATAAAGTTCATAGGCTTGTCTATGAAAGATGTTTTGTAAATTCCCACTGGGCACATCTACACATGCACCCCACTGCGCAGTTTGCTAAAGCAAGTACTAAATGACTGTGCAGTACCCACCAGTATTGCAGTCCCAGCAGCACACGGGTCATTTCCAACCCTACTGCTCAGTAACAATGAGCTACTGTACAGTAGCGTATTGCTACTACACAGCGGTAATGGCATCACAGTTAGTGCCCGCTGATGCTACATCACTGTAGCGACAGGTACATCACCATATCTCATTGCTATGGTGACATAGCATCTTGTGTAGATGCACCCTTTGAGGATTAGAACTGAGAGACTGGAGGAGAGAGTGGCTGTTTTGTGAGAAGTGTGCACCCACAGGTAATTGAGTATTTTTGTCTTCAATAGATTTTCAATGTGTGTTCATTCCGGTACACAGGGTTTTTTTGGTTTCTCATATGTATTTTCCATCAGGGCACTTAGTGCACTGCATGAGATTATATTACATTTTTGGAGGTGTAGGTGTAAGATCCAGGAATGGGGATGGTTCTGTTGTGGGGTGTAGTTACTATGGGTATGGTAGAGATGTGTTGGCAGGTTTTCCATTTCTTGTCACAGCATGGTCTGGATCCATTCTATGTGTTTTGAGCCATAGGAAGTTTGCTTCTGATAATGAGATTGGTGAGGTTTGGTGTTAGGATGGGTGGTTCTGAGAAGGTCTCTTTAAGAATTGGGTCTCCTTCTAGAATGGGTTGCAATTGTTTGAATAGTTTCTGTTTAGGCTCCAGGGAAGGATGATATGTCATAACTAATGGTATGCGATTTCTGAGGATTTTCTTTTTGTACTGCAACAATTCTTCACATGGTATCCAGGTGGCTTTCAAAAGTGCAATCTATGTCTGAAGGAGTGTCCTTGTTGAATGAAAGCCCTTTTGAGATTTGTGAGGTGACTATAACCAACACCCCCTAGTGGCAATGGAGTTTGTTTTTCCTGAGTGGGAGGGACTTCACCCCATTGTTTTGGGTTTATGGGTACCCATAGTAAGTTTGTGGGATCTCATAGTAATTTCTCTTTATTTCGAGGTCAGTTTTTTCAAGTTTTCTCCTTATTTCCATGTGCTCAGGGAGAACAGGGTCTGACAGTAAAAGGATTGAGAAGGAGGTGCAGGGGGAAGATATTGGAGGTAGGGGGCAGAGGGCAACATGGAAACCTGACCCCTACAGATATATTTTTCATCCTCTAGCAGTGGGAGAAGGACAAACTCAAGGCAAACCTCCAATAATTAGTTTCTATACCTGGAAAATTATAACAAATTTATAAATTTTCCATATATAGAATCTAATTATTGGGGGGGTCATTTTATATTCAAGTAAATATGGTATTTCTGGTTGCTGTGGGATTACCATTGAATTTGTGGTCACATTATTCCAGATATGACTAAAAAGCTAATTTTCTGTATAAATGTGTATATAAAGTAGTTTGATTTGCTTACATTGTAATTTATTGCCAACAACTATAAACAGAGCTCTTCCTTCCAATTAATCTGTATTGCTTTTATTATAACTAAAACAGAACAATATTCCTCAGACCTCAATATCTATGATACTGAGATAATACAAATAGTCTGGCCAAGAACATTTTATAATACTCCTGTTCAGGAGTATTCTGCCCTAGAAAACACACACACATACACACACACATATGTATAATGATAGCAGCTAAAATATTGGGTGATTGCACCCAAAAACTTGCTAAGAGCTTTTTTCCAACTGCTCAGTTGATCTAATAAAAGTTATCACATCTATTCAAAGAACTTTGCCAGCTAAAATATATGCATTTCTTTGGCTCAGTTTGCATGGTCTTGCAGAGTGCTGTAAAACTTTTGGGTTTGTTTGTTTTTTTGCGGATTGTCATACTGTGAATGTTTTGTTCAATTGAACGGTAACAATACTGCAATTTTGTTATAGTTTGCTATAGTATACTACAAGTGTGTTATATTCCTCTATGGTTAGCCTGAATATGCTAGCATAAATATCCAGTAGCTGTTTTTAAATTAATGGCCTATTTGACTAACTTAATTTATTTTTTAACAGGAATGTTTCTAGCTGAGTTGATCGAAAAATATTTTGTGTCCCCCACCTTGTTCAGAGTCATCCGACTCGCCAGAATTGGTCGAATCCTGCGACTCATTAAGGGAGCTAAAGGGATTCGCACTTTGCTCTTTGCTTTGATGATGTCTCTTCCTGCTTTGTTTAACATTGGCCTCCTGCTCTTCCTGGTCATGTTTATTTACGCAATATTTGGGATGTCCAACTTTGCCTATGTTAAGAGGGAAGTTGGGATTGATGACATGTTCAACTTTGAAACTTTTGGCAACAGCATGATCTGCCTATTTCAAATTACCACATCCGCTGGTTGGGATGGCTTGTTAGCACCAATTCTTAACAGTGGGGAACCAGACTGTGACCCACATAAAGATCACCCTGGAAGCTCTGTTAAAGGAGACTGTGGTAACCCTTCAGTTGGGATTTTCTTTTTTGTCAGTTACATTATCATATCATTTCTAGTTGTAGTAAACATGTATATTGCTGTGATTTTGGAGAACTTCAGTGTTGCAACTGAAGAAAGTGCTGAGCCCTTGAGTGAGGATGACTTTGAGATGTTCTATGAAGTTTGGGAAAAGTTTGATCCAGATGCAACCCAGTTCATAGAATTCAGTAAACTGTCTGATTTTGCAGCTTCACTGGATCCTCCTCTTCTTATAGCAAAGCCCAACAAAGTCCAGCTTATTGCAATGGATCTGCCCATGGTAAGTGGTGACAGAATTCACTGCCTGGACATCTTGTTTGCTTTTACAAAGCGTGTTTTGGGTGAAAGTGGGGAGATGGATGCACTTCGAATACAAATGGAAGATCGGTTTATGGCAGCCAATCCTTCTAAAGTCTCCTATGAACCAATTACAACCACATTAAAAAGGAAACAAGAAGAGGTATCTGCTGTCATCATTCAGCGTGCTTACAGACGGCACCTTTTAAGGCAAAAAGTTAAAAAAGTTTCATGTATGTTTAAAAAAGAAGACAAAGATGAAGATGACCTGCCTATCAAAGAAGATATGATTATGGATAAGCTGAATGAGAACTCCACTCCAGAAAAAACAGATATGACTCCTTCCACAACCTCTCCACCTTCCTACGATAGTGTAACAAAGCCTGACAAAGAGAAATATGAAAAAGACAAATCGGAGAAGGAAGATAAAGGTAAAGACATCAGGGAAAGTAAAAAGTAAGAAAGAATTCTATTTATGAAATAGTGTTTACAACTTGAGAAAGTGATGTATTTCCGTCAATGGGACTCCTGTAGGAGGTCTATGCCAAACTGACAGATTTTACATATATAAATATATATATAAATAATGATATATATACTAAAGGTCAGTGCCTATAACAAGACAGTGACCCCTCGTCATCAAACTGTAACTCTGTAAAACAGAGTAACAACCTTGACAGGAGGTTATTGTTTTCATTACCAGCTGACACTGCTGAAGAGGAGACAAAATGGCTACTCAGACTGTAGGGACCAATTTAAAAAAGGTGCAGACCTACGAATCTACATGTTTAACATACAACACTTGAGTACAATAACTGTATCCACTGTTTGCATTTCAACTGCCACAATTGCCATATTTTTACAAAAATCAGTGTTGGTGAATTTATCATTTTTTTAATCCACAGGTTGTTTACTATTATATGTGACTATTTTTGTAAATGGGTTTTATGTTGGGGAAGGGGGGATGGGGATCAGGGATTATATTCTCTGATTCTCTATAATGTACAGATGGAAGTGATTTGCATGAAGGCATGCTGCACTTGTAGATCATGCATGGAAAAACATGACATCGCACAAAGCAATGGAGTCTAACTACTTCCATGTTTCAGGGTGGCTCTATATTTTGAGGTGCTTAAAACAGTATTCATGTGGTGTCTCATCAAGACAAATCTTAATGTGCCTGTAAAGTCCCATAGAATTATTGAACAGATGTTTTATTTTTTCACAAACCATTAAACTGTAGTTGAGACAAACTCTATTAAAAATTATGTGGATTTAAATTCCATTTTTAAGTGTTCTTCTGTGGAAAACACAAATATCCATTGAATCTAACCTAACAAATTTAACTGACCAAAAAACCAACCTTCATAAAGTTATTCTGCTTCACTCTGCAGTACTTCACCCTGCAGTATCGTTTAGCCATCATCTGCTCTCAGCAAGGTTGACACCGTATGTGTCAAAAATCTAACACCGTTGATGTAAATAGTTATTTTACCCTGTGGTGCATGTTTGAGCAAACAAATAATGACCAGTGCACAATATTTATTGCATCAAATATGTACCACAAAAAGTGTAGTTTGCAAGTTTTCAGCAGATAATATGATGTATTCTGCACCATTATAGATAGTTTGGAGGCTATCACTGATGCATGTTTATCTTGCCTTTGCTGCTGTACTTTACTCCTTCCACTGTTAAAGAGTTTAATATGGGAAACCATATGTCAGTGGTAAAGTGAAACAAATTGTTGAAATGGACATCATTCTTTCATGTCATCAAGCAATAGTTTGCAGCTATTTAAGAGCTTCTTGCTTTGCATTCTTAAATTTTAAGTGAAAACTGTATGGTGTATAGCCCAACTGTACAGGACCTGTTTCCAACTGCTTAATCTGTTGAAAATACATGGATAGAATTTTCTAAGAAAATATAAATATTGTAAAAATATCATTTTATTTTATTTTTCAGCATTTTGTACATAAAATAAGAAAAGAAAATTATCTTCAGGTTGATGTCACAGTCACTTTTGTTACTTTCTGTCCATAGCACTTTTTAATTCAAGAACTTCACAAAATAAGAAATAAAGGAGAGAATGAGGTGGTTCTAGGTTTCTGCTTTTTATTAGTACTGTATTTTTGCACACATTTTAATGTGAAATAAGTTTCAAACTGAGTCCAAAATGCACTTGCTTCCAAATAGATATAACTTGTAATTGAAATGTCACGGGGAAGATTTGTTTGAAGTCCTAACACCGCCTGCATCAGAAGTTTCAAGGTAGTCTTTTTATTCATGGAATCCTTGATCTTTACCAGTGTTTGTTTACATAGATTATTCTTATCTCGTTGATTCATGCTGCACTAGAACTGTTCTAGATATAATATGGGATCCACAATGATTTTTTTTTCACAATAACTAAGTAGCGAACTTGTATAATTGATCACATCAGGACATTTTTCTGTTTGTTACACAAGCAAAAATTAAATGTTGATTCCTCTTTTTACTAAAATTATTGACTTGTGTGTTGGTGAACTGCATGCAGGAAAATGCTATTACCATACAAGAACAGTAAACCACATTACAGTTGAGCCAAAAGAATAAAGACTTCATTTTTTTTATTGTGTTTAATTGGTCTGTCTTTGTTTTTATGTCTAAGAAGCAATAAATGTCAAAACCTTTTGTAAAGCTAAAATGGTTAAGCATATATAAAATATTTATATAAATACACACACACACACACACACACACACACACACACACACACAGATATTTGTGCCCGGTGAATTTAAGATCTTTCCAAATTTTAAAAGGTACAATTAAATTAAGTTGCTACTGTAGAGAGATATAGTCTACAAATGTTTATATCTTTTGTAGTACCTGCTACTGCCTGATATTCCCTAAACTTGATTTGCATTTCTATTTTAAAGTTGGTTTTCAAGGCTGATTAACCCTGTGGAAAATGATTATGCATAAGAGAATGCTCATATGAAAGATGTTTAAAACCTTTACATTTGAATCAGTTTTAAACTACTAAAAACCCTAATGCTATAGAGTTTTTACTACTTCCTTATGCTATATGCAAGCATTACAGTGGTGTTTTAGAATCAAAGTCCATTAATTATTTTTGTTGCTGTAAAGAAGCCTGGTTGACTAGATGATTTGTTTATTATTTTACAATAAGGCAAATAAAGAAGAACTTAAGTCAATGGGAGCTTCACTGTTAATTTCAATAAAGTATTGGATGCACCCAACTATTTACACTATTAATATGTAAAAACAGTATACATATAACATTTAAACATTTACAATATATTTATACACAGAGTTGTTTGTGCTCAATTGCTTCACATACTTACATGCAAACAGCCCCAAGGAAACGTGGCCTCCTGTGCTGCAGAGGACATTACAAGACTTCCTTTCTCCAGAGGGAAAAGAATAAAAGGAAAATTTGGCTGTGGGCACTGAGGAAAAACTCTATATTTACTAAAAATGTTTGAGGCCTGTTACATTGAAGCACAACAGATGGGCCTTCTGATTATAAGTAGGTCATTTATCCCTATTTTATTTTATTGGGTGGCTTTGATTAGTTAAAAAAATGCAGTAGCTTCACTCCAAATAAATTTGTTAGGGAAACTCAAGTATTCTTATATTTATGTGTGCCAGCCTTTTCATACGGATACTTCATTATATTTCCAAATTACAGCATTTCTTATGAGGTGGTTAGGCAGCTATCTTGGAAGAATACCTTACCTCAAAGTAGATATCCTTGGTTCACTCTCTGCATGAGTTTTATAAACTTTTGTGAACTGGAGAGATAGAACCAGAAAACAGAGGCATTGCCATATTTAAGGAACATGTGGCCATCTGATTAACTTATTAAAATGAAATTGCTAATTCACATTAATGCAGAGTGAACTGTGATCCTGCCAAAAAAATGCTAAGGCCAGCAATAGGAAAAGGAAAGCACCTAGGGAACAAGAGTAAGGCATACTTAAAGCCAGATATAGAGAAAAATAAGAGCTCTGAAATACCTGTGCAAACTCTTGTTTCTAAGCCTCCTGTGTTGGATGAGAAGCACTACATGCCTTACAAATGTGTTTGTCCAAATTTACACAGTTACACAATTACAAGGTATCCAAGGATGGGCAATTGTGTGTTTGAAAGCTGAATCAGAACTTTGGATGTAACCCTCTGGACCTTGAAAAAAATTCCCAGTAGTGTTTTCTGAAGTTTTGCCTGAATTAAGACTATCAGACTTGTCTCTTTCTTTTGAAAACATCCAAAATAAAGGGCTTGTTTACACCGTTTCTTTAGGATTTTTATAAATGAGAATTACTACTAGGTCACACTCCTGCAACCAAATCCCTTGTCTCTCCCCACACAGAACCAGTTACCATATCCAGGCTTAAGAAAGGAAGACATCAAAGACCAGACACACCATAATTTAAGTATAAAGCTTATTTTTTAATAAAAAGATTTTTTGTGCTATCTGAATTAGACCCTTCAGAAGATTGTCAATGTTTTTCTGAATGCAGCGAAGTTTTACTCCCTTTACTTACATACCATAAAAAAAAAAAGCCACAAAGAAAATTATACTAAGGGCTTAAAATAAAAACCCTGGCCACTGGAATTTGGAGGGGGCCAGGGGTTGTTTTGTTATTTGAAATCTGCAGGGATTTTAAAAAAATCTAACTTATTAGAACTACACATGGAATTACTAATAAAATGATTAATAAATCATTGATATTTACCCATTCATTTAAAATAAAACTGAGACCTATTTTGATCAGTCCTTTTAAAGGAAAATCTGAGGTGATCTTCCTGATAACCTTGTGTTTCTCACTGAACAGCTCCACCCCTTTCCCAAGTTGTTCTAATTTCTCTAGATTCTGAGAGTTCTGTAGAGATCAATTCTATCAGGTATGGACTGAGTGATTCAATGTATTAGTATATTAAATTAAAAATTATATTTAATTATATTAATTTCTAACATTTGTGATCATATGTTCTTATATTAATCCTCCCCTTCCTCCCTACAGAATCCTACCCTTAGAAGATAATAAATATTTGATTGAGCAGTCCAATTTTCTGTCCAGGCTTCTAACCACCTGTCTGTGGACTGCCCTTTCAGATGAATCCATACCCTGGGTGCTTCAGGTGACCAGCATTTGAAGAGTTGATCCTGTTAAACATTTCACTAGGTATTCCTAAATTTCAATACCAATATTCTAGTGAAATGAACAGATCATTCACATCTCGTTATTAGTGGTTGGACATGTCTTGTTAGACTAGTGGAAATATCCCTACACTGGTTCACATTTGGAAAGATAGCTTCATAATCAGAAACTGTGCCAGTTCCTGCAGTTGAAATTGGACTGTTCCTCTTCCATCTTTCACTTCTTGCAATCTGTAGACTGACTCCCTGCTCTTCTTGCTTCATTGGCATCACCTAGCTAAAGAGCTGCTGCACCCCCAGGCACACAAACATGGACTAGTGGCTGTGCAAAAGCAGCCCATTCTCGCTGGTGCTGCCCAGTGCAGTGTGGCTGCCAGCCAAGGTGCACCCCACCACCAGGAGAGAGTTTCCTGCAGCCCAGTATGGAAGACAGCCTACAGCATAAAGTCCATTCTTCTTCACTCAGCAGTTGGTGAGGACAAAAGGAGCCCTCTCCCAGGACAGCAGTAGTTTGCTCCCAGCAGTGCAGCTCCACATTTTTCAGCCAAGGTAAGAGGAATTTGGGAAGATGTGAAAAAAATGGCTTCAGGTTAGGGTAGAAAGATAGGCTTGGGAAAATACCTGGGAAAGTGTGTGTGTGTGTGTGGGGGGGAGTTGGAGGCAGATTTGAGTAAACTGAGGGAAATAGAATAAAGGCAGGCGCTAGTGTTCTTCATCCAGAGAGGGGTGGAGAATGGATAAAACCCTGAGTGATGGAGATTACCTCAAGGTAATAGGGAAATGGGGAAAGCCCTCCAGAGTACCTCAGGAGGAGGACAGCATCCATGGGTGAGTCTCAACCCTAGTGCAATAAACACCCACGTAGGGTTGAGCAAAGCAGAGCTGAAGAATATTTGTGGCAAAGGCAAGTCCCTCAGCAAGACTAAGAGGGCTGATATTAGGTGGTAGGCTGGCAAATGAAGGAAGCCCCAGAGCTTCACATACATGTGACATGAGTTTTGCTTTCAAGAATTTGGGGTACAGTTCCCCCCAAATCCCTGTGTTGATCTTCTTGAAACTTGGCAGGCTCCATGCCCTCAGCAGAGGCTACCATTCCTGCAAGTTCCATCCAAATTAGATGAAAAACAACAAAGTTATAGATATTTCATTAATTCCCCATTATACCTTATGGCCAGATCTCCGAGGCGGCTCAGAAGCTTTGGAGCCGCTTCAGCCGATTCAAAGTGGGAAACTGATCCGGAGCTCTGGATCAGATCCCTGGCATCTAAAGCAGCCGGATCTGAAGCTGGATTGAATAGCTGCCTACTTGCACAGGCCTAATAGCTAGCTGATGGGAGTCAGGGCTGGGCAGCCTCCTGGGAGGCATGTAGGAGTGCCCCCAGTGGCCAGTGTGGGTAGGCTTGACCCCACCCCCCAACCAAATAGCAAATTTCTGTTTGGTTGCCTCATGCTAAAACTTATAGCTCAAACTTAAGTAAAGTGCAATAGAGCACTTCTGCTAGGGGCTTTTTCAATGTCTGTACTTGGCTGAATGATCCAAGATAGTTCTGGTTCTCTCAGCAACAACAGGAGAATGAGCAGAGGGGTGAGCACCCATTTCTTTTTTACCATGTAGCAACTAAATCCATGCAGTAATATAACATTTCCATGGTACATATCTGCTGTGGCCCTACTCATCTGCACTGGTAGACTCCCAAATAAAGGCTGCAAGAATCTGAAACTTTATAATAAAACTGCAACCTAACAAAGCCAGTGTTTCCTTCACAGCAAAAATATGGTCTGAACCCTCCTAGTCCTAATCATGTTAACCAGGAAAAAAAAACCACCCTAAAAACTGTTTTACTAAGATATGGTTGGGATCTATCACTCCTATTTTTGCTGTGCTTCTCTTACTCTGCCAGGAGCTCCATTGGCTTCAAGTAGATCTAATAGTGGAATAAATACCACTCAACATAAGTAAAACTATCAATAAGTCAGTGGCTCCATACATCTTTTCCCAAGTAGTGCTAACATATTTAGCACAGTTCTTGAGAAGGGAGTGAAGTAGTCAGAATCCAACTTTTTCTGTGCCACAAAGTTGCATTTTGAAAATAAAAACTGCAACACAGTTTTAAAAATTCCTTTCACAAGGCTTAATGCCAGAAAAAATGGGCAGGAAAATAAAAGGCTACAAAAAGAGTTTATAATGCAATGCAGTATGTTACTTACTGCTGATCCTGTGACAAAACTGCAACATTAATTTCCTCATTTCCTGCAACATTTCACATATAAATTAATTGTTATATGATTAAACACTCACTACATTCTGCTCATTAACACCAAATACTACTCTGTACCTTATCACAGTCTTGTAGGTCTTTACTGAGGCTGCATCATAGGTGAAGTTGTGACAAAGTGAAAGGAAAGGTAATTGATGGATTCTCTATAGATTTCATGGTGTATGATTTTTCAGCAGGGTAAATTAGCCCTTATCTAGGACCTAAGCTAAATAAATAAAAGCTAGTTCTGGTTGCTCTACATTGCATTGCACTTTTATGACAGCAGTGTAAATGTGCCCCTATTTTTCAAGAGTGTGTTTCTCAAAAAATGTAATTTCAGAGCATGCTTGAATGCACTGGGCCATATTTGTCTTGGAGGTAATTTACAAGAAATCAGTGGAATGACACCAGGGATTGATTTGAGCAGTAGTTTAAAACCACTCTGAACTCAGAGTGTGCTGCAAAGTGAACTGTGGCACATTTTCATCTCTCAAGAGGAGAGATTGCATACAGGAGCTCACTCAAATTCTGTTGCAGAAGAATCCTTGAGACCAACAGGGAAAGGATTTCATAAACAATTTATAGCAGCCAGATAGAATGAATGTGTGGTACACATACCCTGTTTCTCTGCATATTTTCTAGTGCAACTGATGTCTTTCTAAAGCCTCCAAAGTACAACTACTGAATTTCTACATAATTTGCAAATGCTAATCTAGAATATAAAAGATTTAAACATGGGGAAATACAGGTATCCAGGAAGGTTTTCAAAATAGTTAAGGAATTGGATGGAAGGATATGTGAACCAAAATAAATTATTCCTAATGCTAATAGAAAAACTGAATAAAATCAATCAGTAACCAGTGGTTACAGTAGACTGAAACAGAAGGTGGAGCTCTTACTGCACCAGCCAAGGAAAGGGGCTGTTACAGAGCAGTACTGGTTTCCCAACACACAGAAAAGATGGGAAGCACATTTCTTTTATGTCAGAGGAAAGGAACTTGCATTTCTGTCTCCACTCACTCCACAATACTTTGAACCCTATCTTTAACTCATACACCATATAAGAGGTTCACAGTTCATCTTTGTTATGTGATTATACACTCTTTAATATGGTACCACTTGCAACTCAAGGTATATACTGTATAGCAGTGTCAATATAGTATGGGCATAACAGGAAAAAAGCTGTAATAATCACTTATAAAAAACTTAACATAGAGACACTGGACAGCTCCCCTCATTCCAGTGCAAATGGTCTTTACCACCTTAATTAAACATATTTATTAGAGTAGTGTCTTGGACCTTATAAACAATAGGGCCTCATTTTGCAGCATATAGTACAAAACAGAAAATAAGAAATCACCTTTACCGGAAGAGCTTACAATCTATTAGACAAGACATGGGAAAAGGACAGCAAGTAAAGAAAAGAAAAACATGCAATGGTGGTAAAAATTAGGACGGTGTGAAGCTTTGGTCTTTGATTCGAGTCAGTAGAGATTTGTCCCAATTCAGTGGCTGAATCTCCAAATCTGAATTGAATCAGAGGACCATTTAATCTCTCTGAATCGATTCAGAACCCTCCAAATCGATTCATAGAGATTCGTAGAGATTTGGACGTAGATACAGCTTTAAATGTTTTTTTCTACATACGTCTAGGTAGCAGGGGCTCTGAACACTACAATGCTAGGGCACATGCAGGGGGAGCTCCCCAGAAGCATGGGGAACTCTCCAGTGCACTTGGCAGCAGACCCAGAAGTGGACCAGAAGCACTTTAGGTCCACTTCCCAGTCCCTTGGGGAGTGCGATGGGGGGCCCCTGGCTTGGCAACTGGTGCCTCCTGGGTCTGGGGGGGCACCCAAGATCCCTCCTGTGCCAAGGGGGCACAGGGAACCCCCCTGCATGCTTCCCAGCAGATCTGGAAGTGGACTGGAAGTACTGTCTAAGAAGACTGTTTTATCCTGTGAACGTCCAGTGGGAAGATGATTGGTTTCATTGCAAAGCCTGCAGAATATTGACAGCAAGCACAATTCTAAAGTCCAGACTTCTGACCTTCACTTCATGTTTTGTACAGAAAATGCCAAATTATGTCATATTAAAGGTTCATTATTACTTTTATTTTAATAAATCATTTTTATCCATATCTCCATACAAATATGGAGTGGTGACAAGTATGCCAGTGCTGAATGGGAGCAAGAAGGAACAAACTGTCTCAGATATCTCCCAAGTTACTATTTACTGTTTAAATAATCTTCTCAAA
Source organism: Crocodylus porosus (assembly GCF_001723895.1). Taxonomy (NCBI): domain Eukaryota; kingdom Metazoa; phylum Chordata; order Crocodylia; family Crocodylidae; genus Crocodylus; species Crocodylus porosus. The sequence goes on along the minus strand of NW_017728949.1, from coordinate 47,375,306 downwards.
GCAAGAAAGCTACAGTAATTATGGTCACAAAAATAATATGTGTTATTATACTAACTAAAATAGATCATTTTACATTTGCGATGCACCATTGTGCCAGTTGTGATGCTATGTGGGTACTTAAGTATGAACACTGCTATAATATATTCAATTCATGGTTACTGTGGAGTGCCTCAGAACTCCTCAGCAACTAATGCCTCTTCTTCCCATGTTGACTTTAAAGATCTCAACTATTATTTATTGTAGCTAATTACTGAAGAGTGGGAGTGAAAAAAAAAGAAAACAGCATGAAAAACTAAAGCATGGATTGTTTATATTCATTTCCTGCATCTGACTGTTTGATCCCAAACTATTTAAACTTTTAAACTGACATTTTCAAGAACATCATGAAATGAATAAAACATCCATTACGCCTGGTTTTGAAAGCACTTCCGGAAATGAGAGAGATAAGATAGTAATTTGAAATAGACAGTCTTCACACTTCCTGAACTTGAGTCCTGAAACTTAGTCTCTTCTTACCTGTCTCTGAATTTCTATTCACACTACAGATTGAGAACACATATTTGAAATATGCTGATATATGCATTATGCAATGATAATTGGTATCAGTTATCTTTATAATGTGTAGGTTGAATAATACTGTATCAGGTTCTGATAAAGACATTTGGATTACTGCTTAGCTTTCCATACTTTGTGTTCAGATACTGAGTGTCTGGAAAAGACAAATCATCATATTGCAATTATTAAATACAGCATAGTCTAGGATACTGATGTTATAGTCTAGGATACTGATGTTACTGTGAATTTTAGTAATTTTAAAACAAAACATCTTTAAATAATAGAAAATAGAAAACAGCCTAATGTAAAACTTTTGACACTGACTGACAATAGAAGAATAGTCACACTCTTTATCTATAGATATTTGTTACATAGTAACTACAGAATTGTTATATGGCTTCACACAGGGAAGAAAGGAGTGACTGAAATTGAGTTATATTTTGTTTTCTTTTTTCAAAAGGCTAAGTATTTAGCCAAATATTTAGCCTATTTTCCCAAATTGGGTTGAAAAATCAATTACAGGTGGCTAATTTAAGAGAACAGTAAAGCAGGAAGAGAAAGAGTTGTTGCAACTTTTGGACTGTAGTGATCAGTTCAGTGGATTATTATCTGTACTGTAGGGTTGTAACAATAAAAGATTTTATTTTCCAGTTAAATGAAGACATGGTAAATATATATTATACTATTACACATTATATTAGTTGTTAAGGAACAAGTTTAAACATGCATCTATGTCCTTTTATTGGTCTAAACATGTAATTACTTAGGTATATTTATTCTTACTCACTAGCCCTTTCTCCAAAACAGAAAAAAAAGAAGAAAACACTGGAAATATAAGCTGTCTTTAATGTTATATTGCTGCTGAAAAGTATCAGAATAATAACACCATACAAGCAGAAATATTATGGTCCATCTTAGAAAGTCACCAGCTCAGGGTTGTGAACAGATAACATGTACGCTGTTGTAATGAAGTAACAGACAGATGACAGAACCCTTACATGGAAGTATTTTTGTCCAACTTAGTGTAGACTTACCCCCAAAAAGGAATCAGGGGTCAACTCCCCTTGACAAAAATTATACCATTTTAGGTATTGTCTGTCTGTCTGTGTCTGTCCTATTTACCATTTGCTAAAGGTAAATAGTCTGTTCCCTGCTCTCTTGCCACTTACCTGTGAGGTGCAGTAAGAGCTGCATATCAGAGAGTTGCTGATGAATTTCCAAATATAATTTGCATTTTTATACAAAACCTATGTGAATGACACTGGGGTATGTGATCATTTGTCCATGACCAAGGCATTGCTGTTAATTTCCTGTTCCAAATTCCTATTGATACTCTTGGCTTTTTGAGGCCAGATAGTCTCATATTTGCACTTTTTGTAAAGTCAGGAAAAGGAGCAGGATATGTACACCTCATACAGCTTAGAGGATTTTTTTTTAAAGATCCCACTGCACTGCTCAGATGGGGGAAAAGTTCCACTGGAAATTCTCTGGTACAGCCTTCACCTGAGTGTTGCATATGGAGCTGCCCAGTGCTCCCAGTAATTCGTCTGTCAAGAAAGCTAGAGAATGCAAAGCAAAACCACCAGAAGTGTTTTAAATGATTCTGTGTACTGCATACTATGGTGGCTGGTGGAAGACACCTGCTGTTTAGGACCTGCTCATTCTGCAGGACACTTTACTCTTTGGTCCTTAGATTTCAAACTCAGTATATGGTCTTTAGGTCTAGTATTTTTAAATGCACTTCTTTACAGTGCCTGTCACGTTGTGATCTCAAGGCATTTTACATTATTGCACATTTGACAGAAGGATAAATCAAGCACTTCTTAAACTATTGGCTTATAATGGGATGACTTGGAGGGTAAGGTCAACAGGATCATGAATTCCATGGTATTATGTGGATCTTTTGACTATGATATTTGTCATTCATTCACAACCTGACCCTGGAGCACCAATGATATTCAGAAATGGAATTGCATGACTGCTTTTTCATTCTGTTTTAAATTGGCAAAAGTTTTCTCAAATAAGATTTGAATTTATATCAATTTTTGTATGGAAAAAATGTAGGATGTTTGCTGACTGAAAAATGTGAATAGCAGGTAAAAAGCAAAGAATAAAAGATCAGTTAGCCCAAGGTACTGTTTTAAACTATAGTACTGTATCTTATTTTATGCTGCCTGCCTGAAATAATTATCCCTTCTGCATTTTTGAAAGGTCTTACTTTCAATATTTCATTGTCCTGTATAGAGAGGCAAGGCACAAAGTGGATTATCAACATAGTAAACATATTGTATCACATGCATCTGTATCTCTACAAACCAGACTTGTAAAAGCAAGACAAAAGTAAATACATGATTTTGAACACCCCACTTTTGTTTTATACATATTCGTATACATACATATATATGCATATGTGTGTTTGTATAGACAGATGAACATATGTGCATGTATGTTTGTTCATAAACACAAATGATCTTTCTTCCTAGGCAGGAAGAAGGAGCACACGAATCCCTTGGAACCTCAATAGACATTTCTAGTGGAAGACTTTGGAACTTAGTTCTGAGCAAATGCTTTATTTTCAAGCTAAATTCATCCCAGAGTTTCTGATATGAAAATCTCAGTGTTTTCCCAGCAGACATTCCCCATTATACCACTGCCATGTCATGACTGACTTTTTGCAGTTTCCATGGCAACCAGGATTTTTCATCTGCAAAATAGAATGCTGTATATGGCTTAGGGGTATAAATTTTCTTTCTAACAGAAAAATGTTGATCCATGAAAGGAGCTGATCAGGCACTCCAGTGTATTTCTGTGTGTTTCTCATTAATAATCTCTGTTCTAGTTTTAAGAGCACTGTGTAAAATACACATTTCTGTTTATGGCAGAAAGCAGACTTGCCTCTTCTAGTTCTTCTGGTAATACAAGGAGAAAGTAGAAAATCTCTCAAGCCTTATTGTAACTATAGCACTGAAAATATGTTGCTATTGTAAGCTTTCCATTAAAATGGAGACCTGACAAATAGGTGTACATTAAATAGGGAAGAGAAAACAGTATACAAGTTTAATTCTCTCAGTATTTATGTTGTGCTTGCTGACATACAGCAGAACATAAAGCCTTTGGTAACAGGTCCAAATGACAAACCATGTTGGCTTTTTTTAAAAGGTGCATATAATTTTCAACATGTTTATAGTGCAGTGTATGCAAGATCTCAAAATATTTCACATTATTTACATGCTAGTGTTCAGTTTTTAATTGAAGTTCACAATGATCCTGTCAAAAAGTATCTGATACATTTTTTCAGGTGGATGAACTGTAAGGCTAAGTGACTTGGTCAATTTAATTTACAAAGTAAGACAGTGAGCACAGCAAGTAAGCTAGGGGCAGAACACAGGCTTTCTAACTCCTATTGTCAGGCTCTGAGGTATTATACTTCCTGAACTAACAGCTCTTGCAATACAGAGCAAATGATGTGGACAATTGGTCACCAGCTCTTTCCAGTTCTTTCAGTAGTCTATCGTATACTGTAGTACCTGAAGCCCCCTGAGGCAAACTGCAGACATGCTGACATAAATCAGATGCTAATATACATGGCATGCATATTTTATTTTACAAAATTCCTTTTTTTATATCATTCCTTTTTGAATGTCAGATAGCAATGGATATGCAAAGTTACTGTGACCTTAATACTTCAATTCCTACTTTTGTGAGAAGCTTGTACTCATGAAAAAAGTTCTTTTCATAACAGAAGTGTTTGCCTGAGCTAAGGTTATAGCTAATCCTTATAGGGTGTCTCCCCACAAGCGGCAACATGTTTCCCTAGGGACAAGTAGTAGTGGCACACCTTGTGTGGAGGAACATCCATGCCACGCACGCTCTGGTGCCATGGCACATTACCCCAGGTGGGGTAGGAGAGGCTGAGGCCAACAACTGTGCTGTCCCCAGCAGCCTTACTTAGAGCCCTGGGGCCTTCAGGGAGCTGCAGCCATGTTGCTCATGCAGAAAATAGCCTGGCCAGCAGCTGCAACATAGCTCTGGTTGGCCAGGCTCTGGTTTTGGGTAGTGCGTGATGCTGCCATGTGTGCCACGCTGCTTTTTTTAGGCATGAAATTTTTTGACCCCAGGATCTCTCAGGATCAAAAAAAAGCCCTGCATTGCAAAATAGCAACATGGGGAACCCCTGCATGTGCAGGGTGTATGGGGTGTAGTGCTGTAGATGGGCCTCTGGCACTGAGTATCGCTTGTCTGCGCTCATCTGGATACACCCATAGACTGTGTCCAGACAAGCATGGCTGTGTAGTATGTGGCACCGCAGGCATGGCTGTGACACCACATACTACACATTCAGCTATTCTCTGCAGTGCAAGGGAGCAGAGCCCGGGGGGGGGGGAGGCGGGGGGAGCAGGCGGACAGGGGATTGACCCCTGGATATTCAGAGGTCAAAAAAAAGCACAAAAGAAAAAAAACAGAGTGGTACATGAGGTGGTGGCATGTACCACTCAAAACCAGAGCTGGGACAGCAGGAGCCATACTGCAGCTGCCAGCTGGGTTCCCAGGGGCAGGATCACCACTGCTGCAGCCCTGGGAGGCCCCCAGGACCACAGGTAAGGCTGCAGGGGTCAGCTGGCCCCAGCCTCCCTGGTAAACTTGCTGCATGTCAGAGTGTAAGTGGCACAGATGTTCCCTGGGGATAACTAGCAGTGGCACAAGGCACACCACTGCTAGGTGTCGCTGGGGAACCAAATGTCCATTCTTGTCTGGACAAGGCCATAGTGTTTAATGACCAGATTCTATGTTACACTAAAGCTGTTTTGCACCAGGTAGGTGGCATAAAATCCAGATGTGTCCAGCAAGGAATTTCTCTATGCAGGAGAACTGGTAGGGAGGGCTCATTTATTTTTTATATGTGAGGAAGGAGGTCACAAGTATTCTGATGGTAGAATCTGGGAAGAATTCCTGAGGGTCATACATCAGTGTTGTAACTTAGCATCATAGAACCATAGAAAATTAAGGTTGGAAGGGACCTCAGGGGGTGATCTATACAACCCCCTGCTCAAAGCTTGGGCAGCCATAACTTGCACTGTGTCAGGGCTGCTGTGAATCAGGGAATCACAGTCAGCACAATGCAGCTGCTCCCTCTTTGCTAATAAATAAATCATTCTTTGGTTTTCCTTTTATGGATAATGGAATCACACACACCTTTTCAGTATTATAGCCATTTAAAGCAAAATATTCATAGAACCTTGATATAGTCATTACCTTTTTGGAGATGCACAATTCCTTAAAAATATGTATTTTTATAAGGGATTAGAGCATTGATCAAAAGTAACTGAATATCCCTAAGAAAGGACTGATATTCCAACAGTCCATATCCTTGTCTTCTTTCTTTTTCTCTTTTACTGTTTCCAATCAGTAACAAATGGGTGTATTACATGACCATTTATACTACCAACTCAGTATCTATAAGGTGGACATGTACTTGATGTGCTGTAAAATCTTCTATCAGGAGAAATCATAATTTGAAGACACCCCCCATCAAGCATCTCAAAAACAATGCAGAAATGCATATTCTAGATTCATTCTCACTGAAATCTTCTAAGCTAGGGACAGACATCACACATAAACTGGTTTAAGTGATCAGAAACTGTTTTGAACCTATAACAGAATAGATGTTCAGTGCATATAAATAAGTTTGAAAATGGCTGAAACCAGTTTGAGATAAACCTGGTTGAATGTAGTATCAGACTTATTCAATTTAGGTCAAACTGGTTTATGCAATATCTGTCCTAGACCCCTTGCTGGTTTAAATTAAACCAGACTCCCCCAGAATTCCAGCATGCTCTCTGGCCTTGTTGGGCCTTTCTGCTCCAGCGCAGGGCTGGCCCATCCCCTCTGATCCCTGGCTGCAGCATTTGCTTGGTTTCCCCCTGCTTCCCCCATCTCCTCACCATTCCCTGCTAAGCAGGGATTCCTCCCCTCTGCCTTACACAGATACCTCTCAGCATTAGCTAGCAGACCACATGTTGGCTACGGTCCATGCTGTGGCAGACGGGACAAAGGCATCTAGGACCCTGTCTTTTTTGGAGCTAATCAACAGGTAGCTGATAATGTCCCTCCTTGGAATGTTCCATTCCTTGGAAAAAGTTGTTTAAGAAAAGCTTGAACTAATGAGAGGTTTTGTTTTCTGATGGGGTGCTAAGTGCTGATAACAAAGCTGATAAATGTTACCAGCTCTGTTATCAAGGGGGGGGAACCCCTCCCTAATCAGAGCATCATGCTGGGGCCTGGCCATGCCCCACCTCAGCTCAGCACTGTTGAAGGGAAGGGAGGACAGTTCTAGTGCCCCCCAGCTTCTAGACAGAGTCATTGCAGGCATGTGCCTGCATTTCTGGGATCTCTGTACAGTTACAAACTGGTTTAGTCTATCCAGGTTAGATTAACTTACAAAGATTGAATCAATGAACGATCAGGCTTTTTGAATGTCTAACCATAGCCACAAAGTTTAAGTTGTAGTTGGAAAGGTCCCACAAAGATAGGTCATTGTTCTGACTGGATGAGAAAGTTGTCAAGAAATATTTGTTGCAGACTCTCAAAAATGTTATCATGTTGCAGCATGGAAGTAGGTTCAGGAATCCTGCAAATGGTTGAAGGTATTTTTCTTTTGAATCAATGAACTGGCAAGTGCGAGAATTTGTAGATTCAGCATTCCTTCTATTGACTTGTGCTGCTGCATAGTTCCTGTTAGCTCCAAACCACAAAATAAACAAGTTTGGAGCCCCTTGTTAAGGCAGGCAAAACAGAAAAGTTAAAAATTTCCAGTAACAGATGGACTTGGGAGGAAACTTAGACTGAGATTTGTGTTTTATTGTTGCCTTAGTTAACAAAAAAGTCAAAAACCAATAACGATCTAATCCAAGGCCCACTGCTATCATTAAGATTGTAAGGCTTGATTTGGATTAGGCTTCAAATATGTAAGTTTGAACCAACCAACCACCATTGTACGCTTACGTAAAAGCGTACAATGGTGGGAACATCACTTATTGTATGCTATACTGAGAAGCTCTCAGAAGGTAGACTGTGCAATTATTCCAGCAAGGAAACTGATGGTGTAAAATGGCATGGCAAATAATATTTGTCATGGAAATATTATTTCACTGGAAAACGCTGACTGGGTATAAAGGGGCCGTGGCAATTCTCTTTTGAGTAAGTGAGTAAAATGTGCAGTGCTGTACTATACTTTGTTAATGGTGAATACAGTAACAGCTCGGCCAGGCCTACACATAAAATTTTTATAGTCAAATTAAAACAACAGTGTATCTTTCACAAAAATGTAAAGTGGCATCTGGGACCATACAAAAAAGAGCAACCCCAATTGGTTTTACAGGCAGCCCTCAGACTTACAACACAACTGGTTCCTGAAAACTGTGTCCTAAGTCAAAAAGTTGTAACTCGGAACCAATTTTCCCATAGGAACACTGTTATAAATGGGGGGTTGGTTCCTTTAAGACAGTTGATGTGCTACATCCAGCTTGTAGGTCTGTTGTGGTGGGGAGGGAAGGGGCGGGGGGGCAGATCAGTGCCCCCACAGAGGGAGGGATTGGGGATGGGGCTGGGGCAAGTGCTGCCCAGGGACAGGATGGGATGCCTTGTGCCAGTGCTCACTGCTGGTCCTGGAGCTGCTTGTGTAGCAGCTTGTCTGGTGGCTCTTACTACTGCTTCTGCCACCAGCCTGGGAGGGCATGAGGTGGTGCATGTGCCCCAGGCTCAGCACAGGGCAGGTAGGGCCAGGGCTGCACTGGGCTGTGCTCCGGGCAGAAAGCAAAATGAGCCTCCAGACAAGAAATGCGCAGCAGCAGGAGCCAGCCCAGTGTCTCCACACCTCCTGGATGAACAGTGACTTCACCCTGGCTGGGCGAGTAGTGGCAGGGCATGGGGGGGGGCTTGTGCCAGTACACTGCAGCCCCTCCATAGCACCCCCCTCGCCCCAGCTCCAATCTCTCCCTCGCTGTGCGGGCACTGATCTGCTCCCCAGCCCCCTTCCCTGGCCCCTTCCCCCCAAAACAACAGACTTACCAGCTGGACACAGCTGTGTCAACCGTTGTAAAGGAAAAACCATGTGGGAACCTTGAAACAGGTTATCAATTTACAAATGTCGTAAATGCCATTTGTCATAACTGAAAAAGTCCTAAGTCAAGGGCTACCTGTATTCCCTGTGCTAGATTATGTCAAATCAAGAAAATTGTCAACAGAGACCTAACATGCTTATCATGCGTGTGTCTAAGAGAGCCAGTGAAAGCAAGGAAACTACATAAGTATTTCAACTGACCTAGCAGCTAATAAAACAAAAGACTAAATATGCATTTCAAGAAAAACTTGTAAAAGACACAGAAAGGATGCCTTGTGTGTGGCAAACACACCCTGCTCACATTTCTCCCAATGAGTATTCAATTTATAAGGTGTTACAGGTGTCAACCTTTCAATGTATATCTGGAGTTTGGTCAACAGAAAAGCTACTGCAAATTTGCGCCATTAATATGCAAATACCCCAGAACGGGTTTGGTGACACCTTTAAGCATCCTGATGGACCACTCAGACCCATCACCTGTAAACTGACCTACAATTGCAGGGACTGCAGAAAAACACAACTCTTCACACCTACATGAATCTAAAACAGAAGCCAGACAATTATGTGACATGATGGCCACCCTTTTCCTCCCTGTTTGTTTGGACTCTAATCGGCCAACTATCAAGGAAAAACGCTTTGAAGTTATACAATTAAACAGTATAAGAACTAAGGAAATTTGCCAGCAAAATGTGTGCAGTCCAGGAAAGACCAAGAAGTCATCCTGCTACCTAGCCAACAAGTGAAGGATACACGCTTTGAGGCTGTACAAGAACTGCTTCCTGCCTGCATTGGGTAAACATCTCTTTGTAGCCAAGATGATGCAAAGGACTAATAGCTCATTTTATATTGGAAAAGAGTCTTTTTTTCTGTTATTTAGTTTTGTAGCTTGTTGGTAGTTATTAAAACAAGCCTTTCTGCTATTCATCAACTGAGTGTTGTGTCAATTTTCAGATCACGAGGTTTAAAAATCCATTTCTAAGTGCAACATACTCCCAAACCACAACATTACAAGGTCTGGAAAAAATCCTCACAGTATTCTGTTTTTGCACATGAGTGGAGCCACCTGTAATGTCATTCACAGCCTGGGTTACCTCCTTCAATAAAAAAAGAAAAGAATCATTAAATTAACAGCTAGCCGTGGATATCATTCCAACCATCCTAATAAGCATGTAATTTAACCAGGTGAGCTCAACAATTACTTTGTTCAGGTGCTGGAGATGCTCGTAACTATATGGAAGGTTTATATGTCATTGTTCGTTGCCATAAGTAGTTTATCTGTAACCATGGGTGTCCTTGAAAATTAGGATAAAATTGGCATTTAATTTGTCATGGTGGATAACGACACTGGTATGCCCAAAGTAGTGTTGACATTTAATTTTCTTTGTTGGTTGTAGTTCTTTCTGCATTCTGTTCAGCAATAATGTCTGAATTAGATGTCTAGAATTTTTCACAAGTATTTAGTTAAACTTTATTTTAACCATCCAAACATTTTAAAATTGAATTTTCAATCTTTTCTAGCATTTTAAAGTCCCATTTCTTATATTGATTCCATTATTGTACTTCCAGACTACAGTTTATTTCACTAATCAGATGCTGTCTGAAATGTTTAATTAAAATCTTACAGTATTGATGTCTGATTGTTCTCACTCTATAATCTTTTTTTTAAAAGTCCTATTTTATTTATTGGTGATGAAACAAAAGTTTTATAGAAATTATTCTAAAAATCCATATACATTAATAGAAAATAATATGATTATGATTTTTATGATTTTTTTGATCACCGTCAGAAAATCATATAAGTAGCATGTTTATTTTTAAATATTATTTTTATTATTTTTATTTCAATATGGTTTTTGCTGTATACTCTGGGGAGGTCAAGAGGCCCTCAAGGACATAAAAGTTTATACTGAGAAACACTGAGGAACAGAATATCTTACATTGTGCTGCACTGTGAGACACACTGGAAATTCTCCCTCTACCAAACTTTGTATAGATTTTAACAGAAATGTTATAATCTTTGTACAGATTTTGGGGGGGAAATTATGAATGTGATAAAAAGTTGTGTGTGATTTTAATGGTAGACAATAACTCATTTTCTATTAAAATTCATATTTTTGAAGTGATATCCATGACATTCTCTTGAGTTTCTTCAGAACCTAATTGACCTTATATCTCCTAAATTACATAATTTTTTTCCTAAAGTGTCTGTCAATGGCATTAAATATGAAGTCTTAGCTGTATCCAAAACAATGTAAAGAACTTGCTTTAAGTCAGCAGTATCTGCATAATTTGTAGCCTCCTCAAAGGACATAGCCCTTAGCAATGGGCAGCTATAGACACACACAATCTTTCTGCAATGGTTACCATGGAAACCAAATACATGACCTACTTTTACCAACCAGAATAATAAAGTTTCACTGTGTCCTTTTCATATATTTAATTTTGATTGTAATTAGCATTTCTACCTTGAAAGATTAAGGAGACGGGACTAAGACTGATGAGGCTGGATGGCAAGCAGACATTTCAGTCCAGAAGAAAATGGTACAGAAAATGTGGAAAATGGCTACTTTTGTATTCTCCTTAGTATGTATTCTCATGTGCCAGTCTTTCCACATCTCCCTTAATTGTAGAATTGCATTAAACAACACAAGTAGGATTTAAGAAATGTAAACAAATTATTAAAGTTATGTAATAATTTCTTTGGTTGTTTGTGATGGCATTGTAATTCAAAGGCTTATCAGAACCCGATCCTGAGAGATACTCAGCATCACAAGTTCTCTGTGACTTTCCTGGGTGTTGCAGCAGATTCCTTTTAGAACAAGATGATTTGTCATCGTTTTGTTCTTTCCCCATCTTATTCAGCCTGCAAAGTCAGGGGGTTTAGATCTCTCCACAGATTCCTTTCCTGATTCAAGTGGGACATCATGCACTTTCCCTGGCTTTTCTCTTCATATATTCGTCTTCTCAAGTATACTTTCACATGTTAAATGGGGGTTGTGATGAATGTTATAACCACTACTGATATTTCCAGGATGCTTACATAGGGTTTGCAATTACATTTGTTGAAATTTAATATCAAAAGGTTTACAGTATATGCACTCTATCCCCAAATGAAAGGCAAGCACTATTTTATAGAAAGATGGGTTTACAGCACACTGTCTTCATAGTGGCTTGTGCACAATGATGATCTCTGATAGATGGAGAGGTTGAACTGTTTTTCTGTCATAAGTCTGTGGACCACCAATTGACCAATACTCGGTGAACATGACTGAACTGTCATGACCTTTCATGACCAGTAAATGCAAAGTCTTCATACAAGAGTGAATGACCAGTGGATTTATTAAATGGCATATGCCTACCTCCAATTATAAATCCCACCCCCCCCCACCCGCTACCTTATGCAGGATTCTTTAATGACTGTAAAATCTTTTTCCATTGACATTTGCTGCCCTGTGAAACCATACTAGTTTTACTGAATTTAAACCTTACAGTGCTCTAGGATTTATTGGATTCACCCCAAATTTGGGATGGTGATCAGCCACGGAAGGAGGCCTCAGACCCAGGAGGCACCAGTTGCCTAGCCATTTGGGGATGGGGGGTGGGAACCAGCCTGCTCCTCAGAGGACCCAGAAGTGGACCAGAAGTGCTGCTGGTCCACTTCTGGATCTGCTGCCAAGCGCACCGGGAGCTCCCCACACTCCCATGGGATGCACCATCTGCCCTACCATCTCAGTGTTCATGAGCTGCATGGTACCTTGACATATGTAGAAAAAATATTTAAAGCTGTGTCTATGTCCAAATTGTTGAATCTTTCCGAATCAATTTGGAGGGTTCTGATTCAATTCGGAGAGATTAAAGGGCCTCTTGATTTGATTCAGATTCGGAGATTCGGCCACTGAATTAGGCCGAATCTCCACTGAATTGAATCAGCGATTGAAGCTTTGCACAGCCCTAATTTATCTCCTGATTGCCTCTTGTGAGAACCTTAGGTCAATGTAAATGATATTCAATGTACAAACTACTAGACTACCATCTCCTACAATATGGTACGAATTAAGGGAAGTATGCCCTATAGTAACATTTTAGAAAGTTAGACTCAAGCCCAGGATAATGTAAAGATCTATTTAAAAATAGGTTGAGTGCTAAATAACTCCATTTTTTAAGGCTGGCTAGTCATGTATGGTTAAAATATTGGTTTTACCTACATGACTGCTAGGAAAATCTGACACTGTTACTTGCTTATAATAGCTTAGCTGTAGACTTTAGATAAAAATGGGTAACAAAATGATAAGCAACAGTGTTTCCGTGTCTGACATTGTTCACTAGGTGTCAGTCTGTGATCATGTGAAACTCTGCTCTTTCTGTAAAGTGCAGTTTGAAAATAAGCACCCTTGTGTCTTACCTCTAAATAGGAATCTGAAACAAATGAATCTTCAGAATACAGTTTGCATTAAGGTTGTGTATAACTACTGAAAAAAAAGTTTATTTCTTGTATTTTGCCTTTTTACTGTGAAAAAAAACTTTGATTTTTTACAAAAAATTGTGCTATGTTAAATTGCTCAAAACTTTATGTGAACATGTATTAACCAATGGGTCATTCACAGTCTTATTCCTCTTACCTCTCCATTATTTATGATGGGTTATTGGTCAATACATCACAAGATACTGTTTTTATTCCTTAAATGAATGTATCTTTATAAACAGGAGTATGTAAATCGATTATATTTCCTTCTGCTACATTTCTAGCATGACATGTGGCAAAAATACCTCCTCTTATATCCAAGTCTATCATATTCCAGAATCAGACAACAAAACAAAACTAAGTTTAAAAAAATCAAAGTATAACCTTCTGGAATCTAAGCCAGAAAATATTAGAATATAGCTGAAATCCATTCATTGTTTTTTGTTCATGCAAATGTTATTGTATACTTTTTTGCCTTCATTTATTACTGTGAAAAATATCTCATTATTCATGAATGCTCAGCCTGCTTTGACACGTAATAGTTAACTCATTAAGGTGATTCACATTTTACAAAATTATAGAAAGGTGTAGGGCTGGAAGGGACATCAGGAGAGTATCCTGGTCAACCCCCACAAAAAGCAAGATTATGTATCCCTGGATCAGGGACTGGCAATCTATGGCCTTCAGGCTGCATTCTGCTTTCAAGGACTGAATGGATCTGGCCTGCAAGGTCTGATTCAATTGGGAGGGTGGGGCACTAAATTAAAGGGCTGTGTTGAAGCAGAGACTTAACATTTCCTGTTCTGTGCCCTCACTGCTAAATTTTCCGTTCTCCACTGGCATTCACCATGGTTTTACGTGGCATCTGGCGGGTAAAGGAAGGCACAGAACAGGGAGGTGATTAGAGCACCAGAGGATCAGTGGAAGGGGCAGGGAACTGTCAGCCTGTGAAGGTGACTGAGGCATAAGCCCCCATCCTACTACTCTAAAAGTTTGTGGATCCCTGGTCCAGACCATCACAAACAAATGCTAGTGTGAACCCTATGAAAGTGCCAGTGAAAAAGAGCCCATAGATCCCCCAGGTAACCTGTTCAAGTGTACGTGTGTTTGAGCATTATAATGTTTCTTTTTTCCCTAATATGCTATCTAAGTTTTCTTTGATAAAACATAATCTAATTTCTTCTTGTTCTTCTCTCCATGGCCATGGAGAACAAGGACCTAGCAGTTACAGTCGACAATAAGATGAATATGAGCCAGCAGTGTGCCCTTGTTGCCAAGAAGACTAATGGCATACTGGGCTGTATTGGTAGATGTGTTGCCAGAAGATCAAGGGAAGTGATTGTTTGCATTTAATTGTCATTGCTGAGGCCACATCTGGAGTATTGTGTACAGTTTTGGGGCCCCCCACTACAGAAAGGATGTAGACAAATTAGAGAGATCCAGTGGAGGGCAATGAAAATGGTTAGGGGGCTGGAGCCCATGACTTCTAATGAGTGGTTGAGGAAACTGGGTTTATATAATTTGGAGAAGAGAAGACTGAGAGGGGATTTAATTGCAACCTTCAGCTACCTAAAGGGTAGTTCCAAAGACGATGGAGCTAGACTGTTCTCAGTGGTGGAAAATGTCTGAACAAGGAGCAATGGTCTCAAGTTGCAGCAAGGGAAATTTTGGTTAGATATGAGGAAGAATTTTCTCACTGGGATGGCGGTAAAACACTGGAACAGGCTACTCAGAGAGGGTATCTCCATCCTTGGAGGTTTTTAACACCAAGCTAGACAAAGCTTTGGCTAGTATGATATAGTTGAGAGTGGTCCTGCTTTGAGCATGGGGCTAGACTAGATCACTTCCTGAGATCCCTTCTAGCTCTAATTTTCTATGATGTTATAATTCTGTGATTCATCCCTTTACAACTACCTTTTTCTCTTGGAAATAATTTAATAAAAATCCACTGTGCATTCTTCTTTCAAGACAAAATAAAACCAATTCCTTTAATCTTTCCTTAGGTCATATATTCTAAACCACGTATAATTATTATTGCCCTGGAGCGTCCTCAGGACTCTACCATTTGTCAATGCCTTTCTTTAAGTATGAACCCCCAAAACTGGACATCTGATGCCTCACTAGCAAAATTACTTAGTGACCTCCCATATCTTACATTTGACACCTTTGATAATACCAAAACTGGCCTTAGGGGTGGGCAATGTAGGCATCCACCCAGGGCAGCATCAGTGCCACACACACATACAATTCATGCACGATACAAGCACACACATGTATGAGCAGCCCGTGCTCACAGCAGTGTTCTCCCCCTGCCCCGGGCAATCCCTGCTCCAGGAAGGAGGAGCAGTGCCCAGCCCAGCCTTCCCCCTGGCTCCAGTCACTGCTCAGGAGGAGCTGGGATGGGCAGCAGCAGTGGTGCCTGCCTGCCCACCTGCCTGGCACACCACGCTGCTCTGCTTCTCCACTGGACTGAGCCCTGTGCCCCTGCCTGCTTGCCTCTGCCTGCAGCAGCACTGCTAACAAGGGAGAGGTGGGGGCACTGCCAAAATACAAGTTTTCCCAGAGTGCCATTTCCCCTAAGGTGAGAAAATGTGACAGTTATATTAGTAAATGTGAATAACTAAAAATGTAGATTACTAGATTTTTTTGATATTTTTCGGTTCACATATACACTCCTATACATAGCCCATATCTAGTCTATTCCCTAGTGCTGTCATCTTCAACCTTGTCTACCTGGCATCAGAAAGAAGCTATTAAGGTCAGTAATAATCACTAAAAAAGTTAATGTGCTCATTAATACAATGTCCCTTTTATATTGATGTTCAAGGCACTTCGCATATATTGTTTAGAATGTATAACAAAGATAATGATGTTCTCACTTTGACCACCTTTCATTCCCTTTTCCACAGAAGATCCATGAGACAGAACAGGTAATTTGTATGTATCATCATTATTTCTGCAGTGCAATTCAAGACAGTCACGTTCTTTGTTGTTTAGCCATTGGGTAGAGGTAAAAAACAGATTTTTTTGTGTCTTCTTGGTTACACCATTGTCTACCTTTTGGTTACATTGTCTATCAAGCAAAGAGCTACCTGTCTCTGCTGACTTTAAGATGAATTCAGCAATGAATCCAAGTTGTATTTATCTCTCTTTCAAAAGGCCTAAAAAAGATGGTATGGCATGAAAAAACAACTTAAATGAAGGTATAAAACTGTGGAAAGGAATATAGACCTTGTTAAATGTTGTAGAAGGAAATCAGAATTTGAATTCTGGTCTCAGTCATTTATTGACTTCAGCTGAGTTCTGAGTTATCATTGATTCATAGTGTCATAACAGTGTAGCCTCTATCTCCATATTTTAAAAGATACTCCAGCTTAAGGTTTAACATCCTGTGTCAGGCATCACTTCTAGTAGTAGAAATTGTCCATTGCTAGACATGTTTCTGGAAGAGGAAGTAGTACATGCATCCAGGCTCCAACTACTTCCTCTCCTTCTGGAACAGAAATGGCAGTTCCAGGAGAAACTATGTAAATGCATGTATGCTTATGTTTGCTACTAGAACAGCTGCAATTGTCCCAGTAGAAATGTAATGCCTGTGTCCAAGAAATATTGGTGTTCTATTTTAATGGTAAAACTAGTTGTAGTTTTTTTTACCAGATCAGCTATCTGCTGATTGGCTTGTCAGCATCTTTACTCAAGAGAATAAACTTGTCTTTCATAGTTTGACTATTCTTGAGAAGGTTGCTAAATTGATTTTGCTCTCATTCTCCTGTTCCCTTTTTTACTGTAGCTGATAACCATGACATCTAATTGCACTGGAACTTGGGAAATTCATGCTGCTCTGGTGCATTTTTGCTATTTTATACAGAACTATGCTATGCTGCAGATACTTAGAAAGTCAGTTGGAACTAAAATACCTGGTGGAACTAAAGAAACTGATGGTACCCTGCACCTGTAACAGAGGAAAATATTAAACTATTTCATTTTTAGCACCAATTCATACTCTCCCATTCAGATTCCTATCCCGCACTTACCATTAAGGCCTCAAAGTAAGTAAAAGGAAACAGTCAAATACCAATAGCCAAGAATCCCTCTCGTCTCTGCTCTGTTCAAATCAAGCGTGTCAGGGACATTTCCTGTTTCTGAAAGCAAAGTGTGCCAGTCATAAGCCCTTTCCTTTACTGAAGGCAAGAACATATGACTTGGCGTGTCAGATTCCTCTGAAACTCAATTTCTTTCCTTATCATATTTTATTTGTATTTTCTCTTCCTTGCACCTCCTAAATAACTTGGGTGCAGGTGCTGGGATCACAAAGCAAACCTCAAAGAATGGTCACATGGAGGGAGGGGGAGGGAGAGGGGACTTTGCTCTACTTTACTTCTCATGTATAATTTCATTGACTGCAGTGAAATGTCATGGGGTGTAAGCCAGGGATTAATTTGATTATACAGTGTAAACAATGTTACATTAGGAACAAAAACCTGTGTGTATGTGGAATAAAAGAATGAAAAGATGAATCATAGGACAGAAGTAACTAAAGACATTTCAGTGAGTACAGAAGATGAAAAGGCATAATCAGGCCTTGAGCAAGAAAGTTGATGAGTCCTACTTGACTCGGAGACAAAAGATTCTAGGAGAACGTTCCAGAGAAGGGTGATTTTTCCCGCAGAGGGAATTGCACTGTACCTACTGATATGAGAAGTAATATTTAAAGAAAATCTACACTTTCCTATCTCACTCAAACCAAATCCCGTAGAGGAGAAGCAAACAGGTTATTTGTAAAACATCATCTTCTGCCTACAGTACATGTTATTATATTGACACTAGGGGTGTGTGAAGCAGGCCCTATTCAATTCAGATGCAGCTCAAATCAGGGACAGTGATTTGATTAGTTGATTCAGATCACTGTCCCTGATTCAATTCAGCAAAATCCAAATCTGAATCTAAAGCTTCAATGGTGATTCAGAGAATCAGCGACTCAGACATAGACACAGCTTTAAGTGTTTTTTGTACATATCTCGAGGTACCAGGCTCATGAACGCTGTGACTAAATAAGCCCAGTTCCCTCAGTATTTCTTTATAAGTCATATCCCCCAGCTGCCTCACATTTTTGTTGCCCTCTGCTGGACTCTCTCCAATTTGTCCACATCCTTTCTGTAGTGGGGGGTCCAAAACTGGACACAGTACTTCAAGTGTGTCCTCACCAATGCTGGATGGAGGGGAATATCACTTCCCTTGATCTGCTGGCAATACTCCTACCAATGCAGCCCAGTATGCCATTAGCCAGCTTTGCAACAAGGGCACACTGCTAACTCATATTCAGCGTATTGTCCACTGTAACCCCCAGGTCCTTTTCTGCAGAATTTCTGCTAACCAGTCAGCCCCCAGCCTGTTCTGGTTCATGGGTTTGTTTTGTCCGAAGTGCAGGACCTTGCACTTGTCCTTGTTGAACCATGTGAGATTCCTTTCGGCCCAATCCTCCAATTTGTCTAAGTCACTCTGAATCCTAGCCCAGCCCTCCAGTGTATCTACTACTCCCCTCAGCTTGGCGTCATCTGCAGATTTGCTGATGGTGTACTCTATGTGCCATTTTCCAGGTTGTTGATCAAGACATTGAACAAAACCAGCCCCAGGACCGACCCTGGGGCACTCCACTTGATACCAGCTGCCAACTAGACATTGATCCATTGATTACTACCCTCTGAGCCCAGTGCTCCAACCAGTTTTCTATCCACCTTACTATCCACCTTCTCTCCAGCCAGTCCATTCATCCAGCCCATACACCTTAGTTTTCCAGCAAGAATGTTGTGGGAGACCATATCAAAAGCCTTGCTAAAATCAAGGTACACCACATCCACCAGTTTCTCCACATCCACAGACCAGTTATCTCATCATAAAAGGCAATCAGGTTGGTCAGGCATGACTTGCCCCTGGAGAATCCACGCTCACTGTTCCCAATACCCTTCTTCTCCTCCAAGTGCTTAGAAATGGATTCCTTGAGGATCTGCTCCATGATTTTTCCAGGGACTAAGGTGAGGCTGATTGATCTGTTGTCCCCCAGATCCTCCTTTTCTTCTCTTTCTTAAGTATAGGCACTATGATTGCCCTTTTCCAGTCATCCAGGACCTCTCCTGATCACCATGAGTTTTCAAAGATGATGGTCAATGGCTTTACAGTCCCATCAGCCAGCTCCCTCAGCAACCTTGGGTGCATCCCATCTGGCCCCATGGACTTGTACATGTCCAGCTTTTCTAAGTAGTCCCTAACCTGTTCTTTCACCACTGAGGGCTGGCTTGGAGTCTCCACAGAATCAGCCCCTCTCTGATCCTGCCTCAGCAGGCTCCCGGGCTGAAGAGAGGAACTGAATGCTATATCTCTCCCGTGGCAGCCTTTTCTGCTCCTCCTCAAGGCACTCCTAGGGGGCTCTTCGAGGAACCGCTGTGTTGAGACTCTGTCTCCAGCCTGTCCCTTCACCCCCTCTATCTCTCTCTCTCTCTTGTTCCCCCCCACGAGAAAACTGCTCTTCACTTTTATCCAAGCCTCTCAGCCAATCCCAGCCCTGAGCCCTTCCCAGGCTTTTGCTAACGGCTCTCTTTCAAAACTTTGCTGAGGTTATGTCACCCCTCCCACTTCCAACAGGGCTGCCTCCAAAACAGCTTCACTTGCCTTCAGAGCCTACAGTGTCCCTGCTGGGACAAACTCTGTCTCTCTGCCAGGCAGTCCTTTCCATTCTTTCAGGTAAGTCCATTTTTTAAATGCTGCTACATACTTGTAGAAACCCTTCTTGTTACCCTTCACATCCCTTTCTAGCTGCAACTCCAATTGTGCTTTGGCCTTCCTGACTTTATCCCTCCATGCCCAAGCAATGCTCTTATACTCCTTCCTATTTACTTGTCCCAGTCTCCATTTCTTATAAGCTTCCTTTTTTGTGATTCAGTTTACTGAAGAGTTCCCTGCTAAGCCAAGCTGGTCTTCTGCCATGCTTGTTAGTCTTCCTGGGGATTGGGATGGTTTGCTCCTGCATTCTCAGTAAGGCTTTTTTTTTAAGTACAGCCAGCTGTCCTGGACTCCTCTTCCCCTCAGACTGGCTTCCCAGAAGATCCTGCCCATGAGTTCCCTGAGTGAGTTGAAGTCTGCTTTTCTGAAGTCCAGGGTCCTTACTCTGCTGCTCCCCATCCTTCCTTCCCTCAGGACCCTGAACTCAATCATCTTATGGTCACTGCTACCCAAGCTGCCATCCACTACTACATTCCCCACCAATTCTCCTCTGCTTGTGAGGTCAAGAAGAGCATGGCCCCTAGTTGGCTGCTCTAGCACCTGAACCAGGAAGTTGTTCCCAACTCTCTCCAAAAACTTCCTGGATTGCCTGCACACTGCTGCATTGCCCTCTCAGCAGATGTCAGGGTGATTTTAAGGTCACAACAGTCCAGGATCAGTATTTTATTTTGAGGGAGAAGCATAGCACTCAGAACTCCAAAGCATGCAAAGGGCACTATCTGTTAATTCATTCTTTAGTGTTTGAAGATTATTCTCAGCTATGCCAGTCCCCCCACCCTACTTAATGAACTCTAGCACTGAGAGAGTTGGAAAAGGTATTTCATCACAGGGGACCTAGTTGGGCCTGACCCTCTAGTAGGACATGCGTTGGGTGGGAAAGAAGGTCATTTGTAATGATGCCTGAAATTAGATTTTGCAGCATTGAGTGAAAAGCTATTGAATGTTTAGAACAGTGATTCTCAACCAGGATGCAACAGCATCCTGCAGTGCCTTGAGATCTTTTCTGAGGTTCCACAGAGTGCCATGCAATGTTTGCAGTTAAGTTGATAAATGTGATTCACAAGATTAACCCACAAATTTCAAATGGGAATCCATGGTGTTTAGCGCATTCTAACCTGTGGTCTTTCCAAGTTCTTTGCAACAGAAGAATTGCTTTATGATGTTTCTGAAGTCAAAATCAAGTGAAAACCCCTTTCCAAGGGGTGCCTTGAGTCTATCAGGTTGTGTTTTGAGTCTGACAAGGGGAGCCTTGTGCCATAGTCCAAGGGATATCTAAAAAGGTTGAGAACCACTGATTTAGATCAACTGGATTTCTTTCCCTTCTCTTCCTTATTTGTGAACTTGATTGCAAGAACCTACCTTTCTATCCAGGCTTAGAAAGTTTGTTTTTATTATGTTCTACCGGGTTGTTTTCCATAAAACTATAATTGGGAATCTTGCTAAGATCACTAGGTACAGCCAGAACAGGAAATAAATACTTTACACATGATATGCATTCCATTCTGATTCTTGAAAAAAATATGGATAATACAAGGTAGCAAACATTTTCCCATAACGTAGGCTGTGTTGCAACATCTTCAAGAGTGATTTACTATAAGCATTCCATGTTACCAAAAGCTTTGCTGGTTCTGCATAGGAAAATTCACTCCAGTGACTGAATTTCATTGGATGACTGCAGGGAACACAGGCATTTCATCAATCAAATCTCTTTTACCTTCACTCTTGGAAGACATACATGTAAAGAAACCCCATGCTGTGAACCTTATTCATTCCAGTTCCACAGGGCACTAGATACTGTTTATTAAAGTCATTATTAACACAAGAATGGAAATTTCCAGGCTGGCTCAGGGCACACGCAAGAATTTTTTTCATGCACTTCTACACATGATTGCCATCTAGGTCAAACTTAGTTTTACCCAAGGTCAGCTTAAAGGCTTGATCAAATAGCATATTATTGGGGTTGTGAGGGAGACTCTTTATGAAAAAAAAAGCTGTATCCTACCTGCTAACTTGGCAGGAGGAAAAAGGAGTCCTAATCAATCTTTCAATTACCGACCTGTAAGTGACTGAGTGAAGTCTATTCAGAGATCTTTCATGCATAAAATGTGATATCCATACTTGAACTAATTCTCAGCTCTTTTTTTTGTTCAGATGCAGAAAGGTAAAAGGATCTTGAGTTTTAGTTAAATAAGCAACAGCTTTTGGTGAAAGCCATTTAAGTAGATTTGTCTTTGCCAAGAACTATATCTTTTTTTTTACTAAGAGCTCTGTTTCCAGAATCTAGAGGTTGGGGCTTTTTTAAGCATAAAATTATTTGCCATGAGAAAAATATTATTTTGTGAGGGAATTGTATCTGAGAGTACTTTTGGGTAGATGAGGTATGTTAACCCTAGTGATTTATCTGTAAGTAATTTGAAGCAAAGGTAGTGTAACTTCTATACCGAGGTGCAGGAAGAGTGTAATTTAAAAGTGACCCATGTTCCTGTATATATTCTTGATGATTAATTCATTTATCTACCCATCTTTATTCTGGCCTTTGTCTTATATGTTATACCAGTGTAAATTATACTCAAGTCAATAAAATAGACTCAACGTTGTTGAGCAATGTAAGTTACATGTTGGTAAGTGCATGTCTGAATCTATTCTAGCTGAACATGGTTGTAGCTTGTCACCAAAAGGAGGTGTTAGTTACAGCAATTTAGTCAACCTTTGATATAGTTCTGGATCTTTGCCCTCTGCTTGCTTAACTTCTAGCAGAATTTATGTTCCTCTACAGGTTAAACTATAATTGTTCTATAATGTATGTTTAATATTCCAGAAGAGAGCAGTTTTCCATCTCACAAAGGCAAAAAAATAAAAAAAAGGCCAAAGTAAACCAAACCAAAACAAAGACTTCTGAAGCCACTGTGCTTTGTGCAGTTGTGACCATTGTTTTCCAACTTTCTACAGCCCAGTAACTAAGACTAGGAGCTGCTCTTAAGTAACAGTGACAACTACTTTTTCTCCCTTGTGTATTATGCTCTCTGACACTAATCATGTATTTCTTGCACCCACAGAAATACTGTCAAGTTATTTTCTTAAGGTGCATAGTCTTTACTAGTAAATAAAGGGTTTTCATTTTCGATACTGTTTGTTTCTGCAAGAGACTTCTGAATTGTTAGTGTCATATTAACTTGTGGAGTGTTTTTATTTACTAGACAACAAAATTGGGAGTGGGACTCCAGACTTCAGTTATCTGCCGTTATGTCTAGTTTTACTGACTAGATATGCCATTTTTAGAGATCTGCTAAGCTGCAGGATTGACTTACCATTAATAAAGGTACAACAGCTATTTATTCTACAACCACAGGAACTGCTAAAAAAACTGGTTTGCTTGTATAATGGCATCAACAACCCAATGAACACTTCAGATGGATGCTGTCTTTTTTCATACTGCGTCCTTTTTTCTATTCATGTCTGACAGCTCAGCATTGACAACTGACTGAACTCATTTGGTTCTTATGGTTGAAGTTTTAAGAGGTGTTCAACAACAACAACTCAGTTCCTATCTTCTGCTTCTATCTACAGTGCATGGCATTCCAAGGGGTCTCCAATCCAAGTACCAGCCAGGCCCTGGCCCACTTAGCTCTAAGACCAATTGAAATTGGATGCAGTTGGGGTGGTATGTCTACTCTCTTCTTGCAAAGTACTGGAACTAAACTCTCCATCATCAACAACATTTCTGAAGTGCATAATGCAAGCACCCTTTTCTCAAGTACAATAAAATCCCTGCTATCCGGCACAACTAGGGAAGGGGGCGTTGGTAATGTGAAAATGCTGGTTACCTGAGGGCACAGGGTTTCCAGCCAGACACAGAGCGGAGGGCGGGGGTCAGAGGGGGTTGTCTGCGGCCTCACGTGGTGCAGGGGGCAGGGGGGGCGGCAGCATGTGAGCTTTTCCCCCCTACCCCGCCCCCTCCAGGCATCCGGCTGGCCAGAAATTCTGTTTACTAGAGTGTGCCGGTTAGTAAAATCCCGGATAACAGGGATTTTACTGTATAAAGGCGCAATAGGCCTTTAGGCTCAATGCTAATGATGATTATACCGATAGTGACATATTTTGCAGGATATATTGCTATGCATAGGGGTCATGAAAATACTGTAGCTGGAGTTTCAAAAGCAGCAATTAACTGAATTAACACTTGCATGTAGGAAAGTCAAAAGTCATGCTAAGAATATAACTTGACTTTGGTCAGCAAAGGCTATTGACCTTAAGTACATTCCATATACTCACTTTTCTTTAAAGCAGGAGGTAGTGGATACTTACAAAAGCAGAATACAGTACTTAATGAACTGCTGATCCTTTCTCATATGGCAAATGCTATGTTGCAGATAGAGGTTGTTAGCCATGCTAATCTGATGTTGGGCAGAAAGCAGGCTAAAGATGCACCTTATAGAACTGTGGTTCTCAACCTGTTTTCACCCAAAGTACCCCTGGGTAGATTCAAGGTACCCCTTAAAAAATGCCACCTCTTAGTTTTCTCTTGTTTTTGGGTAGGGAAAAAGAATAAAGCAATTCTTCTTACAGACCTCAGAAAGACCACAACAGGTCAGAATGCTTTTAACATTATGGATTCCTATTGGAAATCTCTGGGTTTATCTTATTAATTGTGTTTACACACCCAGCAGTACTAATGCTGTGGCACTCCTTAAGGGATCTTAAGAAACCCCAGGGTGATGCAGAACCCTAGCTGAGAATCACTGGTATAGATTAAGTAAATAAGATATGTACATATAGAACACCATTTTTTGTGACCTCAAGCTCAGTTCATCAGATGCTGTGAAAGGATGAACACAGAGCAGTGTATAAAGTGGAATAAGAGATCTGAATACAGGTTGGGAAGGGAGAGAAAAGGAGGGGAGTGGAAGGGTGCAGTACTGGGAGAGGCAGGAAACAAAGAACCTATAGGAACAAAGGGATCAAAAAACTAATCCAGGTAATACGATAAGAATTTGTAGTCCCCTGTTTAAACCATACCTAACACAATCCAATTTGTAGATAATTTCTTCTGCAATTTCCAGTTCAAAATGGTTTTAATTTTGGTGCCTGAGAACGCCAATCCTGAGGTTAGCTATAGAATGTCCAGGGAGTTCACATGAATGACATTTAGGACCTGACATGCATAGTAGCCACTGGATCTGGGCTATCCCAAATGTTGTTTTTTTTGGGGGGGGTGTTGTGACTAAGGTACTTAAATTCAGCCTAAATCCTATTTAGGTGTTTAATTTGCTAGTCTGGCTCTGGCCCCAAATGTCTTCTTTGAGCATGTTTAAAATTCAGCCTGACTTGGGGTTTATTCTGTTTTCATTTACACAGGTATGACCTAGTTACATGTGGTTGTGTTCTGCTGAGCTTACACTTAACACAGATATCAGATCAGAAATGGACAATTCTAAGAGACTGTAAAGACTTCTCATTGTCAAGATCTAGAAGGTGCCCAGATCCACAGATTCAAAGAAGTTTAGGACTGGAAGGGACCTTGTGAGATCATCAGGCCCAACCTCCCTGCTCTGGGCAGGAAAGACTGCTGGGGTCAAATAACCCCAGCAAGGTGTGTGTCCAGTCTCCTTTTGAAGGGGGTGGTGCAGGCATCTACTCTGGAGATCTTCATAGCATTCATAGCAATCATATGATTGCTGTGAAGATCTCCAAGGTAGGTGCTTGCACCACCCCTGCTGGGTGTCTATTCCAGAATCTGGTCACACAAACCATGAAGAAGTTTTTCCTTATATCCAGTCTGAAACCTCCTTCTAGGAGTTCATGACTGCTGCTCCTGGTTTTCCCCTGGGGTGTGGCAGGAGAGAGATGCACCTTGTAGACTAACAAAATCAGAGATGCATAAGTTTCATGAACAACAACTCTATCAGAGGCTATAAAAGGACAGGCAGAGAGCACGCTGTCAAATAGGAGTGATTTAAATACAAAAGACGGAAGGGATAGGAAAGGGGAAAGGGAAGAAGGGGCACTGCTAGGAAAGCAGCTTGGAGGTAACAACAAAGCAACAAATCCATATGGACATGAAAACTAATCCAGGTAGTAGGATAAGAATCCATAGTCCTTGTTTAGACCATACTTAATGTAATCCAGTCTGTGGATGACTTCTTGTTCCTCAGCTTTGCTGTTGCTTGCATAAGCTTATGCAGCTTTGCTTCAGTTAGTCTGTAAGGTGTGCCTCTACCCTGCCTTCAGACTAACATAGCTAACTACCTCTCTGTCAAGATCTAGTGAAGATCATGAATGGACCTGTCAGTATAACTGAGGCACATGCTTTGGAAGTTCCTAATTCAGTTATTCTATGAATCTTTGCTTTGACCCAAGGACAGTGACATTCTGGTCCATGACTGGAATACCGCAACAAATAATACTATGCAAGCACTACCTGCATCTCAGACTTCAAGGAGAAACATCCACTCAGGAAATGTCTGCCAATTATTCTGTCTCTCTCTGGTATTTTCAGAGAGCTTATTGCAGGCTGAAAACTTGAATTCCTAGTATACTTCCCCAAAATTAAATAAATTACTGTGCTAATTAAGACTTGAGCATAGAGTGGGAATCCTCCTATAATAAAAAATTCATATTATAGACAAAGAAAATTATAGATCAAAAAGTAATCTTTGTAGGCTGAGAGAGCCACCATTTTCTGTTAAACAAATATGAGCATGACACCTCCCTCCTTGATTTTTGTTTTTCCTTATTCCTTCTGTCACTGCAGTGCAGCTATTGCCTTGGCATCTTTGACCTGTACAGATAACATTAATAGCTGTTTTATTAGCTTGAAGATAGTTGGAAGTTACTGTCACTGGGTTTTTAATTACTCTAATTTGATAAAGTATTTCTGATATTCACTCCACAAAGAACCTCTCAGTTTTCTCCCTAATAAAAAAAATACTTTTTTAAAATGTACAACAGCATTTTGTCCTGAACTTCTGGATAACTAAGCCAGTCTCTAAGAAAGCCTGTAGACAGTAAACATATTTGCACTTCTGTGCTCTTCCTCAGGAATAAAGAGCAGAAGGAGAAAGAAAATTGCTAGTCACTGGGTGGAGTTGAAGGTTACTAATAGGGAGACAGCTTTTCTTTCCCCCTTTAAATTTTGTATCATTCCTTCACAGTGCAGAGCCTTTCACTGATTGCTAGGTAGCTTATTAAGCTGTTTTCTCATTGTGCTCCTTTCTTCCCTTGCTGCTTTCCTATTATTTTGCCAGTATGCA
Organism: Crocodylus porosus; assembly: GCF_001723895.1. Taxonomy (NCBI): domain Eukaryota; kingdom Metazoa; phylum Chordata; order Crocodylia; family Crocodylidae; genus Crocodylus; species Crocodylus porosus. Next base: position 47,348,143 of record NW_017728949.1, on the reverse strand, counting down.
ATTAGGGCTAGGGAGTGGGAAGTACAGAAGAGAGCATGTTCGAGAGGATGCCAGGATGTCTTCTCAGTTATTGGTTGACTGCTGGCTGATGGATAGTGAAGGGAGGAGTAAAGCTTTCAGTCTTCACTGAGGGAGCTGAAATACAGAAACCAAATTTACAGGTAAGGGGAAGGGGAGAGGGGTGAGGGGCAGAAATTCTGTTTACTGATAGCTGTTCTGAGTCCTGGCTGCAGTGTTTTCTGTGTTATAAAAATGCTTGTGAGGACACCTACATAATTTGTCCTGAATTAAGGGCTCTGAAGCACCTTTGCGATTTATTATTCCTCCCTCATAGCAGGTTTTAGCTGATAAGAGCTCCATAGACAGTGAAATCAGTTGCACGTCTGACTCTCTCTAACAACTTTCTCCTGTGACAGCGTAAGCAGTCCATCTCAGTGAGGCACAACTTATTCAGTAACAAGGGCTTTGTACGGAATGGGCAGAATAGTCTATTTGCAATATATAGCACAGGAAAATCTACAAAAGGTTGCAAGGGACTTCAGGAAATATAACACATGTAAACGATATGCATTTTATTTATTGTGTTAATTAAGTTGTGCATGGCGTTGGAATGGACCTGAAAAATAAATACAACAGATTGTTTTTGTGGATTTTTGAGCACTTCGAAGTTTTGAGTAAACAAACTTAAAAGCTAATTTTTGGAATAAGATAAAATGGTGCAAATACTTCAATTATCCTTACCATTATAGAAAAATAAAACTCTACCATATAACATCATAATTCTTCAATACGTTACTGTTAATATTAGTTTTTTTAGTTCATTATTGAACACATACAATATTTTATATCAAGCTGTATCAAACTGAAATAAATGTTGAAATGGTTTGTAAAAGAGTCACTGTAAATGTTTGTTTTTCCCAGGGTATTTCTAATCCAGAAACGTTGGGTTGAACAATAGTAAGCAGCATTACCTCTGCAGATATATTCAGATATTACAGTGATGGGGATCATATACCTATCTGTATAGATCAATCAGATAGAAGTCAGGAATAAAATCTTGGTTGCTTTCAAGTCAATGGGAGTTTTTCCACTGACTCGAATAAGGCCAGGGTTTCAAGCATGAACTCTTTCTACTTCACTGACATGTCCCAGGATGATATTTCATGTCAACAGACCATATAATACTGCTGTAAGCAGAAGTTTCCATTTGTATCACTGAGTTGTGACTAAAAAGTGTTGGTGAGATATAGCTTAATGCTATTGTTGTTTTGTCTAAATATTAAGGTTTTTAAGTGATTTCACATTACTTACAGCAATTAAAAGTAGTAGTGCTTAATTTACTAGTTGTCTTAATTAAATAAATGTTTGCAGCTCAATTACCTGAGTATTTACAGCAGTCAAGGCATTTCCTATAGTAAATATATGGAAGTAGAAGGGACTACTGTAGATACTAAGGTAAACATACTTGCTTATCTAAGTAGGTTTGGTATTTGTTTGGGGTACTGCTCATTGGATGGTCTAACTCAAATTAGTTAAGTCAAATTATTAAAAAATACTTTCCATGTAAATCAGTGGACAGCTGTGAAAATATACATACAGTTCTTTTGAAAGAGATCATTTGTAGTAATGCTTGCTTTAAAAATGTGTACTTTTTCCTCAAGCATTAATTTCAGTACTGTTGTAAGATCTGAACAGAATAGCGCACGCTTCTTTGTCAAAGGAATAAAACTAATTTAAAAACTGTTAATCCTTATATAGAAAAACCCTAGTTTTGGATTAAATAAAAAACAACAACAGGGTAAATAATAAATGCAATAAGGAGATTAATTACCACCATTCATTTTAGCAACAATGAAGCTGAACTACAGAAATGCAGAAGGTGCTTTCTGTATTCAGTTAAAAAGTGCATGAGCAATTTTATAATGTATTTATAAAACTACCACCTACCCCATGCACCTGCCTAATGGAACCGCACTTAACTGTATAGAACTGAAAGATAAAAACACTAATTGGGCTTGATCCCACTTCCACTGGATTCAGCAGAAGCTAAATTAGGCCCAAATTCTTAAAAAGCTGACGCCATTAAAAAAAAATGGCAAAGACATAACATTTTTGGGTAGAGGGTTGGCTTTCTCCTCCTCCCACTTCTTCACACATCTTCTTAGCTGCCAGTATCCAGTATGGTGCCCTTGCCGCCCAGGGGTTTCTCCACAGGATGGAGACTAAGGTAAGTTTGATCTTCCTCAAAATAAGCAGTAAGAAATCTGGAGGCATAAGCTTTATAATAAAAATAAAACAATAGTAGGAACTCTTTTAATACACTGATTTTTTTTTTTTCATAACTGCATCTGAATAGAAATGTTAGATACATCAATTATATACTTAACAATTAGGATGTTTTAAAAATAAAATATTAAATTGCAACAACCCTTAACAGTGGCATATTTTTAGATGACCACATTTTTCCCCCATATATTACCAATTTTTTAATTAAATATATTTACAGGAGCATTGAAGAAAATTAATTATTCTATTTATATGGAACTCAGTTTTGACAAATCATAAAATACAATTTGAATCTTGTACATCCTAATCTCAAAGTTAGATAAATTATCATTTTAAAGTTAGACTTCTGACTGAACGTAGCTCTGGTAACGAGAAGAGTTGATGAAAGAAGAGTAGTTTCTACATGTATTTAAATGATTTCTCCTTGGAAACCCACTGCTGCAGATGGATTTGACTTCCCCTGGCTATAAATATCTCCCCCTTAATAATAACAATGAGAGAGATGCTGAATAAAACTACTGTATATTGTCACCAGTTTTAAAGTTCCCTAATGATTCAGGCATTCTGGGTGAACTACAGATCTACATTTTCTTATCCAGCAGTCCCTATCAGCTGCTGCCAGGCATTCACCAGCCTTGTGAATATGAGATAAGCTCAACAGCCTTGGCTGCAGAACCTACTGAAAAAGAAATATATGTGTGGGAGGTGAGATAGTTACAAAACTTAATAACTGGTGGTGGTTGTGGCAATACGGCTGTATATGGGGTCCAATTCTTCTTCCCCTGAAATCAGTGGCAAAACTCCAACTGACAGAGCATGATCAATAGCAAGCCCTGAGTTTTAAGAACAATTCCTCTCCATGCATTCATTATTTGTAAATACAAGTTTACTGTCTATTTTTCTCTTGTAAAATGTTGAGTTGGGTTTACACTTCTTTCTATTACTTGCTTGTTAAATACTTAAAGCAATTGTTGACCGCCTTCTGATGTTTTTAGGCTACCTCAGATATTACCCTTTCCCTCCCCCTCTTTAATAAAGGGTAAGAAGCTTTATCTCCAGAATTCAATAATGACTTAATTGCTTTTATTCACATATTCTGTATAAATCATTCCTTTAAAATGTTTCATCCTGATGGAATTTTGCTAAATGATGAGCAGTGAATGCTACCTGAGAATTTGTCTAAATGAAAGGTTCCTTGTGTTCTCACAGTTATTAATGCAACTAAAATTGTCTTAAAGAAATATCTATTTGCACTACTAGGGAGTTTCATTTTATGAAGAATCATTTTTTTCTGTTTTCCTCAACAAAGAAATCAGGGCCGGTTTCATTTTATCCTTTGTTCATCATTTGTTCATTAAAGAAATGGTTATTGTCATGTTTTAAAAAATATATTTACAGTTTTCATATCACAGGAATAATTGGTTTTTAGTTTTTCAAAATTCTGCTATTTTAAAAAAAATTACTGACCTCTCTTTGCTTTAACAAGTGTTTCTGTTATATGACTGCCTGACTCTTGTTTGTTCTGTTTTCTTGACACAGGCCTTTTTTTTAACCCAGTATATTAAAGTGACTATTTCTCTTCATTTTTCATTAGATATCTTCATGTTCTGTTTTTAGCAAAGATAAAAAGCCCTGAACATTTTTACAGTATTGAGGCATACATCCTCTTTTACAGTGTGCCAAGTATATCATTAAAATTATTTCAAACTACTGTTACACAGATAATTTGCAATGGATTCATTATTTAATAGTAAGTTCATTTTGGATGACAACATGAAGGGTAGCAAAATGATGTAAAGGAAAGAGTTAGTTTTGATTAATTTAAATGAATGGGAAGAGATGATATTGGTTATTTTCATTATAAAAGAATATTAACATTATTAATAAGGCAGGTGGATTAGTAAATAGATTATAAAATTCATAATATATTGTAACTCTTTATAAGAATAATAAAAATTAATCAGAGTACACTTCCGTGAAGAAAATAAGCTGTTGCATAACAATACATGGGAAAGAAGCCAAGCACATTTTTAAAAAGACAGTTATTGTTTATAATGACTTTCATGCATCTTGTATAAAATAAGCATGATAGATTTATAAAGTGAGCTCATATATGGCTATCAGAGAAGTATCAGAAAACAATATTTGGGGGGAAGAGGTATCAGTGCTTCTTATTCAATAAGAGTCAGCTTAATAGCAATGGAATTGTGCCAGTTTGGCATGAGTCCTTTTAATGAAATAGAAACAGTTTTATCTACTGAAAATAATGGGAAAGTTTGTCTCTCACTGCCTGTCACTATGTTGGTGTTATGCAGGATAATGACGGTAACACAGAGAAACAGAAACCTAACCTAACGTCTCCCTCAGTGAGTTCAGAGCACACAGGAGTGCTGCAATTTGTTGCCAGACTAGGGCTTTTTCATCAGTTTCCTACGTTAACTGTTCAGGTCAGTAGAGGAAAAAATCTAATTCTGCTGTGTTAAACAACAGCTGTTAAATCTTAATCTATTGCCATATCACGCCATGTACGTCAAGACAATATTTTACTATGCATATCATCCTCAAAAAGGAAATAAATGTATTAATCTCACTGTTTCCAACTTTGATTTCCTAAACTATATAAGTAGTCAGTTTCCTTTATACCTTCTTAGTGGTTGAACTGTGCAGAAAAGCAAGAAATTGCTAGCTAGGATTCTGATTGATTTTAAATGGATTGGATTCTAATCTCTGAACTCCTTGGAGTGATACTCCCGGAAATGAAAAGCAGTGGCAAGGATATGCACAATGGAAAGAGCATTTGAACTATTTCTCTATATAGAAGCAATGCAGAGGACGTCCTATAAATTAAAACTGAGGCAATGGAGACTAGAAAAATGAGAGTAATAAGCTCAGTGTTTGGTTTCACAAGTACGCATTGGTGGTGCAAGTTCTCTCTATCCATAATCAAAACTATGAGCTGTGGTTTAAGTTTACCTGCATTCTAGTTCTCCACAGTCACTTTCTCTGATGCTCCTTTCCTCCATTATACATACACACACCTTGTTTTGCTAAACTGGAGAAGCCAAACTGACCACATTTAACTGGAATGAAAAGCCTTAAGGGGGAGATGACTAACTTTAGAAAGTATTATGGGCAGTATTCTACTTTATTGAAGTAGTCAAACACAATGTTTCTGGCTAAAGCGAGGTGAGAAGGACCTGGGACACCGTAAGCTTCTTCAGCATAAGTGTTTCAGTGCCCAAAAAGGATGTGCCTGGTCCCAGCAGATTAAACCAAGGAAATGGAGTATCTGGTACTTCTAAAAAAATACTTATACTTAGTGGAGAGTTAGGTGCTGCAGAGCACCCTTCCTGAAGCTTTAGCACCTGACTCAGGGCTACTCAGGTGCTTCCAGTCACTCAGGATCCAAACCTTGGAGTCCTCTTCTGACTGAAAACTAGTAGCTGGAGGAGGGACTGCGGTCTGGGCTGGGCACTGCTCCTCCTGCCGGGGGCAGAGATCAGCTGAGACTGAGGCTTGCTGCCGTGGCTGCCGTCAAGGCTCATGCTGCTTATGGTGGCCTTGGGTGGTTGCTGGCAGTGATGGAGAAGGGCTGCACCCAGCTGATGCAGCATCTGTGTGTGGGTGTTGGAGCATGACTGCAGACATCCATGCTGTTCCACTCTGCCGGCCATCAGGGTTCCTGGGAGCTGTGGGGTCAGGTGAATGCATGGACATGCAGTAGCAGCACTCCTATCCCCTATGTTGAATTCCCTTAATCATAATATGGTCATCCTAACCTTAGGGGACTTGGTGAGGGGGGAGGAACCTCAGCTTTTGTACTAGTCCCCAAGATACTGCACTAGACAGTCTGGAAAAAGAACAAAAATACTGTGGATGGTGGAACTGGGCCCCAGGACTCCCCACTGCCCTCCCAGATAATCCAGTTTCTGAGTTAGTGATTTAACCTCTAGGTAAATTAATTTAAAATGAGTACTAGCAGTAGCATGACCCTGATAAACTTTTGAATGAAAGTGGCTGCTGTGCTTTGGATTCAGTGCTATCACTGAGTGTTATGCAGCTAGTCGGCATTTCAGCTGGATTCAGCCCCTGTTGGGATCCATTTAAAGTATAAGTGCTGTTTTCCTACAGAGCTTGGTTGGAAAAAAAGATAGGGGTTTTTTGGTTACATGGCTGAAGGAGGGGGTTTCTGGATTGCTATTTTCTTTGACCCAGGACTCCAGAATTCTGCCCAATTCCCATGTTAATGCTCTAGGTACTTTTTCTAGATCTCATTTTTGGTCCAATCTCATATGAAAGCTCCAGAACTAGAAATGTAGAAGTACAACTCCGCTTTCCCTTTTACATGGGTGCAAGGAATTGAAATGAAATTTGAAATGGAATGCTGTTCTGTCAAAACCTCGAAACTCAAGGCAAAACAGAACAGTGCCTTTTTGCACAGCCCTAGAAAGCAGACAAGTCTCCAGAAGAACATGCAGCCAAAACTCCTGAGAAGACATCAGCCAAGAGCCCTTCAAAAAGTCCAGAAAAGTCACTCAGAAATCCTTCCAAATCAATATGATTGCTATTTACAATATAAATACATTAATGTAGCTATATTACTCATCTAGAATTGATTGAATACAAAATTCTGGGTTAGTTTTGGTGAAAATAGGGTATTGGGCCTTAGTTCAATTAAATTATGCCCCTGTCCAAACAAGCCAGGTATTTCATTTATTTCAGAAAGAGCATCTGAGAGCTGACTCCTGTCACTGCTATCAGGACCTATGGAGAAAGAACATTCCACAATCAAACCCCAGCTATTAATAACAGATTTTCCACTATTTAAAAATAAATAGTGCTTTTCATTCCTTTATGGGTCAGAATTAATGTTGATTTGGGTTTGTGTTGATCCTGAAGAAAAAAAAGTACAAATATATACATAAGTGTACCTAATATGCATAGGAGAACAGAAAGTTGCTCTTGGCCTGAGAGATACATGGGAAATAAATTTCTCAATGAAACCCAACTGTGCACAAAATGGTTAATGATGACATGAAAACCTAGACCTAAAAATGTGCCCAGTAAGTAGGTCACTCATCCAACTGCCTTATCAAGGCCAATCAGCTCTAAGTTCAGGTTTTCAATTAGTTTATTTTACCTTGAGGGAACCTTGCCCCCATAGCAAATCGGGAAAATTTGCAAATAGCAAACAAAACTAACACCTGTGGTCTTTCCTCAGGCCAGAGAGGGACAACCCAAGCTGTGTACTGTTCCCTGGGCAGGCCAGCATCTTCTCTGTCTTTCTCTGTCTTTGGAGCTCTTAACTCTGTCTGTAGCTCCACCTCCTTTCACTGATCATCATTTGCAGCTGGCCCCTAGGTAGACTCTCAACTGCTTACTACCTCAGCCGGGACTCAGCCCTCTGCAGGCTAAGCACCAACTTGCAGTGCCCCGTAGGTCCCTTCACCAGTATAGCAATCAACAACACCTGCTATCAGTTGATTAATTACCCTGGACATTTATAAAGATCCAGCACATGCATTCAAAAACTCATTATGGTTTGGGCTTAGTAGCAGTAGTATAATCTCTGTGTACAAATGAGTCACTATCAGACACAGAAGAAAAATGGACAGGAAGGAGGCCTGCTTTAGTTATTTTGATGGTAAAGATTCTCCAGCATAATCCATTGAATTCTCTCCTGTGTGCATGCATTGGAATTGCAGGCCTAAAGATATATTTTCCAATCAGTTTTCATGAGCCGGTTTGCAGACAAACCAGTTTGACATTCCATCAAGGAATTTCAAGGGATCTGGCAAGCCACAAGAGTCATGCTTTATCCATGCAGTTAGTCACAACCACCTTGGTTAATATCTGCCTCTGTCTTGAGTTCTTGGCAACAAGATTCCTTCAGAAAGGCATTAGCAATACAACAGCCTGTATGCATATACATAAAGCAGGCTCTGGGTGTAGTCATCCTGCAATATGCATACTGCACTAGCGAAACTATCAGGAATTAACTCAGACAACTGGTGCCTGCGAGTAGACCTGCCAATTACAACAAAACAGTATTTGTGAAACAGCTGTTTGATCCATGTTCTTACACTTTTTTATTTTCTATGTCATACATTCACACAAATGGCTTTTGTTTTCATTGAAGATGTTATTTATATGAATACTCTTTTTTGCATGTCAACAATGTTATGTATGTGTTAGCATGCATACTTGCTATTTCCGTTATTGCTATTTGTTTATTGCTTTCCAGCGTAAAAGGTTTCTGTCACTCAGTGAGGAACATAACTTAGGTGACCAATTTCACACCTTGATTAGTAGATAATTAAGTGAACAGTTTCCAAGCACTTCTATCAGCTGAAATTTGTTCGCGTAAACCATTCATTAAGTAATTAGATGTTCCAAACATATCTGTAAAAATCAAATTTGTGGACAAGAAGAAGTTCTAAATTCAAAATGAATATTATTCACAACAGCTAATCCAAATGTCTCTGCTTGTGAGCATCAATATTCATGATTTAACTGTGAAATTACCCTCCAAGACTCCTTAGCATGTTATGGCACATGCTGACTGGCCAGTGGGTGGGAGTTGTTTGTGATGAGTACTTTGCAGTAATGTTTTATGTGGAACATCTGCTTCCTGCATCCTCCTGTTAATGATAGCATTCATTTTTAAAGAACTGATTTTTGTTTGAAATCAAATATGTATCACTCTTAGAGGCCATGTCTATGTGTTTTTCTATTCATCCCAGGTAGTGTAACTGTGAGGCTAAGACAAAGTGCTGTGCTAGGTGGCTCATAGGTTAAACCTCTAGGTTTGGTTTTTTTTATGGTCAAAAAGGTGATTTTTATCTATTTAGGCTCCTATCCGGACACCTGTTACAATGATATTTGACTGGATCCCAGGAAAGAATTAAAACAAGTTATTGAAGAAGGAAAGTACTGAATTTTTTTTCTTCTCAAAGAATGTGTGGGTTCACCAGGTATTTCTCTTCCTCTTCCTGAGTTTCAATCAATGACTAATTTCTGTAGTGAGTTTTTCACCTATAGTACTGTAGTGTCAGACACTGAGACCTATTTCATATTTATGCTGATTTTTGTTGTGGATATCTTATATATACCTGAGGTTTATTTCTCAAGTATGTTCCAGAACTCCTGTCAGTTCTATATATATGTTCTTGCATGCAACGTGCCTTTCCCCCCAAAATCAGCCCCTCCCCCCTAAAGGCAGGTGCATGTCTGATTTTCAAGACAGAAGCATGCTGCAGGAATTATAGTATTACTATTTAGGCAGCTTAGAAAGTCAATTGACTTAAGAGTTCATTTTCCTTTATTCTACAGGTGTTAACAGTCATGTCCTGTTTTTAATGGTCATAACGTTCCATTAATCAATTTTTGGTTTTTTAGGGCAATTTTGCTGTCTGCTAGCTAATTCTGGTTCTTCTCTTCCAATTACATGTCCCTGGAAACTCTGTAGCTCTTTTCAAAAACATAGATCCACCTATGGGGCATGTGTACACATGACAGGGGCTTAGTCCTAAGGGTTTTATTCTATGCCTCCCTAAATTGAAATGGTACAGTAGTACATAGGCTCACCACCCTTCAATGCAAATGTGACAGGTGGGCGGGACCAGAAGTCCTGCCCTTTAGCCCCACCCCTTCCCCTTATATGGTGTGTAAAGTCACCAGTCCCACCCCTGTCCCCAGTCATGTGGTATGTGACATCATCAACTCCACCCCCATCCCCAACCATGTGGTGTGTGACACCAGTACCACATGGTCCATGACATCAGAAGGACAGCCCATGCAGACCCCCAAAGCCCAACCACTCAAGCTGCAAGAACTGCCTTAGATCACTCGGTGTAGTTATGGCCTATCAGGTCCCAGACTGATTTAGCCCCCCACCGGAGCACAGGAGTGGTCTATGGGATGGCAGGGTGGTAGTGTGACCCCTCTAACAACCTGCCCCACTATCCCCAACCAATTGGCAGAGGTTTCAGAGGCCTCAGACCTCCCAAAAATGATGCTGAACCAATTGGAATGAGAAGAGGGGGCAGGATTTGGGCAGCAACCCCACCAGCTCTATCTGCTTTCCCAAATGACCCCTCTGTTTATCTGAGACCGTGCTAAGGCAAGCAGGGCCGAATATGGATTCTTTCACAATGCCTATAGGCCCACTCACTACAACCCTAAGATGGCCTTATAGAAAGAGTTACCATAGAAATAGTTTTGAGAAGGAAACATGGCCCCTTTCTCAAAGACTCTTTGAGACGCCTGACCCTGTTCGGGAAGATCCAATGAACAGGCAAATGGAAAAGGCCCAGACCCTCGAGGCAGTTGTTGAGAATTTGGAAGAGGGTATCTTTGTGCCATGGTTTAAATTTGTCCTCAAACATTTGAATGCACGGGGGTGGGTGTTGGGGGGGAAGTGGTTCCCGGACATGTCTACACAGGAGGCTATGTTAAAGGAAGTTTATTACTCTTCTGGTGAAGCTGGCAATTTTGTCATGGTGAATACTGTTTTTGAAGCCACCAAAAGGCAGAATAAGGTTCTGAACAGAAGTGGGGTGGCCGCTTGGCTTTCAGCTCAGGATGCTTACACCCTACACAAACCAGCAAAAAGACGTTTTAAAAGAAACAGGACTGTTGTTTCAGATATTGATGTGCAATGGCAGGCAGATTTGGTGGGTATGCAGCAGTTTTCCAAGCTCAATGGTGGGGTTAAGTTCATCTCAACAGCGATAGACATATTGTTAAAGTATGCCTGGGCCGTGGGTCTAAAAGACAAGTCAGGTGGTGAAATATCTCGGGCCTTTAAAACCATTTTTACTGAGGGCCGTGTACCTCGAAAATTACAGACTGATCAGGGAAAATAATTTTTAAATAAGTCTTTAAGCAAGCTGTTAAAACAGTATAATATTCACCGTTCTGTGACGAATGGTGAAGTAAAAGTGACAGTGGTAGAAAGTTTTAACAGAACATTAAAATCAAAGATGTGGAAGTATTTTACAGCCCCCAACACCTTTCACTACACTGATGTGTTACCAGAGTTTATAAAGAGTTACAACCACAGTTTTCACAGAACTATCTGCACCAGGCCTGTTGATGTGAACTTCTCAAACTCTCAAAGAGTGTGGAAAACTGTGTATGGGGACTATTTCAAAATAAAACCAGCAGCACCCGTGTTTAGAAAAGAAGACCACGTGAGAGTGTCTAGGACCAAAGGGAGGTTTGAAAAACAACATTCATCAATGAGATTTTTCATAGTGGATGAAGTCCTTAGACACATGCAGACACCTGTATACCGCCTAAAAGATTATGAAGATGAACCTATTGAGAGTTCTTTCTAACCTGAAGAACTACAAAACATGAAGACACACCTTTCAAAATCATTTCTGGGACTAAAAAATGGGGGTACAGCCTGCCTTGGGGGTATTATACAACCATCACAGAATTACTGGATCTTATAAACAATACAATTACCACTAATCCTACTTCACCCAAACTAGTTATGCACTATGACCGAGCATTCAGGAAAGTGAGACTTAAATCCAAAGATAACTCCTATGGTTTTTATACGCATGGTGAGCTAGCCTATATTTTGGGAATGTTACCCAGAGTCTCTGCTAAAAAAACACCCTTCCCTGTTGATATTACCGGTGGGTTCAACTCGCTGTATGTCTACACGGACGTTGTGGAACATCAGCTTGTTGGGGAGTTTTCGGTATCTTTGCTACGCTGCGTCCCTATCTGTGGCAGCAACAATGAGTTTGTGACCATCACATATGACAACCTGCCTTATGTCCCCATCAGCCAGCACCACATCAACACAATCAGCATTGAAATAAAGATGGATCAGAACAAACACGTCTCATTTTGCTTTGGCAAGGTGATCATTAAGCTTCACCTATGTCCCTGGAAGACTTTGAGATTTTAAAATAAGTAAAAGCATGATGGTGATGGTAAAAAAACTATGGGGACCCTAATTTGTACAGAAATTACTAAAGCCCAGGCTGGGTATGGTCTTCCCGGATATCAGGGGTTGCCCATGATGTACAGGGCTGGTGTGGGAGGCATATTTTGCAGCCTCTTTAGAAAAGCCGTTCTGCTTTTGAGACGGGGTCTGGAGATTATTAAGCCCCACACTAAAAACACAGCACAAAACATAGCCAAAGATGTGATTGATCATGTCTCCCGAGCTGTCCTAGCTAAGGTGGTCAAGCCAGCAAAGCAGGAGGGGTCGGGTCTCATGTATATTCAAAGAAAGAGCCTTAAAAGAGAGACACAACAGACTCTGGATGTGCAGGACCTCCTCAACCCCTTAAAAAGAAGAGGGTAAGTCAATGGGGCAGCAAGACATGAAAAACCAAGAAGCAGCCTGAGAGAAAGAAGGGGCGCTCTCCTGGAGGAAACAGAAATATATTTTAATTGCTATGGCCTTTGTTCACTGTGGGTCTGAAGAACGCGCCAAATCTGAACTGGATATATTTCAAATAGCCCTTATGCAAACCTGCATTGAGAAAAGCCTGTATGTTGAGATCCCCCCCACTCTCGGCTATTACCGAGTCCAGCTCCCTTGACTTTTTTATAGCTGGGAATGGCAAAGATTACATGGATTTGAACAAAATGCTGATGTACCTTTGTTGCAAGATTGTAAAAGGCGATGGAACTGATCTTGATGCCAGGGCAGTGGTGGGTTTGGTGAATTACTCACTAGCCTCTGTCTTCAGTCAGAGATGTCACTCTGGGAGACCGTCTGATAAATCAGAGCAACAACTGTTACCCCTACTGAGCTTTCATCAGATCGGTTCTCAACTACAGCGATGACACCCTCGCCACACAATTTTCTGCCGGCTTGTTTTACAAAGATACTCCCAGCCATCATGAAATGGTTGCGTGGGATGGCGATTAATCAGGGGTTTCATAGACGGGCAAACCTGACAGGCCAGAGCAAAAAGATAGAGCTGCTTGGTCATCTCCATAGCAATTTGTTCTTTCAAGAAAAACTGTTGCTGAATGGTATGGATGTGAAAATTAAGCTGACACGCAGCAAAGTTGCCTTCTGCTTGATGGGTACCACAGCGGCTGGCCCCTGTAAACTAAAAATCACATCTGCCTCACTTTTTGTGAGAAAAGTGAAGGTAGCACCGGGTGTCCAACTGGGCCACACGGAGCCCTTGCTTATGGCCAATGCTAAATACCCTATAGATTGCGTAGGTATGAAAGTGTTTAGCATTCCTGCTGGTAGCTGCGTCAGCAACCAGGAGAATCTGTTTCTGGGGCAGTTGCCCAAACTCATTGTCATCAGGTTCGTGGATAACAATGCCTTTAGCGGGAATTATGCTAAGAACCCCTTTAACTTTAAACATTACAATATTAATTTTCTGGCCCTCTATGTCAATAGAGAACAAACCCCGACAAAGCCCCTACAACCAGACTTTGAGAATGGTAACTGCATGAGAGAATACATGCAGCTGGTAAACATACGAAAGACCAGGCCCTGATAATCAACTGTGAGGAGTTTGCTCTGGGGTATACCTTGTTTGCCTTTGACCTGTCTCCTGACCAGGAGTGTGCTGATCATTATTCGCTGATTAAAACCAGGAACCTGAGAGCAGAAATACGCTTTGCTGCGGCTTTGCCCACCACGGTTAACATGATTGTGTACAGGGTCTTTGACAATGTCATAGAAATAAATCAGAGGAGAAATGTCCTGTTTGACTATACGTGAAGATGGACACCTAACAGCTCGTCAGGGTTTTATCCTCAGACCCTTACACCAAAGAAACTTAGATGTTTTCCCCTGTGACTGGCTTCCTAAGACTTGACTGTCTAAAAGGCCACTGAGCTTGGTGGTCAACACGCACCGGCATAATCAACCTGGAGAACGCTGGTTGGCTGTTTACTTGCAGGAGCGGAACCACGGAGAATTTTTCGACTCGTACAGTCACCCCACGAACAGCTCTTCCCTCAAAGCATTATGTTGTTTTTAAACACGAATGCTACCGACACTGTTTTTCAGATGAAATAGTTACAAGACCACCAGTCTGTTGCCTGCGGATACCATTGTGTGTTTTTCCTACACCACCATAGCAAGGGGTTATTGTTTGAACAGATTTTAAAATTGTATTATTCGGACAATTTAGCACAAAATGATAGGGCGCTGATGCATTTTGTAAAAAGTAAATATAAAAATTTCCATGTGGCCAGGCCTGCTCAAAACATGCTTCGATATGCCCAGACATGTATTTCTTCCAATGACTTTCATGAATTCTTTGTCTAAATAAAACACTCAGCTGATGTTGTGTAAATAAAGTTGTTGTTATTTAAATGTGAGTGTGTACGTGTTTACAGTCAAAAAATCCTCTGTAGACAAAAACTTTATAGCAGTATAGAATAGTTTATTTCAAAGCGTAAAAATTTACATAGAGAGCCAATGGCTTTTAGAGACAGATTTTCACTTAGACGACGTTGTTGGTGTTTCTTGGTCTGAGTCAGATACTTTCAGGCATTCCCGATGATCATGATTCATGACGTTGCCCATAATAGAAGATGGTACGTTCAGCTCGGCCATGGCTTTCATAAAGATGTCCCAGCCTTTATGAGGATGTTTAGTAGTCCTGGAGTGAGTCTGAAGGGTTCTCCAGACCAAGTCAAGCATGTTAGACCCCTTGATGAGCATCCGTTTGTAGACAAAACCACCTTGATCATCCCAAGAAGAAATATCCTTGTGCTGGCTCAGCTTAGTGAGCAGTACCTTAGCATTTTCCTGTACCGGACATGCACGTTATCCAATACTTCCTGAATGACTGTCGGGTTTTGTGGGCGGTTTCTAGGGGGGTCTGTTCCAGCAGAAATAGGGTTAATTTCCCTCTGTCCAGATCACCCTGCTTTACGTAGGTCAGGTATTTCTGAAGCACTGGGTGCATACAGTTTAGCCTTATCATATTCTGCTAAACCTGATCTTTGGAGAATATCCCTCATTTCAACATCCAATAAGTAGGTTGCCTCTGTTCTGATATTTTCCTGAGGCGGTGGGGGAGCCCTTAATTGTTCCAGCTTGTGTTTGGGCACCAGGTACATTTTTTCTGCGTGCTCCATCACCAGCTAGCCAAAAGCGCCGTAATCAGAGGAAGAGCAAAACTTAGGCGAGATCCAATAAATCCCCCAGACTGTTTCACCAGCTGTTTCTTTTTTTTAAGAGGTAATCTTCTGTTACTTAGGTTTTTTATGATCCAGTGTCTCTTTTTCAGCACACGAATTTGATACAGTGTGAAAGGGATGTTTCCTTTTAAGGTGTTCAGAGCAATTTCTGAAATGGCCGCTACTAAATCAGTAGAGGCTGAGCAGAGTATAGCTTTTCCTGCTGTGGGGTGGATTGAAGAAGCAGTTTTAAGAGAGCCAAATTTCTTTTTACACAGCTAGACATGTTCCCCTTCCACCATCTCGAGAAGAGGCTGCTGCTACATCATCTCTTTTTATTCCCACCCGCTGTTTTTTTTATAAGTATAAGTATAAGCAGCCAGTTGGTCGGGAGGAAAAATTCCTGTTCTTAATCTAAAAGCATCCGGAGTAGAAGCATTTAAATCAACCACCAGATACCCGTAAGGTGTTTTAGTGGCTGCTGTCACAGGCAGAGTCCATCAAATAATCTACTACAACCATATTTTTTTTATTAGGAGGAAACAAATAGTCATTGTTGAGACTGTCTGGTAGACCTTCCACAAACTTGATAAAAGGATATTTACAAAGCAGTTCTTTATACAAAGGTTGCCAACAGCTATAGCACCACATGATATTCTCAGGCATAACAGACAATATTTTATCAGCATGATCCAAAAGGTTTATAAAGTAACTTTTACCACAGTTGCTTGGGCCTGCCAAAATCACAGAAAAGGGGTGCTTCCAAAGGGGAGGCTGTTAAAGTTTTCTGTGAGGGCCCTTTTGTCATAAACAACTTTCTGCGTTTTTCTCAAGGTTTTGGTTTCTATTGTCTACTTGCTTGTTCCTGACAATAGAGCACTGTTGCATCACAATTGTTTTAGGGGTGTCCATAGCAGGGTTTGCCCCATAATGGAGAACAAGATCTCTCAAGGTTTCAAAGTTGACTTTTTCACTGTTGGCCACATTCAGGGTAATCCCTTTGACCTTCAAGCAAACTTTTCCCCTGGACAACTTGTACCCATAGGTTTTCGGACCGGCCGACACAAACTCTGTGATGTGTTCATCTGGTGGGATTTCGCTGGTGAGCTCACCTAAATAATCACTTAGCGGGAGGTTCCAAACTCCCTCGCGGCTCACAAATATCACAGAATCTGTGTCATGGTACAGACACCGGTCTTGCAAGCTGTCTAACAGCTCGTACAACTCTAAGCGTGCATAAGCAGTGGTAAAACGAGCTATAAAGATGTTTTTGTTACCAGAGAAAGCATAACGCTCTTTGGCATGTTTCCAAGACACGGAGGCTGCCTCATCATCAATAAAGTCGCAAGATGAAATTTCATTGGCAGGAGAAAAGAGGTAGCCAAAGAGTTCTTCGGGGTCTCTAACGACGCTTGGGCAAGTCAGTTCTCTGACCGAATTTACCCCACGGAGAATTTAGAAATAATTTTGCTATTTGGCGCTTTGCAGGGTTGGGTTTGATATGGTCTGGGCATAAAGTTACTCCTTCTTTTTCCAAGAAATTGGCCACATATCTCTCTTGTTTTTCTTGGTCAATACACCAGGTGGGGTAGCCCAAGGCTTTCTGCTTCTGTTGGAGGTGCATTTTTATGTAGTGTGAAAAAAAGGTGCTAGACTTTTCAGCAAAATGCCAGACTTCATAGAATTGAGCTACTTTGTACCACTTGGCGATAGCTTTATTCAATTCTGGTGTGCATCATGTACCCAGGAGGCCCTGTCTTCATCAGTGTGGTTGCACTCTGGCTGTCTTGTTTCCGTGCAGAGGCGGCACAGCGTAAACAAAAGTTTCCCGTTCACCCTGGTGGGTAGCACAGGAAAAAAAGGTTTTGCGGTGGGTACAGTTTCACCCTGGCTATTCCAAAATAGCTCGACAGGGGTTGGAAATTGTCATGAATGATTCCAGGATGTCTGGCTGGGTATTCCTTCATTTTGTTTATAAAGGGGTAAAGACTGGTAAAATCTCAATAGTGTATTTGTTCTCTGGGTTTAGTTTGGTAATATAGACAGATGGCATTAGTTCTCCCACCAAAAAGAGCATCCCTAGGCACCAGTGGAGAAGGCAGCAGGCTCCTGTTTAAAAAATCTGCCAGCTCCCCATCTGTTTCTAACTGAGCCCTCCACTCATGCTCCCAAATGGTAAACCCCTCTCTCTTGAGATAATTGGTCTTGTGCAATGCCTGATAATTCAGAAACCCGAAGGTGGTCCCTGTCAATGGGCTCTGGTCTTTCTCGTTGTACCAAGTGACTTAACCGTGGAAAAAGAATCCGTTAAATTCAAAAGCTGTAGGTTCCCCATCAATGTTGGCATAGCCGTCTAAAAAATAGAGGCCTACCTGAAATTCCCCACCCTGTAAAGCATGTTGAATTTGAATATTTTATTTCTCCAAAATGTACATTAGCCAATGAATAGATGGGGTTGAAAACCTCTTTTTCCGTCTGTGACAGTTGTCCGGGGAGAGAAGTGCTATGGTCTGCGGTTCCAGAAACATAAACCTGTACATGGCCACACAGATGGAGGCCAGAGTGATGTATTGGAAAGGATCTATGCAGCATACTACACTTTGGAGTTCACCATCTACTTTCACTCGGTCTACCCGTTGTGTCATGTTCATAATCTCATCCCAGCAGGTCTCTTTCAAAATTTTTACGTCCTGCTGGCAATAATAGGCCATCTCCTTTTGTATGTCAAAGGTCTTATCGTGGTTATTCTGACACCATTCTAAAAACTGTCTTTCTCACCAGCCATCATATTTTCAACACTGTAATACTCCATCTTTGGGAGAGGCCCCACATAATTTTGGTTTTCTGCTGTGTTAAAAAAAGGTGGGAAATAACTTTTGCATCCTTCAAACCCCGTCACCTGTGGAAGCCTGCTAAGTTTCATTGGCAAAAAGTTTAAAGAATCTATAAAACTGATGCCTAGCCTGGTCACTTCAATACACGTGAGTTTATCGCCATGAGTGATTAGCTTCACGCCCATTTTTTCCTTCAATAACTGACAACAAAGTAACCATCATAGCCTTTGGCGATGTGAACTATGAAGGTGTAGTCCTTGAACTTTTTATCCATAAAGACCTTAATAAAATCAGACAGGCACTCTTCGCCCTTAAACTCCCAAGTGCTTTCTGGCTTTTTGGGCTTAGCTTTACAAGTCTTTTGGGGGTTTTCCCTGAAGCTTTCTGCGGTTTGTTTCCCCTGTCTTTAGCTCCATTGCAAAAATGTAGTTGGGCACGTGCACCCCATCTCCTGCACACATTCAAAAGCATAAAAAATGTACCCCTCGCCTTCTTCAGGCTCTTTAATCTGACGCATAAAGCACTAGTGTTTGTTTACATCTGTGATTTTCTCATAACACTGTTTGCATTGCCACCCCTTGCACTCGTGCTTTTTGTCCATGTAAGATTTACACTCATCGCACAGAGTTTTAGTCAGACATTCAACCTGTTTTTCAGAGGCCAGGGCCACGTGCCTTTCTAAACACTCTTTGGAACGACAGAACAGCTTACAATTAGGGCACCTCTGTGTCCTGCCCACGTTTTCAGAGCAGTTTGGGCTCAGGCAAAGACAACATCAGAACCTGCATGTGTGGCTATGGTTGTACAACGTCTGACAAAGATCACAATAACTTCTCATGCCAAACACCTTTTTCACATCCAAAATACCATAATAATGTTCACCATGTAGCAGAAAAAACAGGTGTCAGGGTATCTGGGTGCATCCTGTGATTTAAATAAATTCCACCCAGGTTTTTCCTTATGCATCACTATGTGAATGTTAAGCTGTTCAAGGTCTTCAAACAAAGGTACCTGATGGAGCATAACCTTTTGACATATAGACATACCTAATTTCCTATGCAGTTCTTTGGCACCATCTAGCAGCTCAACATCTCTGGCCCCTCTATGTTTAGTAACAGCCAACAGACTGCCTGCAAACACAGGTTAGTATCATAGGTATTCAAGTCAATTAAATATTTCCTCTTTTTAGTAATGATCTGGAAATAGGAGATAGAGCTTATAACTCTATGGCTTCTACCTCCCCGGCCTTTCACAACGACCACAACCAGCCAAAATGTCAAATCGAGCAGTATTTCTCTCTGGCTTTGTAACAGGTTACTGAACCACTCCAAAAACAGCTCTGGGGTCGAATTGTTTAAATTAATAGCTCGTGAGTATAAACAGTTTGCCGTGCTATCTGCCTGAATAGGTAACTGCACATAGTTATTGCCTGTGAATCTCTGTTGGAGTTCTGCTACAATTTCTTCCACCCCTTGGGTTATGGCTTCGTATGCCATGTGTAATGGCACACACTCCAAATTCACAAAACGGAACTCCTCAGTGTACCTTGTGCCAGCAAATCTGGCTACAAACCACTCTTGCCTTCTCACCTGCACCATATGTACATCCGGTAAAACATCCTCTGATGACTCAGGAGACCAGGAGGCGCTTGAGGGATCCTCTAAACTGTCTACTACACCAGATTTGTTATCCCAACCCTCTGACCCCTCAGGTCTTGGTGGTGGGGGTGGTCTGGGAACATTTGAGGGACCCTCTAACGTTCTTCTTAAATCATAGTCACCATCTTCCCCCTCTGGCTCTGTGGATCCTGGTGAAAGGTCAGGTCTGGGAGGCTGGGGTACATTTGAGGGACCCTCTAAAGGGCTTCCTAAACCATATTCTCCACCCCCTCTCTCTGGCTCCAGGGGTTCTGGTGAAGGGTCAGGACTGGAAGGAGGAGAAGTGTAATGGCACTTTGAGGGATCCCTAGGGGTTCTCTTTTTTTTTTTCCTCAACCAGTATTTAGCCTTCCCCATGCTCCTCTTTAACCAGGCCCTTACTTTTTGCCCTGCAAGCCACCTGCTGGTTTGCCACCCATTCTTACCCCCATGTTTACCATGACTCCCCCTCTTATGATACAGACCACACCTGCTGTCTGAGTTACACAGACTACCTCCTGTCTGAGGAAAATTTACCCTTTTGCTCTGGTAGTAATCATGATCTTTCAAGGCACTCTGCACACTATTTCTGAGCTGTATACATCTGCCAGTATCACCCCAAACCCCCCTCTGTTTTTCACAATAATCATGATCTTTCAAAGTGCTCTGCACACTCTTTCTGAGATGTATATGCCTACCAGTACCACCCCAAATCCCCCTCTTTTTTTCACACTAATCATGAACTTTCAAAAATGGAGACGGACTCTCCTCTTTCTCTAAATTGTGTGAGTAATCAGTCCTGGGTTTCTTATTCAAGGGATCCAGATCACCTGTTTTGGGGTAGGGATCCTTGTCTTTTTACATATGGTTTTCTCAGAGTTATATGGCTTGTTTTCCTCTGAGGAATCATACCCTTCTATTCTGTCCTGGTGGTCTTCTGATCCTTGGGTATTATGATCTGCAGGCTGAGCATTTCTGGGGTTTTTGCTTGTGCTTTTAGAGGCCTCTGCCCAGACCCCCGCTCTTCTTCGGGAGTGGTGCATGTGATCACTTAGGAACAATAAAATTTACATCTCAGCATTGAGAATTCACTTTCCTCACACACTACAAATTTAAAATTTTCTTAACTCCCTACACACTGCTTCTCCTCCCACAAGAAACACAAAGTTTCAGAAGCTGATTTCAGAAAAATTACCTTTTACTACTGGATAAAAACATGACTGTATGTGCTTTTTCTACTTCTCTGTTTTAGAAGAAGAGGTTCTGTTTGAAAACAAACAGCTGTTA
>NW_017728949.1:47287236-47326758 GCF_001723895.1 Crocodylus porosus | reverse complement strand
TCAGCTTTTATTTATTTATTTATCTATTTTGATCTGGTTTATCTTTATGATACACACCTGCCACTCCATACCATACACAATCTGTGAGAATATATACTTTTAAATTCAGTCTTTATTTCCATCAAAAACTTTTACAATATTTACTGATTTCTTTTGTTAAACTTTCTTCTAAGAAGTGTTTTTTATCATTTCTTGTGACCATTAAGCCTTGTTGGCCTTATCTTTACAGCTGGCCTTTTGGTAAAAGATAACTCCTTTAGTCTTAAAACAAGAAGAGCTCTGAACACAATGGTCATTTTTTTTTGTGGTCTGGTTTATCTTTATAACACCCACCACTCCCCTACCACACACAAACTGTGAGAATATACATTTTTAAATTCAGTCTTTATTTCCATCAAAACTTTTACAATATTTACTAGTTTATTTTGTTACCCCTTCTCCTAAGAAGGTTTTTTTTTTATCATTTCTAGTGGTCATTATGTCTCATTGGTTTTATGTTTACAAAAAACCCTATATGTATGTGATTAGCGATCCAAGACACTAAAGCAAATGCTAATGTACACTAGCTGTAGAAAACTGTTGATGTGCTTTACAACCTCACATCCCCCACCCTCCCACCAAGATCAACAAAAGATATAATCCCCCACCCCATTTTAAACAGTTTTTGCTAAGCCCTTCTCTTAAGCAGGCTTTTATAATCTCTAGTACCAATTAAGCGTTCAATATGGGGTCTGAATGTTTTATCTTCCTCAGTGATCAAATCATGAAGGGCAGCATTAGGATCTTCTGCAGAATACACAGTATTTAGAAGCTCTCTAACCTGAATTAAATGTTTCACAGTAATTCTGAGAATGTTCCTGGCAAACCCAATGATTAAAACAGCATTGAAAATGATATCAATACATATTTCCTGGCAAAGTTCCTGAATTATTTGGTTTATGTCTTCATCTAACCAAGTAAGACATTCTTGGGCTTCTTGACCCCCCTGGTCAAATGTGCACCCCCAGCATAGGTCAAAAAGCCTCTTCCTCAAGCAGTATTTCATTATGCCATAAAAGGAAACGTTAACAAGAGACTTCATAAAGACTTTATGTTCGTGTGATGTAATAATTTGTGTTGATTCAATGCCTAGATGTCCTCTGAACTCTTCAGGCTCATCTGGTCTTTGTTCTCTGCAAAAGCATACACCTCCTTCTTGTGTACTGGTGAGTAGGTTTTCTAGAGTCATTATAAAGGCTTCATCTAACTGCAAAGGAGTTCAAATAAAGAACTTAGTTAGCTGCTGTTTAATCAGTCCTTAGCTACTTCCAAACACACACGTGCCATGGAGTGAACCCACACCGATACCCTGAAAACCTAAGTGCCCCCACAAACATGCTCCATATCTCTTACCGGTCTCTCCTCTGCGATGACCTCTACTTCGCATGCAGGCCTTGGCACAAAGATACCCTCTTCCAAATTCTCAACATCTGCTTCGAGGGTCTGGGCCTCCTCCATTTGCCTGTTCATTGGATCTTCCTGAACAGGGTCAGATGTCTCAAAGAGTCTTTGGGCAAGGGGCCGTGTCTCCTCCTCAAACCTATTTCTACGGTAATGCTTTCTATAAGGCCATCTTAGGGTTGTAGTGTGTGGGCCTATAGGCATTGGGAAAGAATCCATATTCACCCCTGCTTGCCTTAGCATGGTCTCAGATAAACAGTGGGGTCGTTTGGGAAAGCAGATAGAGCTGGTGGGGTTGCCACCCAAATCCCACCCCCTCTACTCACTCCAATTGGTTCAGCATCATTCTTGGGAGGTCTGAGGCCTCTGAAACCTCTGCCAATTGGTTGGGGGTGGTGGGGCGGGTTGTTAGAGGGGTCACACCACCACACGGCCACCCCATAGAACACACCTGTGCTCCGGCAGGGGGCTAGATCAGTCTGGGACCTAATAGGCCATAACTACACCACGTGATCTAGGGCAGTTCTTGCAGCTTGAGGGATTGGGTTTTGGGGGTCTGCATGGGCTGTTCTTCTGATGTCAGGGACCGTGTGGTGCTAGTGTCACATACCACATGACTGGAGGTGGGGGCGGAGTTGCTGATGTAACACACCACATGACTGGGGCTGGGGGCAGAGTTGATGATGTCACATACCAAGTGACTGGGGTCAGAGGGCGGGGGGTGGTGATGTCATGCATCATGTGACTGGAGTCAGGGGGCAGGGCTGGTGATGTCACACCATACAATGGGAAAGGGGGTGGGACTTCCTGTCCCGCCCACCTGTCACATTTGCATTGAAGGGCGGTGAGCCTATATACTACTCGGTAGATTTTTAATTGAAACCCTTTTATATTTTTCTACCACGTTATGTCAAGTGGCCTGATCCTTTTATTTTTTTTGTCAGAGCTGGAGCCTGCCCACGACTGGGGGGCAAGCTGCTGGTGGGCCAAGTGGCCACTGAGCTGCAGGGGGCCCTGGTCCTTCCCTCCACAGCAGCAGCACCCTCTGGGGGTGCTCACATGGGCTGCTAGCAGGCCAGATGCTGTCCCAGCTTGGAGGCAGCACCTGGGCCTAACCCTGAGTGGGGAAAGCACTTGGCCTGCTAGCAGCCCCGGGGGACACCATCACCATGGAGGGAAGGACCAGGCCCCCCACAGCTCAGGGGCCACTCAGCCCACTGTCAGTCTGCCTCCCCCCCCTACCCTCTCCACCTTTTCCCCCCACCCCCAGCTGCAGGAGAGGTGGGCAGGCTCCGCTAAAAAAAAATAAAAAAGGATCAGGCCCCTCACAGCTTTTGCCTTCAGCAGGCTCCTGTGACTGGTGCAATGCCTGAGGCCACCCAAGAATGGGCTGGCTTGCCCCTGGTACAGCACAGGAAGGCAGCAGAAGGGCAGCTGGGTTTGCTGGCAGTGCATAGAATCATAGAATCATAGAAGTCGGGTTGGAAGGGACCTTGTAGATCTTCAAGTCCGGCCCCCCACCTGGGTGGGAGAAAAACTTGACTCAAATAAGTCCAGCCAGGTAGGCATCAAGCCTCTTCTTAAAGACCCCCAGGGTAGGAGCCAGCACCGCTTCCCTTAGAAGTTGCACAGGGTGTTGGAAGCCCAGGAGGGCTGCTAGCTGGCCAAGTGTTGCCTCAGCTCAGAGGTGTCTGATCCAATGATTCCCCAAGCCCTCTGGGCTTCCAGCACCCTGTGTACCATCCCTGTCACCTTCTCTGGCCACCAGCAAACCCAGCCACCCTCCTGCCATGTTCCCACACTGCCCCAGGAGCAAGCCAGCTGGCCACAGGCATCCTGCTAGCCACAGGAGCCTGCTGAAAACAGAAGTGCCAAAGGGCCCAATCCTTTTATTCTGCAGAGCCTGTCCACCTCTCCCATGCCAGGGGGCAAATTAACAGTTGCACCACTGCAATTTGCAACATTACAAACTAAACTACATCCTGATTATGTTACAGCAATGTAAACTCATTTAAAACCCCCAAAACTCTTGCACATGTACAGTGTGACACCATTAAGCCACAAAAAGTGACATTTTCGTCATGTGTCCATGATAATGGCAGCAGCTAGGGTTTCAGCTTAGTTAAGAAGTAAATAAAGTGTGAGTCAGATGAAGATTGGGCCATGTCTCTGCTCTATGCAACCATAACTCTGGAAAAATGACTTTTTCTTCATTCTGCCTTTCAAAAACAAGGTGCATTGTATATGAGAAAATATGGCATATTGCATGAGCAATGAACTACAGTGTTTGCAAAATAGTCAATTATTTTCAAATTATGACTAGGATGAAGTTTCATTTGAGTTTTTGCCTTTGTTTGACTCTTCTTGTCATGCTGCAGTCTATTTGGTCTCTTAGGTATCTTTTATCACCTTTCAAAGCAATATCTGGAATGGAAGATAGGAGAAATCTTTTTATTTCTCCCTATGCAGCACATCTGACATCATTGTGTTTTTTAAATTTCTTTCCCCAGGTGCCAGAGAAATACCAGAGACTGGCAATTTAAAGTTGTTTTCTAGAGTTAGTCTTGCATTGCAGCTTCCAGAGATTACACAATAATGATCAGGAAGTGCCACACAAGAACATGGGTACAGCATATGCCTATTTGCCACAGACTTCTCTCTTGCCCTCACACTGTTGTTCAGAGATGCATGCATTCCAAACAAAAATATTACAAGGAGATGGTTATTGCGGTGTGCCAGAATTACTGTGCTTTCTAAGTGTGAGATGGAGTCAGTACTACAGGCAGGGTTTTATCCAATTTTGCTGTGGATTCCAGATACAGATCAGCCTTGGTTACATGATTATTTGAATAAATACAACTTATATGTGCATATAAAAATAGGCAGATATTTATTTTGACAAAATGATGCATTAAAATGTTGTCCCTGAATTCTTTACATTCATGGTGCCTGCCAATTATCCGGCACTGTGGAAGGGCTGAGCCTGTTTCCATGGAATTCTGCAGACTCTTGCTTTGCCGCTCCATGTAATCATACAGCTAGAGAACTGGCTAAATGATCACTTTGCAGGAACTGGTTTCCTCAGACTAGGAGAAAATTAAGGGGGAAAAACATTTTCTTCTCTCCACAGGAGATGCTCACTCCCTTCTGTTGTGGCAAGTAGCCAGTTCTTCTAAGAATCCCCATCTGTGCCAAGCAATTGGAGTTTGATCTACCGTTCACAGCAATGAATATGTGGATGAAGCTGCCTGAGTTAATGTTGCTGCCTCTGTCTTCTTGTTTAGCCCTGCTGTGTATTAGTGCTACGTTAATGTAGTGAATAGTATGGTGGTAGTGGCAGGAGGGACACAGTCGTTGTACTTTAATGATGAGTGGCATAGTGTAGATCAACTAACATAGAAGCCTCAAGTGCCTGCTTGTTACTTAGCTGTGTGAGACAGCAGGCTATGGCTGAAACCAGCAGCATCAAGATTATCCAATAATTATGGAAAAGTGTCATATTGTCAACTTTGCCCTTGGCTAAGGTAACATGTACAGAGTCACTCCTCCTTCCCCTCTCCTCTCCCTGTTCTATGAAAACAGCCCTAACGCTGACAGACAAGGTTCTTTGTGTGAATCTGATGTCTTTTATTAGGTCAACATAGTTTCATAGTTGGTAGGGTCAGAAGGGACCTGAGCAGGCCATCAAGTCCAACCTCCTGCCACGGGCAGGAAAGAATGCTGGGATCAAACGACCCCGGCTTGGTGATTATCCAGCCTCCTTTTGAAGACAACTTAAATAGTTGGAAAAAAGTTTCCTTAGCAAGCTTCTGGGTTAACCCAAAGAACCTTGTCTGCCTATGTCCTTAGACCAACACGGCTACAACCTACACCCGTCTAACACTTTGATGCATTCAGTCTCTAGTCACAGCTCACAGCTGCCCCACCAGGTGCTGGTGGAAATAGGGGTTGTTTGGCAGGTCTTAATGGGAGTCCAGAGGGGTTGGGTCTCACAGTATTTTGATTTCATTTTCTCTTTCTGTGCCATGAGTTGATCTTCCACAAGCTGCATAGTGTTTTCAGATCCCCGGTTGATGTCAGCTGCCTTTGCATAATGGATGCTGTTCAGAGATGCAGAGACCTCATTTTTCTTCAGGATGGACTTGTTGCTATGATACCTCTAAGGGTGGGACAATTCACTATGATGTGATTCACTAGTGATGTGATTACCGACATCTCTATTACTCATGGCACATGTCATGACTGACTTGTGTCTTATTGATAATCAGAGCACTGCAGAGTACTTGTAGCTCTGAATGATCATCCTTTTGATCCTTGTCATCTGACAGGAGCTCCATTTCTATAGCTTTTGCTTTCTGTCTATGTGACCATTGTTTTGCCCATCACTCTTTTGTGCTGTTTCTCTTACCAGGTGTTCTTGAAGGTCTGTTCAGGCTCTAAGTCACATGCTGCTAGTAGTACAGATGCTAGAATCTTTGTGACTTTATTGCTGAATGCATTGTGTTTGCTGCTTATCCCTGCTGGCTACTTATCTTCTGCTGAGCATATCACACTTAAGAGTGACAGAACTTGTTGTTTGTCAGTCACCCTTTGTTGATGTACAGTATCAGGTTCTGTGTCACTGTGTATTATTTCCCTCCTACAGAAAGCTGTGGATCTTGTTCAGGTGCTAGAATATGGCATATCTATAATATCTATAATATGGGCACAGTGTGTGTTGTACAGATATGTATTTTTCTGGAGTGTGAAGAGTTTTTGGCAGCAGTTGATACAAATGTTTTTCCAAATGGATTTTCTTTGTAGTCCTTGATATAGACAAATCATTTTAGCTAATATTTAATATGTTACAATAGTCACTGAACTCCTGAGTAGTGGATATCATTTTTATTTTACCCTACCTGGTATGCTTCAAATCTAGAACCCACGCTTTCTAGGTGGTGCTCAGAATAGAATATTTCCTGCTCAGGCCCCAAACCCCCCAAATATTTTGGTTTTCTACTTGGCCATTCAAAATCAGATGGTTGTGTAAAAATACCAATTTGTAACGCTGTATTACAAATGCCAGATGTATCCTACCAATAATGTTGAAATATCTAAGTTCTCCCAGTTTCTTCTCCCTGCCAACAACACCTCAGTCTCATCCTGAGCTCTAACTCACAATTAGGCCCCATTTTTGTTCAGTGATAGGAAAAAACTGTTACAATCACTGGGTCAGATAAAATGGAACTATGCAGTTGAGTTGCATCAGAGTGCAAGAAACCCTGCAATGCCTATTTCCTCCCTATTTACCTACATAAAGTCCCTTCTACCTGCATACGTGTTTTATTGGACAAGTAATGAAATGGAAACTTGAGCTAGCCCTGTAAGAGAGATGAAAAGGCAAATTATCAACACTTCCCCCAAAGTTCTCCTGGAAAGAAAGGAGTGGAGACCTTCTAGGGTGACCTACCCCTGTGCACTGAAATATCACATGAGCTCAACAGGGACCCCTGAACATTATCCCCTAACACAAGGAGGGTATCAACCACCATGCGTCCTGTAGTATAATCAGGCTCTAAACCAGATGAACTGGGGATCAAGCAGCATTGAGAACACTAGATATTGCTAGGATCGCTCCAATAACCTGTCCAGAAAAAGAGAGAATTAAAACAAAATCTGGACAACTGTCACTTTAAAAAACAAAAACAGAAATTTCTCAATCTCATGTCTTATGAACAGGTATTTGGTTTGAGATAGCTCCAGGCTATGCAAATATAGATCCCATTTTCTAACACCCTACAGCTTCAGGGTAGTAAGAACTATAGTTTGGATCTAACTTATTCTCATAGAGGCCATTTGGGCTTTTATTTTAAATTTTCCTATCTCCCAGATTTGGGTGTATTTAGATCTGGGGTATTAGCTTGACCCAAGTCTAGGTTATGCAGGAAATCCCTTACTCTTTAGCAGCTCTTCTCAGCATTCACCAATCTGTTTCTGGAGATGTTCGAATAAAAGCATTTTTTTTCCTCATACTCCTGCTGCTCCTTTTTACCCTCTCCTGCAGTCAAGCTATAATCCTTTGGTTTTGATATTGCAGTCTGTTGCCATGGAAATAATTGCGATTTCACAAATTCAGTGCTACAAGCACTGCAGGAGGCAGTGAGAAAAGATGGTTTGCAAGGGAGACATTGGGCAGCTAGAAGGAAGTAAAAAAACAAGTAGGTCCTATACATGCCTCTTAAGACCCAAACTGCCCCCATATCTATCCCCATTTTAATCTGTTTTATACTTCTGATTGTTTTAACGAGTGAAGCTTCCCCAATCTCTGTGTTGTTCTTAAATTTTCTGCAGAGGTCACTGTAAACTGATGCAAGGTACTCCATACACCATCCCCCACAATAAGCAAGTAATGCTTTCATTTCAGTCTCTGCTGGCAGGCTTTGGGACTAGAAAAACAGGAGATTAAATCTGGGTTTTCAACCAGGGTATGGCATATTTGGGTCATGTGTCCTGCCACGAGCAATTATTTTTTAGGAAAGCAGACCTCTCACAAACAGCCAAGAAGCCGAGCATCCTCCATGACAAAACAGATGCACGTTCATTTCTGTGTATGGTTCATAATATTAAAACTTCAAATGATGTGTAAGGTCCGTTGTGGAAATTGGGTAATCTCTGCTTTTAGCATTATATCATACTGATTCCAGATCTCTGCTAAAAAGAATTTCCCAAATTAGACAAATCCATACAGGTTAAAATTCTTGCAAAAGCAGAATAAATTTTACTGTGTGAAAACGGCTGTATTATAAAATAGCTGAAATTGGCAACTCTCACAAGATATTTATAAATGGCACTCAGAAAATTGAGGAATTTATTTCCTGCTATATATTTGAACATGTTAAAGAAGTTGTTTTTTATCTGTTACTTAAAACTGATTGGGCGTAATTACACGAGATGCTACATTGCTGTAGCAACATGCTGTGGCATAGCGACATGCTATAACAACGTTGCTATTGCTGTAGCAACATGCTACAGCGACATGGCAACGGCAAGCACAAACTGCGACACCATAGCTATGTCGCTGTAATGACTTGCTCCGTTGCTATAGCATGTCGCCACAGCGATGTGGCAGCTAAAAGCAATCGTTTGCTGCTGGCACAGCACAGTAACAACAGCACTGTAGGGGCATGTGTAGATGCACCCATTATCCACTGTTTAATTTAGTAGGACAGTAAAGATGCCTGCAACATTGCAATTAAATTTCTTGGGAGTCAATTTTAGTCCATGTTATAAGATGATCAGCTACTGATTTTCAATAAGGCAGAATTCCACTGAAAGTGTATTTTAAATTAAAGGAATAGAAAATATATTATTTTTCCCTTTAAAATATTGAAAACAGTCATACAATTCTGTTAAATGAAATATTTTCAGTCTCCCCTTTTTAATGTTTCATATGGACTCCTTTGCAAATGGGCATAAAAATCACCTGTGTGATTTTTAATTTTTTTTTTTTTTGAGTTTGGTAAAGATCAAACATGATGATAAGGATGTTTTCAATGTTGGGCTTATAGGGCAATGCAAGTAAAAATCCAAATTCTTATGGGTAGGTTCATTCCTTGAATACTTTACTAGTCTGAAATTATCTTGGACATGTGCCCATAGTTTCCCTTAATGAGTTGCACTAAGGTTCCACAGCGAAAAGCTGCTTTAAAAATTAAAATGCAAACATGAGCCAGTATTCCACACGTGAAGACCCAATCTGGTAAAGTAGTCTGTGCCTTCTATAATTTGCTCAATGCCTTCAAATCTTATTGCAGACATTAGCAACTTGAGAGTACAGAACAGGTTTTAAACCTATTTCTTTCTGAACCTGCATTTCTTAATGAGAATTCTTGCCTAATTTGGAGTAAATGTCTCAATATCATGATTCAGTATCTCTAAGTATCATGTGAATTCAAACATAATGTCAAAGTGTAAAATTCCACTCTCTTATAATATATCTGCTTTACACCAGCTCTGAATTTGTCCCATTATATTTTAAGAATGTCACTGTATCTTTTTTCTGTGTAACTGGCTAATTATAGACCTTTGGCTCTGCTGATAGAATATATTTGGAGTTTAAACTCCTTTCTTTAGGAGATGATACAATCGTATGTCATTATGTAAATAAGAAAGTTAATACACTGAAATTATAATTTTTTAAATATTTCCTGGTCAATTGTTTGAAAGTCCCAGTAAGCAGTCATTTGACTAGAGATAGCAGCCAAGTTTGTGTATAAAATCCTCCATAAATAATGACTTTGGAGACCTTGCCTGCATGGTCAGCGGTCAAACACTTCAATGCTTCATTGCTCTTGTTCCTTTTACAGGTACATGTGACAGCGTTGCAGCTATGAGTGGAATTTTAAAGAGGAAATTTGAACAAGTTGATGGCTCCTCACACTGCTCCTCTGTGAGGGAATCAGATGATGAAGTTTCTAGCAGTGAATGTGCTGACAGCGGCGACAGTGTCAATCCATCCACTTTTAAGCATTTTACCCGTAAGTACTTAAGTTTTATGTAAGGCACATTGCTCCTTTTCATAAAGGCTCAAAAATGATTCAAATGTTTTAATGTATTTTGACTGATATTAATGTTTATTTGAGTATTTTTCTGTTTTTCTGTTATAGTAGGAAAGATGTTTTAAAAAAAATTATCCTAGTCCTCAAGTAGGAATAACTTGTTCAAAATTCAACAAATGTAGAAAATGAGATTGAGAAATTTCAAATTTTATACTTGTATTACCTGCTATTAGAAAGACTGCAGCATAGTTTGCCCCCGAGGGTATTTCTTGTACATTGAAGAATCTTTGGGAAGAGAAATTAACAATTCCTGAAATATACTGCTTTAAAAGTAAACTTCCTCTGGATTTCCTCTGCTTCCTCTGGATTTGACCCTATCAGAGTAGAGAAGTAACTGCAAACTGCACGGTCTCTTATGAGAGTGCAGCTGCTCCTTTTGGGGCATGCATCCTGCTGTGTGAGCCAGTGTAAATTCAGGAGAGGCAGGAGCTTCCCACACCTTCCCTTCCAGGAGCAAATTGTCCATGCAGGGCTCCTGTGCATGAATAGATGAAGCAGGCACCACAGTAGTTGTGTTTAGTCTTTCTTTCGGACATGCAAAGTAAGTGAAAATAATAATGCATTGATCTTCCTAGGCATCCATTTGTTGCTGCCAGGAAGGTCTGAACATGTTTCTTGAATATGGATCTTGCAATAGTCATCAATGTCTTATTCATCTCAAGGGCAAGCTACTGCAGTGCTACCCTTGAAGCATGGCTGGACAAACCAGCTAGGCTAGCTGTTCACATCTGAGTAGGGCAAGCTCTAATGAATAAATGATATTTACATTCAAGCCACCCTGTATTTGAGTGGGATAATCAAAAACATTCTGAGGCCAGGGAGAGTGATTGTCAAAAAATTCTCTATAAGGCCTCCCTTCTGAGCCTGGGTCTACTGTTGAGAAAAAAAATCCCTGCCCACTTTTTCCTGCTCTTCTCATACCCAGTTAGGCAGAGGAGACAGCTTAGAGAGTCCTTGCAACAGAGACAACAGACGTTGTCTCATGGGACGCTTAATAGGGCTGTGAGAAGTTTCTCTGGTGTTTCATTTCGAAGCTGTTTCAATGTGTTTTGAGCTCGAAACAGCAAAATCAAAACCAAACAAAAGGCTTCAAAACAGCTTTGAAACAAGGGCACTCAAAATGTTTCAAAGGTTTCAAAACATTTCAAATTTTGAAGCCGGATTTACTTAATTTCAGCGCTGGCAACAGCAGCCTCCTCTCATCTGGAGTGCAGATTCAGGGGCCCGCACCTCTGGGAGGGCTGTGCTGGAGTCTCTCACGGGGGTGTGAGCCCCCAGATCTGTACGCCAGATGAGAGGAGGCTGCCGCTGTCACCTGAGACCAGTGGCAGCAACAATCTTCCCTGGCAATGGGAGCAGGCTGCACCCAGCTCGAGTCCCAGGTGGCAGCCTGAGCCTCCTCTCATCCAGCATACAGATCTGGGGGCTCGCACCCCCAGGAGGAGTCAGCACAACCTGGCAGCCCTCCTGGGGGTGCAAACCCCTGGATCTGCACTCCGGATAAGAGGAGGCTGCTTCTCCCACCTGGGACTGTGCCCACCTGCCTGTCCCCAGTGGCAGCAGCAGCAGCCTGAGCCTCCTCTCATCCCGCATGCAGATCCAGGGGCTCACACCCACCAGGAGGAGTCTGGCACATCCCGGCAGCCCTCCCAGGGGTGCAAGCCCCCGGATCTGCATGTCAGATGAGAGCAGGCTGCTGCTGCCAGCAAGTGTCAAGAGTTTTGCTTTGAAGAGTGTGAGGTGCAGTTTCCCAGAAACTTCTGCATCTATCCCCTTAAAACTTGGTAGATTTCATGACCTCAGAAGTGGCTAGCATCCCTGCAATTTTCATCCAAATCATGCATGAAATTACAAAGTTCTAGGCATTTTCATGATTCCCCATTATAGCTTATGTGAGAAACATTGAAACTTCTTGAAACAGTGGAATGGTTTCGACGAAACGAAACAGGACAGTGCTTTAAAATGAAATGATGAAACAAAACACTGTCCCTGTGAAATGGTAAAATGGACGTTGCAATGAAATCATGGTGTTTCGCACAGCCCTAATACTTAGTATGAATTAAATCTGTGGCATGTTGTATAGTATTAAAAGTTAGAAAGTGTTCTGAGCAAGCGCATAATAATCTTTACTATGAACCCTAATATGTACAGCTTGGGCTGCGCTGCTAGAAGGCTGATGAACAGACATCCTGGAAGTGATCTCTGGAGGTACTTTTTCCCAGTTTCCTGAGAACAGCTGAAAACAGCTGAGCTTAGAGGAAAGTGCTGATTGGCCAACTGTCTCCCTGAGGACACAGATTCCAAACCCTTCTTGGCCTGGCACAGGGCCTCTTTGACTCACTGTTCCAGTTGGGATCAGTTCTCCAAGGGCTTCCTGGAGATGACAACTAGTGGAACTGAGCAAATCTTTAATCCATCAACACCCTGTGTTTGGTGGCATGATCACCTGGTCCTGGTCAGGTGCTACTTTCAGGACTGTGATGCTGCCATGGGCATCATGCTCATCCACTTGCAGGAGGCACAGCACACTGCTACACAAGCAGCTGCAGCACTGCAGGCCCAGTATCAGATGCTGCTTTGTCACTAATGGGCACAACTGGTGAGCTTGGACTGGTGGAAGCAGCTTGTGCTTGGAACTTTGGATGGCAAGTAGTAGCAGTAAAACTTTAGGATGTCCCATGTGCAGTGCCATGCTTCAGGAGCTGGAGTTTTGGTTCTTCAGTTGCTCTGTCTGTAGTCAAGGAAGGAGGCACCCAGTCTCAATGGTAGCCCAAGCTTATGTGAGGCTGGTACCTTTGCCTCTTGTTGGGTGAGGGAGAGTATGTGAACTCTGCAATGGCAGCCACACTATCCATCAAGGACTGTCACAACTCTGTGATGGACATGGACCAGAGAGATGCACGGGCTTGGAAGGTGAATTCCTAGACCCTCTCTGAGCCCTTCACCACTCCCTGCAGAAGTTCAAGGAATTGGTAGTCCTGAGCCACAAAAGTCTCCTGAAAAGTTCTTAGTAGTCCCTCTGTTTAATACTGCTGGCACCTGGAGGCAGCAAGCCAACTGTCAATAGTATCATCTTGGTGTGTGGAGGACTCCACATACTCCTCCAGCATCTGATCTCTCTGGTGTCATTGATGTTTTCAGTTATAGGACATCCTGTGAGTGGTAATGCCCCTTTGTGTCCTTGGAATAGCATCCATGCTGGAACCTCTTGTGCATTCCCAGGCCACAGAAAACTCTGAGAAATGAATCAAGTCAAAATGACCTTGAGTGTGTTTCCATAGATAACTGATAATTTGTGCCAATTTTTGAATTCCTACACATACTATGACAGGTGCACAGACAGCAGTGCACTGACAGCTGAGAAGACCTTTAAACAGTTACCAGCTTCTAAAATATTCTGAGGAAGAGCTGGCACACCTTGCTCTCCCTGCTCATTTCCATAGGCAAGCACGATGAGAGCAGAACCACATGATGGTAAGCACACTTTCAGCTATCCACTTTCTCCCCTACCCTTGCCTCCCTGGATGTTCCCAGAGATGGATGGAGATTGGCCATTATGAAGGTACACTGCCCATGCTAACTTGTCTATCCCTGTCTCAGGACACACTTCTCTGGCTGATATCTCCCTGGCAAGAGTATCCCAGGTGATGATCCTGCAAGATACGTCATGCTGTTTCTTCAAGCTCTCAAGCCAGCACTTGTCCTAGAGAAATGGAAGGGAACAGCTTATTGTGATGGCTCTCTGGGAAAGGTGGTGATTCTATGAGACTTTGAAAACCTTCCTACACCTGTGTTACAGCTTCATGGCTCTGCCAGACCTCTTACTTAGTGAAAGTAGCAATCAATCTTGTCACGAACTAGGATTACCCTGTCCTCCACCCCTAACTCTCTACTGAAGAGTGATGCCCCGTTCTGCGCTCTGCCCAGATGCTCCTGTGACCCTGAGCTATGAGAGGGTCTGGAATCCCAAAAGATGACAGCATTCGCTGCCATCTGAAACAGCTGTGCATGGTGTCCTTGGGGTGATGAAAGCAACTACCTTGCCAGGACCTGAATAATGACAGCATTCCCTGTCACTGGGACTTGTCTGAGCTTGGCCCCCACAGGGAAGCATATGGGACTGCCACTAGCCATACCAACAATGCCTGTCAGGGTGACATTTTGGGGTGTCATGGGGCTACTGTCTATTCTACACCTCCCATCCTTTTTGGGCTTTCTCCCCTCAGTCACCTTTCTGCTCACGCTCAGATACACCCACATAAAAGCCTTTGATTGTGTGTTTCTGTGTGTTGGTTCCCCAAAAAGCTGCCTCAGGGGTTAGGCAACAGTTGTGTGGGTCAGAGCTGCACCAAGTTTGCCCCTAGATGAGACTGGAGCATGGAATTCAACTGGGGATAACTGATATCTGTAGACAAGGCGGGGCAGGCAGGCCACTGAAGTGCCCCAGTTTGTGCAGGATGTCTGGGCAGTGTGAGAAGATGAGTTGTGAGCTGCCATTGCTAGGCAGGACAGTATGGGGGTGGGGCAGGTGGATCCGGTTTCCACTCACAGCTTTGCACACATGAATGAGCTTTTAACTAGGTTTAATTCTAACTGAGTGCCTTAACTAGCCCATGAAGCTTTAACTGGGCCATATGCCTATGCACAATTGCCATAGTCCAAGCATAGGTGTGCTGCCAAGTCACACTTCCTCTGCATTGTGCAGAACACAATGCCCTCTCCCTTTTGGTAAATTCCAGGGATAGGGGGCAATCTGTACTGATTCGTACCCCCACATCTAGGCACTTCCTCAAGCCATGCACCATCCCCAGAGCCCTGAGTCACTCCTAAGCCATGTGTCACCCCCAGAGCCCCATCAGTTACCCTTCCCCCTGGATTTGGTGAAATTTTACAGTGGCTGGTGCTGTCATTTTTGTCCTTATCATCATCATGTTGCACTGAGCTTGTGGATGTAGCAGAGGGCAACAGTGTGTTCCTCCTTGAGGATCCTCAACAGCTCCTCAAAGAAGGAGACCATGGTTCTCACAGTACACAAGACATACTGTGACTTCATGCACTTGTTTTTAGTGCTGATCTTCTGCCAGTCCCACTGGTGCCACAGTCTGGGCAACGATGCACTTGTAGACTGCCTGGTTTTGCTGGCTGCCCTTTGTGCCCTTGGCTGTGTTGATGATAGTTCTCTCTTTGCCCCATATCACAATGAAGTCGAGCACCTCAATAAGAATCCAGTTCACAGCTCTTCTGCAGGCACTAAGTAGTATACTCTCTTGTTCAACGTGGTTTACTAAGCCCAGACAGATGACTGCTGTTTGCATTGGAGCACAAGCAACAGGCCTCAGTGAAGCTTGAGGGTTTCAATGGGTCCTCAAGGTAGTGCCAGGTAGACTGAGGAGGGGTGGTCATACCCACCTGGGGTTGGTGAGTGTATTGCATGGAGCAGGTACAATCCCCATGAGGGCTAGTACCACCCTGCTCCCCTCCGGGTGGATAGACCTGCCCTTGGAGCTGAAGGATGGGGTCTGTGGGAATGCTGAAGGACCTCACATTGCTCATGTTATCTTGTGGAGCAGGCTGAAAGTGCATCTCTGAATATGATCTGGAGATGCTCCTCACCTGAAATCCCCTAAGTTTGCTACAATATGAATTCACTTAGTAGCATATGTTTTACTGTTTGAATATGCAGCCACTCACGTTTTAAGTGTATTTAGGACATACTAAGTGTCATGTGCAACATGACCCAAAGATTCTGAGGGCACCACTGAGCCTCATGCTCCGAACAGTGCTGAGCCCTCCACTTCACCTTATTGTCAAGCTCAGGCATGAGTGGAGCAGCAGTGAGTGGGTGGGTCTTTTTTGGACTGGTCCCAAGCTTGGTGAGAGGCTGTATAGACATGGGGTGACTTGGTTTGATTCTAATAAAAGTCATACCACTGACCTCAACTGAAGCAGAGACAGGTCAGTGCTGAGTGCTTTTGAAAATTCAAATCTTTCTTCTTGCTCCTAGCTGAATTCAAGGGCTAGGAAGATGAATTATGAATACTAAAAAGGTTTGGGACCTAAGTACTTACGAGGCCACCTCGTAAGCTCATTCCCCACTGTGATTGCTTGTGAGACTTTTGCTATTGGCTCCCAAACTTGACCTCTACCAGCCTGGTGACAGGGCCTTCACAGTCTGGAATTTGTTCTGCTTGGCAGTCTCCCAGAGCCTTCGTCTAGTGAACAGACATCAGACACAGAGAAAGATTCATATATTTTGTTTAGCTTTCATTTGCTTTTTGTTTTTGATTTGGTTTTATCTTTTGTTTGTTTCATTCATGACAAAGTGGCAGCCTGTTTGCTGATATTTCTCTAGGCCGTGGCAGTGATTCTTTAATGCTCTTCAGTGAGGATAATTTCTGTGTGAGGATTTGGGGGAAGGGGAAGAGATAAGTGCCTGACAGCAAAAAGCACTATAAATCAGTGAAGTAAGTAAACCAGTTTAAGTGTTGTTGTTTTTATATTGCTTACCCTGAAAGCCATGTGAAGTGTGAAGCAGAAGAAAATAAAGTTTGAGCATAAAGCACCTGGTTTTCTGCCTACAGTTTGCGTAGCCATGTGTCCCTGGTCAAAGTGGTAATAACATAATTCACAATCAAAATGGCAGCATTTTACATTCACTGCACAGTCAGTTCTACAGCTGTGAATAACTACTTGAGATACAAGGTAGTGCAGAATTAGGCCTGTGGTTTGAGAGAATCGGTGCTTTACTTTTAAAAGTAAATGCAAATGCAAAACTTAAAAACTTGAACTTTTGACTAGTTCCCTCCTCTTCACAGTGTATGCCATTTTAGGGAAAGCTGAGATAATTCCTTTCTATAAAACTGTAATTAGTGGAACGTTATTGCCCAAATACTATTAGTTCCCTTGTTTCTACAGTGAAATTATTGTAGTCTGTCTGGTGAAAGCGCGTTAATTGGGACAATTACTGAAACAGGTTTCATTCATATTATACCAGAATATGTTTCTTTTCAGTCAGATACTAATTGGTTTAGCATTCTTGTTCTGAGCTCCCTTTAGTCAGTAAATTATTCTTTGTAGGTAGCAGTTCACCAGTGCAGAGCCTATGAATTAAAATGGATAAACAGGAAGAAGGCAGGACAGGGTCCATTTATAGCATTTGACAAAGTAGGCTGTTCTTATGAAAGTCATGCCTTTTTTCAGCCATTTAGTCTTTAAGGGTGAGTACAGATATTTGGGAGGTTAAATCAGGAAAAAAGTGGCCACCTGATCTAACATAGTTCCACTTGGGGAGCTTACATTTAGATCCCTA
This sequence comes from Crocodylus porosus, assembly GCF_001723895.1. Classification (NCBI taxonomy): domain Eukaryota; kingdom Metazoa; phylum Chordata; order Crocodylia; family Crocodylidae; genus Crocodylus; species Crocodylus porosus. The sequence continues at coordinate 47,309,412 of NW_017728949.1, read as the reverse complement.
CCTAGGCTGTCTAAGTCCCCCCCCCAACCAAATGGACAATACCCTCTATGGACCAGAGAGCCCCCTTGAGGCTGCCAGCCCCCTCCCCTTCTGAGCCCACAAGCTGTTTCAGATGATGGAAGCCCAGTCAAAGTAAGTTGGGGTGGAGGGAGGGTAGGGGCAGGATCAGGGGGATGTTGGTCTGCAGGGAGGATTGTTGCATTGGGAGTCAGGGGGAGGGGGGGCTAATAATAGCCCCCAGGCAGTGGAGAGAGAGAGCCCCTCAATCCTGCCAGAACCTGCCCAGACCCCACTAACCTCCCTGAGGAGCTGCTAGCCCCACAATCCTGCCAACCTCTTACCCCCTTGCCCCCACCCCCCTGGAGCAGTTTGTGGGATCGGGGGGATCAAGGTGAAGGATAGGGGGTTGGGGCAGCAATGGGGGTTTGGTTAGATCAGAGAAATTCTTAGATCGGGCTCCTGGCAGCTATCTATTAATCACTGGGTTAGACTGGGCGGCCCTTTTTAACCCAAACTAATCTCCTGAACTTCTCAGTGGGGGCATCTACACAAAACATTTACTACAGAGCTGCCTAATTAGCTCTGCAGTAAACATCTCCACATCTACACATGTAGCCCTATTAAGGAAATACAAGTACTAGCCTGCTCCAGAGTTTTTTTGCATGCAGCAACACATGTGTAGATGTTGGCAGGCTGGCTGGGGCACAAGGTTACTTCAGTATGGGGGGCTGCCTGCCAGCTAGCCCCATGCTTAAGCACCCTCATGCTCCAGCCAGCCCCTCCACAGCACATTGAGCCAAGTCAGAGCAGCCCTGGGTTGCTGCCAGCCGAGGCTGTTCTGACCAGGTTCAATGTGTTGCTCACAAATAAACTTCAGAGCAATATACCCTGGAGTTATTTCCTCCTGGGCACATATTCAAATTGCATGCCCGGGGGAAAAACTCTGGAGCAATAAGCATTGCTTGCATGTGTAGATGTGCCCAGTGTGATGTTTGTATGGACCCTAAAGTGGCAACCTGCTCTGCCTTCTGTCTGACTTGAGACTAACATAGCTAACCACCTCTCCACTACTAGATAAACAGTTTGCCATCTCTAGCTGTCCAGAGAATGCATGAAGAAAGAACACTGAGGTCATGAAAAGATTATTCAAGCTAGAAAGATTTATTATACAATATATTCAAAAAAATTTTTTTTCAAATTTTCCAGATTCTCACCCAAAAACCCTCAAACAAACCTCCAAACTATTTTTCATTTCCTTGACAGTGTCCATTATCTCTTCATGAAGAAAATGCAATAGATATATATTAAAATGCTACTAATGTTTCAGATGTAAAACAATTTGAAGACTTGTGCTTAGATTCCAACACGTACTGTTGCCAGAGATCACAAAATCATAGTACCCAAAGCAAATGCCCTTGTAATTACCCAGTGACTTGAAAATTCATTGCAAGTCAAGCAATTTAATGCTTTCCAGCAATCTAAGCACCTATACAGAGCCACCCACCCTGCACAGAAACATATAGCCAAGGTGCAACAAAATCTGTCAATCCCATGTAGACCTCATCAGCCATCTTTGGACCCACAGATAAGACAACCATGGAAGACAAGCATCCTTGACTGTACGATATTGCCAAAGATATATACAGAAAATAAAAGAATTTACCAAGCTAGACTTGGTAACTGGAACCCAGTTTATGTTAATTCTTAGTTGACAGACAGACGTTTAACCATTTCAGTAGTGAATCAGTGCTAGTGATCTCAGACATTTCAAACACTTTTGGCAATTGTGCACTTATCGGATATAATATTTGACTAGTTAAACCAGGGAAGGAGGTTATGTCATAATAATTAAAGCTCCAAATTCTAAGCAGAATAAGGGTAGGAATAAAACGCTGTGGCCATTCACCTCTCCTTCTCCTCTAGCATGTACAAGTCCATCTTAAGGAATTGTCTGAAAGTTAGACTCTACAGTTAGGAAAGACATCTGAAGCAACGAGATAAGCACACTCTTCAGACCCTCATTTCTCCTCCTGCTTCCAAAATGTTTTGAAAGGCAACTGCATATAAATGAATACCAGTCCTGGGTTGGAGCTGTTCCAGCCTGGTGTTAGAAGTCCGTATAGAAGAATAAAACATCCATGCAGATTTCTCTGGTCTCAGATAAAACTCAACAGATCAGTGGGCATTTTCAAAATTTTCAAAAGTGAACTCTCCTTTTGGATGTTTCTGTTTGGTATAAACATGCAGGCAACCTTGAGAGTTGTGAGGACAAGGCACCCTCAAAAATCAGCCCAAGCTGTCTCAAGATGGCCTTGCAAAAATCAATAACCCCAAAAATCAGAAGGCAGTTTTGGACATTTTGGAATTAGCCTTTCTGTGCTTCATATAGTCCACCTCTAAGGCAGGTAATGCTACCTACCTTCCAGACTGTAACTATAAGATTACAATATCAGATACTGTTTAGCATATGATACAGTGGTGTTTTAAATTTTAGAAACTATTTGACCTTCTGGTTAAATTCACCCAAGCATTTCAAAAAGAAAACCTGGGCCAGCAAATGATTTCCCAACAGACATTTTCCATTATACCATTGCTATGTCATGGCTGACTCTCCACTTTTTGCAGTTTCTATGACAACCATGATTTTTGATCTGCAAAGAATAATAATGTATTGCTAAGAGGTATAAAACATTTTTTGAAACATGAAATGTTATTCCATTACAGGAATAGAGAAGGCATACTACGGCACTTTTCATTAATCATTATTGCAATTGTAGAATCTCTGTATAAAAATTAATTCCAGCACAACCCCAGGCACCACATGGCTGCCTCAGGTGCAGAGCTGCTTTGTTATGCCTCTGGGCAAAAAGGTGAGATTTTGGGGGGCAAGGAAAAAGAGTGTGTGGGAGAAATTTCAGTAGCAGCATTAGGTCCCAGAGAAATTAGCAAAGGGAGCAATAAGGAGATAGTTTGTTGAGTGTATTGATGTGACATACATGAGAAAAAAGAAGAGGGCAGACTGCCTGATCCCATGGTGGCTGGAGGAGCTTAGCAAACAATAATAGTGAGAGAAAAAGGGTGGCAATGGCAGATCTCACTTAGTAAAGCCTGAAGAAGGTGGAAGCAGATGAAGTTGAGTGGGGGAGGGTTAAGGGTGGGGGATGGCCAAAGGCACTAAATAAGAACTGACCAGCTTGCTTAGAGCAAAGAAAATAAATGCTCCATGTTATGCAGATTCTTCATTCAGTGAGAGTGGTTCATTTTCTTTTGCTATATTGATGTGCACATCATATGTTTCATAATGCATCCCCTACTTCTTCATTTCACAGCATAATCTTTTGGCAAACATGATCTGAGAAAATGCAGTAAAGAAGTCAAATGACCTTTTGTCTACTCTAAGCATGATAAATATGATTGCTCAGAAATAGTGACTGAGATCCCATGGTACCACACTCTTTGGTCTATATTTATTAGCTAAAGGATAGCACCTTGAATTAAGAATACATTCATAAATCCAGCTCCAGCTCTGGGACTGTAAATCTGGAAACCTCTCTGGCAGGCAAATCTACAGTCTCTAGATCAGAACAGAAAGCAGGGAAGGGTGTGAAATAAGACTTGCTGACCTACTCTTGTGTGGACAATGGGGACATTTGCCAGTAGATATGCCTGATGGCAGAATCCTGTCCTTGATCTGCAACACAGAATAAAAAGTAAATTCAGAAGCAGAATACTACATAAGATGTCGGAGATTGGGAGGATGAAAAACATTCTTTTTTTAGCCGTGAGCTTGTCATGGCAAGGCATGTAACTTCTAGTGCTGCTACATATTAAATAATAATTATAATAATGGAGAATATGTTTGAAAATTATTCAGTATACATGTGTGAAAGCTATTCCAAAATTCTACAAGAAATTTGCATGTGGAATGAATATGTGTATCCCCTTGCCTTGCAAACACTGTGCTCTAGGGGCATATGTATTGTTGCAAAGCACAAAATGAGTCTTCTGATTCCAGATCAGGGCTGTCCAACTAGCAACCCGTGGACCACATGTGACTCCCAAAGTGTTAGCCTGCAGACTCCTGTCCAGGTGCCACTACTCCTTTTCCAAGTTGCTCCTACTGCAGCAGCTGGGAGGAGATTGGAGTGCCTAAGCTTTGTGCATGGCAGAAAAGGGAGCCAGATTGTCAACACTTCCAGTGGATTGAGTAGCCTGGATGGGGACGCAGGTGCTGCATGTGTGGCTGGGGAGAAAGTGGGGGTACACAGTATGAACAGTCCAACTTTTTCCCCTTCCCCACAGCACAGGCAGCTCAGCTTCCTTCCCTCAGCCACACATGACATGCAGGAGGAGCATAGCTGCAGGGGTGTGATGGACTATTCACAAAGCACAGGAGTTTGGGTGTGAGGAGCTGCACTGTGCAAATAGTTGGATGGGGCACTATGGGGGCAGCTGGGATGCTCACTCATGCTGTAAATGTCCCCCAGATCTGTTGTCCACCTGGCATACAGCCCCTTGGCTGCCTGGAAATTGAACAGCCCTGTTCTAGACTATCCAATACAAGTAAATGTACCAGAGCCTCTAACTATCCAGAGGGGTTCTGTTTCTAATGGACTTTACATGTGTTTTTCATTGTGGCTTTAGGTAGAGGAAAGATGGTTTTGTGGATAAGGCACAGGCCTTGGAGTCAGGACACATGAGTTTTATTACAGTTAAGATTTCCATTAAGATCCTGGGCATACCTTTTATGGCCAAACATTTCAACTTCAATGCCTGAAGATAGACACTTGAATCCATATTCAGGATCCTCAATAGGTGGCCTCATTCTCAGAAGTGAAGAGGTACCATTATGATATTCATATATATGTCTGGGCACAGTATAAAAAACTGAACAGACAGTGGGAGCAAGGGGTGGTCTGACTTCATTACACTGACTTTAGTGGGGACACCTAGGATTCTCCTGAGGATAAGAATGGATTTTCTATTGTCAGTTTTAAACCTTTAATAGCTACGCTTTTCTTTGAAAAAGCTTCTTTGTACATTCTTTCTCAAGGCTACTCTCTCCTACCCAATAGCTTTTATTCCCACTGTGAGAGCAGGGAGTCCCAGTGGCCCTTTAGAACCCTCATTTGGTTTCTTTTCTTTAGATGCTCTTACAAAGCAAATGAAGTTTCAAAATCACTCCTGTGACTTCAACTTCTCAAGGAAGGAATCCAAAACAGAGAGGTCAAGCATGCAGGCACACAGATGTCATGCATAAGAATTTACAGATCAATACACTCGTTCAGACACATTGTAGAAGCTGATACCTGCTTTAAAATGTGTATCCACATACTGCCTGTTGCTATTTTTCTTTTGTTTTGCACACCTACTATATGTTATATGGTTTAGGCTCAGCTATGTACTGGTTTACGTTAATCACTCTTCTTTGGGTCTTATCCTAAAAAATGGGTTGGTTATCCAAACCTGTTGTTATTGTAAATGGAATATAATTTATATCATTTTTTTGGAATCCATACCTAGGTCTGATGCTGGTTTTTCTTAGGTGCGGGGAGGAGGGGGTCATTTTTTGTTTTTTACATAAAGCCGTATTCTCTCTCTTTCTTTTTATGTTTGGTAAATATCTGAATTCAATATGGGAGTTTTTTAATTCCTGTTGTACTATATAATTTGTATTGCATTCATGCTTAGGATCAGGACTTCAGTTTGCTAAATGGGTTATACAAATATAGGCAGATTAAGTGACCATCCAAAATAATTTATAATTGAAGCAGATAGGAAGCTTATAAAGGAAGTCTGGTCCAAAGATGAATTGAGAGGGATGTGGGGGGGGGGGGTGTTCCTCAATAGAATAATACAATTTTTTGGCAAAACAATAAAAAACAGAAAATGTCCCCACCAATATCAGATATTGCAAACTAGAAATACAGCTGTGGTGACTTGGTAAGTTGTAGTTTACAGGTTTCCTGTCCAATTTGTTATCCTACAGGCTAACCTTCATCCTCCATTCTCTTCCCCTTTACTGAGTTAGTTTGGTCCTTCATGCAAATCAAGAAGCTGCAACACACCAGGGAAGTCCAGCAAGGACCTCAGCCCATTTAGAAGAATGGGACTATGGCTAGGGACAGACACTCAAAAAGCCTGAGCCTGAATTGATTCAATCTTTGCAGGTTAAGGAAACCTAGCTAGGCTGAATCAGTTTGTAACTGAACAAACATCCCAGAAAAGCAGGCACATGCCTGCAGTGGCTCAGGCTAGAAGCCAGCAGCTGCTAGAGCAGCCCTCCCTTCCCTTCCACGGTGCCGAGCTGGGGGGGGGGCACTGGTCAGGCCTGCCAGGATCCTCTGATTAGGGAGAGGTTCCTGCCCTCCTCCTCCAGCAGGGAATTGATAGCACAGTGTTTATCACCCCTAATTCAGTGTTTATCACTGCATTAAGAAAACAACAGGGATATTACCAGCTACTTACTGATTCTGCCTTTGTCCTGTCTTCCATAGCATGGACAATAGCCAGCATATGGTTATATGTTGAAAGAGGTCTGTGTAAGGCAGAAGGGGCCAGGGATCCCTGCTTAGCAGGGAGTGAGGAGAGCAGGGGTGAGCATGGGGAAGCCAGGCAGATGCCTGCAGTTTCTGCTGGAGCTCCATCCAGGGAGCAGAGAGGAGGGGCCAGCTCTGCTGTGGAGCAGCCCAGCCCATCCCAGAGAGCATGTTGGGATGCTGGGGGAGTCTGGGTTTACCTGAACCAGCAAGGAGTCTGGGACAGACATTATATAAATTGGTTTGACCTAAATGAGTTAAGTCTGATACTACATTCAACTAAGTTTATCTCAAACCGGTTTCAGCTATTTTCTAACTGGTTTATGTGCACTAAACATCTGCCCTGTTACAAGTTTAAACCAGTTTCTGATCACTTAAACCAGTTTATGTGTAATGTCTGTCCCTAGTCTCTGAATTATCTGAACTACAACTCCCAAGGGAGAGCACAGCAGCATTTTCAAATAGAAATTTTTCGTTTCATAGTTTCATAGTTCGTAAGGTCAGAAGGGACCTGAGCAAATCACCAAGTCCAACCTCCTGCTGTGACCAGGAAAGAATGCTGGGGTCAAACGACCCTGGCTAGGTGATTATCTAGCCTCCTTTTGAAGACCCCCAGGGTAGGAGTGAGCACCAATTCCCTTGGAAGTTGGTTCCAGATCCTAGCCGCCCTGACTGTGAAGTAGTGCCTCCTGAGATCTAGCCTGAATCTACTCTCAGTCAACTTATGGCCATTATTCCTAGTTACTCCTGGTAGTGCTCAGGGGAACAGGGACCCTCCCATTCCCCTCACGTCCCCCCTGGTAATTTTATAGACAGCCACCAGATCCCCTCTCAGCCTTCTCTTGTGGAGGCTGAATAGGTTCAAGTCCTGTAGCCTCTGGTTGTAAGGCCTGCCTTGCTGCCCCCTGAACATGCACGTAGGCCTCTATTGGACCCTCTCCATGTTGTCCACATCCCTCCTGAAGTGTGACACCCAGAACTGGATGCAGTACTCCAGCTGTGGCCTGACCAATGTTGCATAGAGGAGGAGGATCACCTCCTTGGACCTGCTTGTGATGCATCTATGGATGCATGACGAGGTGAAGTTAGCCTTACTGACCATGTCCTCACGTTGGCGGCCCATGTTCATCTTGGAATCATAATGACACCGAGATCCTTTTTTCCTCTGTGCTGATGAGAAGGGAGTTCCCCAACCTGTAGGTATGCTGCTGGTTCTTTCTCCCTAAATGCAGTACCTTGCACTTGTCAGTATTGAATTTCATCCTATTCCCATCTGCCCAGCCCTGTCACCTGTTCAGATTTAATTGTAGACTGTCCCTCCCTTCTATCATGCCCACCTCTCCCCACATCTTAGTGTCATCCACGAATTTGAACAATGGTGCTTTTCACCCCCTCATCCAAGTTGCTGATGATGTTGAACAGTGTGGGCCCGAGGACCAAGCCCTGGGGAACTCCACTGCCCACGTCCCTCCAGGTCGAAAATGACCCATCCATCACCAGGTTAATCAATAGTAATATTGCTTTGCTTCATTAACTTTTTTTGCTTATACTCTGATGGAATACAGGCAGGCTCCAAAATCCTTGCTAGTTCCTCAGCATTTCTTCTGGTGGGCAGCCTACACTCCAGACTGTTTTGGAACTAGGCCTTAGGGCAAGTCCAGCCAACAGAGTGACCTGAAGCTGAGGCCGCATCTTGTCATAGAAAATTTCAGACTGGAATTACCTTTTTAAACCTAGCTCTAATTTTCACTGAAATGCAAAAGTCCTTTTTGATTTTTTGAATGTTCGCATTTTTGAGTTTTTCCATAGAAATTAGATACTTTTTCAAAAAAGCATTTACTCAAAACCCCAATTTTCTGTCAAAACACACCTTTTTTTAACCTTGTTTAAATATTGGGGAAAGAAAGACACTAAATTGTAGGCAAATATTACAAGACAATATATACACAATTATTATATACAACTACCCCTTAATTTTTTTTAAAAGCCTCAATTGCATTAAATATCAGATCTCTTCAATTGCTCCTTGGACTACCTTTAATTTGCTTTTGATTTCTGGTTTCAGTCTTGGTAGGAGCAATGTTTGGGAAATGACATGAAAGGAAAGAAATCTATGGCCTTCATACTGATGGATCTTCCCTTTAGGGAATTTTTTTAATTCGTTAAAGGTAACATGGAAGAATGACCCATTTGAATTGCGTATATTGGACAATACCTATTTGAAATCACTATGTAGTCTCTGCACCAAATATAAAGATTGTATTTTCAGATGGTACTGCTGCATTGTAATATTACAGAAGGAAAAATACATTGCAGAGCAAAATTACAGCTATTCTGAACAGATTTTATGGAGGCCTGTGACTGTATCACATTTGCACAGCTCATGATAAAGCACTCAGGAGACTAGGTTCTGAACAATGTGTATTCATAATAATTGCACTTAAATATATGCGAGGGTAGATTTGTTCAGGGGGTTGAAAAACCTAAATATAATCAATCTTGTAATTGGTGGATTTCACTTATTTTTAAAGTCACATTCAATCTAAATAGCAGGTTGTCTTCCCTTCCCAGGTTCTGCCACCTAAGGCTTTTTCCTTTGTTGCAGTTGCTCCTTGTTGAAGTGAATGGTGCTTTTAGTAGTAGTAGGTATTTTAATTGTGTAGTGCTCTAATTTCAACAGTTATGTGAACTGCAATTAAAACCCTGCATTGCAGGAGGGCATGTGAGCCACAGGTGGTGATTCTTATGATGGTAATGATTATCCTATCTATGGTCAGTATTTGCTAGTACAGCAGTTGCTACACAGTGGTAACCAAGGATACCACAGTTTCCCCTTATTCATAGAATAGAAAATATCTTCAGTTATGTTGGACAAATGTTGATCTGTAATGGCTACTGTTGTCTAGAACAGAGGTTCCCAAAGTTTTTATGCCACAGCCCAGCAGACTGCAGCCTGGAAGCAGCACAGAAAACTGTGGCCTAGCGGTCTCAGCGAACTGCAACCAGAATTTCTGGCTGGAAGACAAGCAAGGATACCCCTATGCCCCAGGTGGAGGGGCAAACCCTGCACTGCTGCAAGCCCTGGGGAAGGAGCCATGGCCTCTCCACCCAGCTCTGGGGGGCTGTGATTTGCCAGCACATGGCCACTTCTGGTCTGGCAGCTCACCATGCTGCGGACTGGCAGGCAACCCACCGCAGCCTGGCACCAGGCTCTGGCCTGGGGATTGAGAGCCCCTGGTCCATAACTAATCTGAAGATCAAACAGTTGTTTGGAGGAGTTTATAATCTATGGTTCAGTTCTCCCCAAGAGGCTTCTGCAGAGGTGCAGTAGTCTGACCATGTGCTGTAATTATTGACTAGGGTTTAATTAGGGCTAAGAACAAACTAGGATGGATAAATAGGGACAACAACAAACAAGGGGACTGGAGAAATTGTTTTTGGAGAGTACCCTTTTTCGAGGTATGGTATTGGGAATCAGATGCCTTGACTTCCACATTTTGTTCCCAGTTCTGCCACAGACTTGGCATGTGAATTTGGGTTATGCCTTTTTTCCACTTCTGGAAGTGTTTACATAGAATCACAGAAAATTAGGGTTGAAGGGACCTCAGGAGATCATCTAGTTCAACCCCCTGCTCAAAGCAAGACCATTTCCAACTAGATCATCCCAAACAAGGATTTGTCTAGCTAGGTCTTAAAAACCTCCCCGGATGGAGATTCTACAACCTCTCTGGGTAACATGTTCTAGTGCTTTACTACCTGCCTAGTGAGAAAATTTTTACTGATATCTAACTTAAACTTTCTTTGCTACAACTTGAGACCTTTGCTTCTTATTCTGTCATCTGCCACCACTGAGAACAGTCTGGCTTTTTGTACCCTTTATGTAAGTAGTGAACATCCACATCACTTTGTGGTGTGTTAATTCATTAATTTATCTGACATTTTGGAATATTTTTCTCAAGGTGCTGTACAGGTACTTAAAAGTGTATATTTTAATAGTTTAAATGTGTATATTTACAAGGATACACAGATTGTCCATAACCCAAAGTAAGGAGCAGAATAGAACTATATCTATCCCATGAAAGCTCTGAGATGACTACAGATCCCTGCTTTGGTCACTCTGCACAGTTGCTTCCTGACTGACTACTCTGCAGGGAGAGTTTACCCTTTACTACACTACAGCTACAGGATGCAGCATTCTTTCACCTGCATTTCAACCCAGCCTTCTTGGCGTGTACCAAAGAGCTGAGAGCCCAAGTCCCAAATTGTTACCTGAAAAATAAATGGAGAGGGAAACGTCTGTGTTCCCCTAAGCACAAAGATTGCATCTATAGCTCCTTGCAACATCCCCTATCATAACAACCAATTCAATTTAATCCAGAGCTATGGTCTCAAAATGGTCTTTGCCACCTAAACTAAAAACCAGCACCGAGTTCTTCCATGTATTATCAATTTAGACATATTACAGCTTCTGACTAGGAAAAGACTGGATGATGAGAAATGGTTACATCCTTGTTGGGAGACATTTGAGTTGACTCAGAGGAAACAGTTGGTTGAAACATGCTCAGAAGAACCTAGAGATAGAACTATGTCCAGGCCACAGAAGAAGGCACTCCCTGTCTCACGGGGTCTCTGAGCTCTTGCTCAGAACTAGGTTCACTTACCAGATATTTATAGAACAGAATGACCATTTCAGGTAGATGTTGAAGCAATACATCTTAATTAAGATTCACATTTCCAAAACTTTCCTAAATAACTGAGCTCAGCATTACTGGAGACTTTTGAGAACACTATCCTTACTTCAAAACACTTGTTTTGGCTAGTTGTGATTAAGTGAGGCATAGCTGTATTTGTAACCTCACCCCTTATCAAAGAAAGCAGCCATTGCCTATGGTCAGCAGTAGAGGCATAGTTCAGCTATGGTTTCTATGGAAACCAAATAAGTGACCTACATTTTATCAAAGAGAGTGCTAAAGTTTCTGTGATATTTTTCCATGGAGTATATACATTTAAATAATATTAATATTATTTTTCACCTTACATAGTTTTTCTTAGTATATGCATGTAATTAGATTTTTGACTTGAGAATGGAGAGGAGATTAAAATCTGTGGGCAGACACAACATTTCAATGTGAAAGAAAGTGTTACTAGAGATGGCAAACAGTATCACCTTTGCTGTCACTTGTAATTATGTATTCTCAGTAAGTATGCAACAGAATTTCATTAATTACAGTTGTGTATTATTACAGTATTGCATTATGTAAGTGTATAATGTCCACAGACTATAATGTTTTATAATCTGGGGTCAAATCAGTCCTGAAAAATTGCTGACACCACCCTCAGGCCAAGACCAAGAACAGTGAACCAACTCCTACCCACTTAGACATATTACAGCTTACACATATTACACTTGCTCCTTCTCTGAATACCCCAAATGAGATAACAGCCATCTGCAAGTGTCTTAAATATGCACCATCTTGGGTGTCCTTGTATGAGGGCTATGTTGCCTCAATGCAGGAAAGAATATTGTTTAATAGAGTTAATCTATTTCATAGAAATTAAGGGCAGAAGGGACCACTGTATCCTTAGGTTTCATTCAAATTCATTCACTGTGGCCCCTTAGGTTTCATTCAAATTCACTAACTAAAGTGAAAACACTTTAATTATATTTCAACCCTAAGAAACAAAAATGTCTGCCACTGTGAGAGGATAGTCCACATTACTTTCACTGGCAAGGGACTGACTCAGATTTGTCTGGATGATCCCAGCTGGTAAATGATGGCCTGTGCTGCAGAGGGAAGGGAAATCCTACTTTCAACATCCTGCCAATCTGACCCAGGGAAATTTTTTTCTTGAGCCCAAAACTGATAATCAGTCTGCCTGTGGGCAAATACCTAGAATATACCAGCTTGCACATGAAGGGGTCTCTACGTAGCAACCTCACAGCACCAGCCTACCAACCCATTTACTCAATATTCTTCTCCAAGAAAGGCCTGGTGCTTTAGTGGAAAAGACTACTAAAGCAGGGTAGAAGGGGAAGAAGTAAGCTAGGAGCTCAGTTATGCATGGGGGAAAAATATGTCAATCATGAGACTTAAATGAATAGATTTCTTAATCTGGAGTGATAAATGCTCTGTTCAGGGCCCAAATAGGAAGGGGAGGCATGAAGAACTTGGATCCATAAATCTGAACACTGGGAGGAAACACTAGTACTATACTTCCCTACACCCACACATATGGATCAACAAATTTCTCCCCAAACCTACATCACAATGTATCTTTTAGGATGGCATCCAATCTTACCTTAAAGACTCCAGCTGATAGTGAGTCCACATCCCTTGGAAAGTTGTTTAAATGCTTCATGTTTCCATAGTATATTAATAAAGAAGTGGTTCAGTGGAAAACAAATGAGTACCAATAGCATGCCCATAAAATGTAGATGTATTTAACCATTCTTGATCTAGGTCAATTGTTCCTACTAAGATTCATTTTACATTCTGAAATGTAAGTTTTACTGGAATTCAATTCAGTATAATGCTAAATATTTTATTACAATAATCTATATGACTTTTTAATAGATGAGACTTACTCTCTTTTCAGGCATCTATTTTCCTTAATTGACTTTATGCACAAATAAGATGATTTGCATTCTTGCTTGAATAAGTATTTTGTGATAGTATATAAATATTACCAATAGAGTACTCAGGAATACTAAATGTTTCTAAACCAGTTGATTCTTGCTTGCATTGTTTTAACAGTAATAAGACATGAATTTCATTTTTTTAAGGAAAAATTAAGGAAATATCTACAGACTGAAAACATGGTTTCAGATGTCTAAAATCTGCTGAGAGAAACTGGAGTTCTTTGAGATCACAAGGTCAGTAGTTCAGAAATAGCTGTTCGTGTACATATGTTCCCTACAGTTATACCCCCCAAATTCAAATGGAATACAACTGTCTAAAACAGCAAGAGCAAAGTATTATAAAAGTGAAATAATTCTGTTTGAAAAATGTTTATTAAGTTCATATACCATGCTGGTTAAAATATTCTCTTCCCCAGCACCAAATTTAAATTCAGTACTGTTTACAACAATTTACAATAGAAGCTACTGTAAGGTCAGGATTTGGCATCAGCTTCCATTAAAATTGGGTAAATACTGTAAAAAATATGAATGTTTGCTCAGAATTTCAAAATGAATTCACTGTTGCAAACTTATATCCTAGTGGGTTTGCCTTCTGCAGACATTTAAATAAGTTGATTTTGCTGCCATAGGTATGACTGGAAGTTGAATTTCAAAGTTGTATGCAGGTATATTTTCAGAAATTGTATTATATATACATATATATAATTTGTACTGAAAGTTTTTGCATGTTCCACCAGTCAAAGAATAGAGAATATACCATGTGACATTTCTGGCCAGTAGCTACCCATGCAGCTCAAATATCTGATACTTACCGAGAACATTTTGCAACATGTCACATAGGTTTAGAAAATCTCACTGAATAAATTAAATTTTGCATAATTTGGAAGAAATGATGATTGATCTTCTCATACCTGTTTCATCACCCTAAAAGGAACTGTGCACTGGGGTAATTACAGTGGGTAATTTTTGGGGGGGTAAATTATTTGCCCAGATCTAGTTTTCATGATCACTACATGTGTCTTACACTATACATGGAAAATGGAAGTCATCATCAATATTACAGTATGGTAGCTTTTAACAAAGCTATAGAGTTCAACTAAAAATAAAATGTAACTCAATTTCTTAAACTTCAGATGTTACCATCTACTTTAGGAGGAAATGTCTTTGGTTTTTTTGTTTCAGATTCTTATTATTATTATTTAGAATGCATATTTCAAAATATCTCATACACTGGAAGATCCGGGCTATGATAAAGCAGTAAATCATAGCTTTATCCGGGCTATGATAAAGCTGGACTCGATGATCTCCCGAGGTCCCTTCCAGCCCTAATGTCTATGAAATCTATGAAGAAAGTAGGAGACAAAAGTATGTTTCAGTAATTCAAGATTAAAACACTGTGTCTAGTTTTATGTGAGAAATTTGAAAAAGGATTCAGACCACCTAAAATCAAAATGTGCCCAGATTCTCCCATCTTCAAAACAAAAGTGAGGTTGCATATCTCATTGGAATTGTTTTCTTACCATTATTTCAGCAGAGTTACTAAGAAAAAAACCTAATAATTAAACTGGTTTCCCTTGATATACCCAACTGAAATAATAAAAAGAATACTGGCCTCTTTGAGTAGTTTTGTCTATGTATGTGTGTTAGGACTAAGATAAAATAGGTTCTGCTTTTGAAAAAATCTGTTTATTTGAAAGGTACTCCCTACTTAGATTACTTAGATTACTGGTAGTTCAGTAAACATCTCAAAATAGAATAATACTCAGTGGGTCCATTTATACATACATTAATATGCTTCTGCTATTGTGCATTAAGTTTAGTACCTCTAATGTGAGATACATAAATGTGCATTAGGCTGCCAAGTGCATGCTTTTAGTACTGCTTAATGTGCAGTAGCCTAGTCTACTGCTCATTAGTGTCTTAGTATGGTTTCTTATACACCATTTGAATATGTAGTAGAATAAGCTACTATGCATTAAAGTGGACGTGTAGACACGCTCTGTCACCCTTGCCCCATACTGATGGGTACAATATTCACACCAAAACTAGAAAGACAATCAAGAACAAAATTCTACTGAAAATAAAAGGGAATTTTTCAAAAGCACCTGATTAACTCCAGTCCCTTAAGTCAAGCCAAGGCTAATGTCTTACTACTAATATGTTTTCTTTCTCTGGATAGATGGCTTTATTTCTAAATGGTTCTGAGAAATAATCCATGGAAGAGTACTTAATACATATTATGACTTTTTAAAATTACAGAATAATGAAACTATTAACATTGATAATACTATCGCTTTTTGGACTATGGCATGAAAACAAATATTACTAAAAATGTAGGGTCTAGTCCTGGAATACTAACTCCAGCAGAATGTTTGGACTTCAGGATGAAGGCATATATATAAGGAAGTACACAGAAAATTATTTTAGGGTCCTAATAACTTTGGTCTTACCCTCATGTATTTCAGTGGGAGTCTTAGACTGTGGGATCAGGCCTGTATTTTGTATTCCAGGTCTTATTAGCAAGTCATGACAAACATCATGGATGGGATGGAAGTCTTCTTAGATGGCTGAAATTAGATTCTGTAGATTGCTTAGATGGCTTCTGGACTTAATGTCTAACCTAATCTCCTGGTCTAGAGACAAAACCCACCTGCTTCAAATGTAGAAGAAACAAGAATAAAACCCAAAGGAGGTGAAAATCCACTGAGGCAAAAAGTCTAGTGGGCCTGGGACTGGAGAGGTCCTGGGAGTTGGTGATTGTACTGACACTGGAAGCTGAAGAGGGAAGATTCAGACTGATTCAGCAAAAAGCTTGGGGCTAAAATCTGGGAAAGGGCTGGAGGAGATTGGAACTGACAAGCAAGAAAAAACTATAATTGGAAGTCAAAGGAGGCTGCAACTGGAAAAGAGGCTAGGACTAGAATCCAGTGTGTGAGAGGAAGAGGCTAGGACAACATTTGGAAAAGTGAGAACCAGGTATATATGTGGACAGGAAAGTATTACTGTTTGGGTGTAGTGTTGAACCATGGTTAGCCAGGTCTGAGGGTCACCCAGGGTTGGGAGAAGCAGCCAAGATCTAGTGGAAATGTGCATAGTCTGAGTGTAGGAAAGCCAGAAGCCAGGGCTGTCTGGGAAACCAAGTCAGAGATCCAGAGGGCTGGGAGGGGCACAGGGTTAGGAGGCTAGCTAGGTCAGGTATCCAGGAGATCAAGCCAAAGCTAGGTTGAGCTTCATGGAGAAGCCAGGTCAGGTATCCTGAGACATTATCCTCCACCCCAATGACCCCTTCTAGGGGATGCTGTTCCAGGCTTTCCTAGGCAGTCCTCATAGAATTTTTGCAGCAGATTGGGGTGTATAGACATTTTCTATGGGCTTCTATATGTGTTCCTCTGGCCCATAGCCCCCCCCCCCAATCCATTAAGTAAAATATTTTTCCTCACCTCCACCTTGAGCCTAGAATTTCATGTACTAAGTATTCTTCTTGGCCATGAACCACTATGAGTGGTGGAGGAGGTTGAGATTGGTGAGGGAGAGTTTTCCATGTAGAGCTTAAACAGGGACATGTGAAATACTGGGTCAATTTTCAGTGTTTGTGGTAGTTGTAATTTGAAGGTGACCAAATTAATTTGTCAGGCAATACAGAAGGGGCTGATGCACCCGTGGTCCAATTTCTGTAAGGGCTGCTGGGTGTAGAGGTCAAACCTTTTGTCCTTGTGAGTGAGCAGGCCCCTGGTAATGATATTGGTCTGCATGCATTGGTCATTTGTATGCATTTTCTGTCTTTCCTAGATGGAGTTTTAATAATTTTTGACATCTTGCATATGTTATACCCAGTCTATAGCCACATGGTTATCAGAAGTGATGGGTAAGGCAGGGTGTAACTGGCAGTGGAACCAAGAACAGGCTTTGTCCACTTGAAACATGTGAAGAATTGTTGTAGGCAAACTCTGTGAGTGCTTCAGGGGGCATTGTCCTGCTTGAAATTGAAGTAACATTGGAGGTACTGCTCTAGAATCTGATTTGTTCTCTCAGCTTGACCGTTTGTTTGTGGGTGGTATCTGGATGAGAGCTGGACATGGACCCCATCAGGTACAGGGCCTTGTGCCAAAATCAGGGAAGAAATTGGGGCTGGAGGGTATGTAGTCTGGTAGACCATTAAGGTGAACCATATGATCTAACCGTAGTTGGGCAGTGTTTTTAGCTGAGGGCAGAAATGGGAAGTTTTGGGTAACTGGTCTGCCACTGTCAGGATTGTGGAGCATCCATTAGATGTGGGCACTCTACAATGAAGTCTAACAAAACAGTGGAGCAAGATCAGGGAGGAATGGGAAGAGACTGGAGGAGCCCACAAGGTTTCTGTGTGGGTCTTTTAGTGCAGGCACAATGGTCACAGAAGCAGACAAAGTATTGGACTGTCTCATGTAGGCATAGCCACCAGAAGTATCAGGCAACCAATCAATAGGGTTTTTTTCCATTCCTGGGTAGCCTGCTAACAGCAAGTCATGGCTTACATGAAGCACTGTCAGTCAGGCCAGACCTAGGGCACCTAGATGCTACCCCAAGTGAATGTAGCCCCCTCCTACACCTGGTGGGGCTGTCAAGAGAGGGCAGCCTGTTTCTCTGGGTGGGGGGGCAAATTTCCTCTTGGGTGGCAGCTCAAGTCAAGGTTAGCAATTCTGTTGGTAGCATAGCACTGATGACATTGTGTGGCTTTTAAACAGGGCTGGGTTCAGCTGGCATCCACACCGGGTCAGCATTATATTCTGTCTTTCAGGATAGGGGAAGTCAAATCAGAAAATCTGTCAGAGCCAAGAGAGGCAGAAGAAAAACATACACCAACCTAGTTACAAGGTTGAACCTTGTTGCCTGGACACTTTCTCTTTTGGGTCAGGGGTTTATATTGGAAGGGATAAAGGGCCAGTGTACCCTGGTGGCAGGGATTGGGTGTGTGGCTAGGCCTGGCTGGGGAGTTCTGGCTGCCTGTGTTTGCCCCGGTGCTCTGCTGAGGACGTGGCAGCCACACCAGGCAGAGGCCCTAGGTTCACACGGTAAGAAGTCTTGGACGGATAAGGGAAGGTGGTGTGCTGGAAATGGCTTGGCAAAAGGATTAGGATTGGATTCTGTACTGGGTCTAGGAGGCCTCTGTCACAGAGTTTCTGCATGATGCACGTAAGTCTCTTACACCAACTTTTCCCAAGTGGTCACTTAATCTGTGCCATTCATTTTCTGGATGTCCAGCATGTTACTCTGGGGCTTAATTTGCACATGTGCTGAGCACTCAAAGCTACATAAAAAATAATTTTGTAGCACTTTGAACATGTATTATGCTATAGAGAGATGAGTACTCTGATAGATCAGGTGTCTTAAATAAAATCAAGCCTCTCAAATTGGGCACCCAAAAACTAGTAGACAATTTTTACTTTAATGTCTCTCTGCCTCAGCTCCATGAAATGGAGATAATACCAACCCTACATCTCACAAAGGTTTGGCAAAGATATATTAATATATGTGAAGCATTCTGAAACTATAGGGATGAAAAGCCCATGAGGAAATGAATCTGTCTTCAGAGCAGGGTTTGAATACTGTGTAGTGCATAAGCCAGAGAAGCCACCTACTGAAGAGCATGGAGGAGAAAAAATATTGATTAGCTGCTCATTCAGTGAACACTGAATAAAGTGGAGGTCTCAGAAAAACAGTACATGGTGATATAATTAAAGACATACAGATAAACAAGTGAGGCAAACCTTAATTCTGGTATTTCCTGATTTTTGTAATGTTTCACTTTCCAAACTTTATTTTTTACCATCATTTTTTATATTTAGTATAAGGAAATTGGTTGAAAAGATGATGAATTCCCTGTTCATCCAGCACATAATTATGAACATATGTAAGAGTATAATGTCCTATTTATGTAATGTCACATCCTATCTTCACTCTTTTCTAGTGGGACTGATATTAGTCTGCAACAAATGTAAGAACTAGCACCATTCCCTTTCCTCACAAAGTTCAGTTAAGGTATTAGGCATGTCAGCCTTCGCATGCCACTTTTTTAATAGTTCCCCCACTGACCTGGAAAGGCAAATACTCATGAGAGAACTAGAAAGTATAAAATCTTATGGGACCAGTAAACAAATAACAGTTTGTACTCAGATACTGGCAAAGAGATCTGAGTTTTCCAAAGCAAAAAAATTCTAACTACCACAGGGAAATTACACATCCATATGCTCCATAATAAAAGAAATGGGCTAAACCTGTGTTCTATGTGTACATTTCCCCAATAGTCTGAATAAAATAAGTGCAAGCAAGATGACTTTTTTGCTGAAGGGAATGTAAGGGTTATATGCACAGTTGACAGAGCTGCAAATGTCATCTAAATTCTTCTGATCCCTTCTACAGAGTGCAAGTCAAAGATCACAGTAGCCCCATGCACTAAGTGCTTTGATTTTTTTTCTATTTTCCTTCCTCATAGTAAGCTACAAGATTTTATGTAACCACTTCACGCTAACTTCTAATTTTGCTGAGACTGTACTTAAAAACCTGCTTTCTGATTACATGAATTGCAAGCAAAGACTTTCCCATCTTTATGACATATGACCTGATTGATGCACTGCCAGCCAAGCAAGTATTTACTTCTTCAGCAGTACAGCCCTTCTCCCTGTAATTACAAGGGGCAGTTTTTCAAAACCACCAATAGGATTTCATAGCTCAAATCCCATTAACTTCTAATTCTGTCTTTTAATATTTTTTCCTTAGCTGACCCAAAACATTCCATCCTTGCCTTTTGGGGGCTTTTTGTTTTGTTTTGGTAAGCAAGGGTGAAAAATAACTCAGAGTGAAAAAGTAAGACAAAGAACTGGTGGCTTATATACTGAGATTACTAGGAATACATGTTCTAATATGTAAATATTTCCCATTTCTACTATATTGTGGTCTTTCATGTGATAGTTTTATAAAGTGTTTGCAAAAACAGAAAAATATCATTTTGAATTTTGAAACATTTCAGTCCATGGCGAAAACAGTGAAAATATTTGTGAAATTAAGTTCCTTGCAGTAGGCCATAGGTTACCATCTTGCAGGAGGATAACATTTATGCCCCAAATTTTATGAGTTAGATGAATTAGAACTTGTGTTGTTATAGCACATCTTTTCGTAAAAGAAAGGGATTCTATCCTTTATTGTAAAGCAAGAGAGCACAGTCAGCAAATTCAGTGGATCTGCAGCAGGCTCCACACACAATAATGACCCCAGCCTCTCCCACCAAAAAGATAGTCTTTTCTATGTGGCACTCTAGACTCCTGACTGCTCTTGCTGGCATTTATTTACTGTGCCATGTAGCCACTGGATATGTCAGCCTGTACCCTACTCCCGTTTCAGGGAAAGATGTAGAGTGGGAAACGGAGGTACCTGTTAGTTTTACTGAGAGGAGCTCCTGCACATACTTGTACTTAGAAACCTATTTACGTATGAGAAAAAATTATTGTAAACTGATCACACCTCACTTCCAGGCCCCATGTTTCTCTCTGTATACCTTTTTTTCCCTTTCTTCCCTGGAGAACATGGAAGATGCACAGACCCTTCTCTCCTGCTTTACTGTCTTGTTTTGTTCCACATAGCAGAGGGTCATCCAGTATATGTCACTTCCACATAATAGTGTTCACTCAGGGTGTAAACAGATGTCACCCTTGTGCTACCATAACATTTTTTAACAGCTGTCCATAACATGATACACAGATATCCTTGCCCCCAAAATGTTTGCACAATGATTCCTGGTAACAGTTTGTTGCTTATTGTAGAGTATACCTGTTTGCCTATGGCACAATCCCCACTGCCTGGGGCTGCTTGAATTCTCCAGTGGCCCTGGGCAGGTGATTCCAGGGCAAATGTCTGCAAACACAGAGCACAGTATCCCATATGGTCCCCTTGCTCTGTAGCATGAAATGCAACCCAGCAATTTTCCTGCACTTGGGGTTCCCTGTGTAGGGACCAGGAACCTGGAGCCATTGTCCCACAGGATTGGGCCTCTGCAGCCCCAGGATCCTGTAGGACAACAGCCTTGGGCTTCATCTATACCTGGCAATCAGTCAGATCCACTGTGCTGAGATGCATCCTGGCACAGATGAAGCCCACCACAAAAATGACATTTGGTTGTAACTTGTTTGTAACTAAAATGTTCACTCTAGTAAAAATGAATTAAACAAAGTGCATCATTTGACAATGAGAAAACTAGTGTAAATAAGGTGCCTAAAAATTCTGCTCAGTCACAAGGTATCAAAAGGTGATCATGCCCTGCCACTCATTCTGCTATCGTTGTCATGCATTGTGAGCCCTCGGCCTCTTTTGTTTTCTAAAAAGCTGACATATTTTGGGGAAAAAATCCTATACGTACTTCAAGACCGAGAATATTTAAAACCACACCAGAGATCACCTGAGAGAGGGGATTTTTGCTTTAGCACTTACTTTTGTATAGATCTGAACCAACCAGAGCTGCTACGCTACCAAAAGATTTGCTAACCTTGATCTGAGCTGCCACCCAAGAAGGAATTTGCCTCCCTGGAAGAGCAGGCTGCCCTTTCTTGACAGCCCACAGCCTCACTAGATACGGGTGGGGGCTCACATTCACTTGGGGTAGGATCTAGGTGCCCCAGGTCTGGCCTGACTGACAGTGCTTCATGTAAGCCATGACTTGCTCTTAACACGCCAGTCAGAAATGGAAAAGGCCTATCACTGGGTTGCCTGATACTTCTGGTGGCCATGCCTGCATGAGACAGTCCAAGACTTTGTCTGCTTCTGTAATTTTTGTGCCCACACTAAAAGGCTCATATAGAAACCTTGTGGGCTCCTCCAGCCTCTTGCCGTTCCCTCCCCAGCCTGCTTCATTATTTTTCTAGACTTTATTGTAGATATGCCCAAATCTCATGAATGCTCCACAACCCTGACAGTGGAAGATCAGTTGACCAAAACTTCTCACTTCTGGCCTCAGCCAAAGATAGTCTTCCA
>NW_017728949.1:47275530-47287136 GCF_001723895.1 Crocodylus porosus | reverse complement strand
TCCCCCCCATCACCTTTTTTGGCCAAAAGTAATTTTCTCCTACATGCCTCTGTAACAGTTTTATTCTTTGAAATCTTTTTAATTGTAGACAGGCTACTAAATTTGGACAAATTGGAAAAATGTAATCTGATAAAGTCAGAAACTGTGCAGTTACTAACGATAAGCTTGACATGGTGTATTTTATTTTTATTTTTAATTTAAAGAAATACTCAAAGCACTGTTTCCACTCTAAACACCCCAGTCTTTCAAGTTTCTTTCCTTACCTGTCTACACAGCCACATTTCCTCATCAGGCAGCCACCTTTCCCCTCCAGACTGCAGGGAAGCCGTCTGTGGCACAGCTACTTCCACTTCATTTCTCCCTGTGGATCAGCCCTCCTCAGAAATGTCAAGTCATCACCACCTTAATGGGGTGTTAATCAAACAGCAAGTGTAATCTAAGTTATGCTCTGATCTATCGGGTGACTCCATTGCTCTGCTTTCAGAGTGGTTCCCTCATGTTGAAGGATGTAAATCTGGATTTCTCTCCTTTGGTTTCATAAGGAGAGAGTCACGATAGAAATTTCTGATTATTTGAAAGATGCCAAATATAGCTTTGATTAAACAGGTGTTGTCTTCACACCGCATAAGAGGGACTAATTGCTAGTTGATTGTAATTCTGATTCTGATTTTCTGTGGCCAAACATTAGGTAGCTCTTCACACTGCATGTTTTGGCTAAGAACAAATAATAGAACTACAATAGCTTAAAAGGATTCAGCATTCATAAGGATTCAGTAGATAACCAGTGATGAGGAGAACAATATTCACATTCGTATCTCAACATAATTTCCCACTGGCTACAGAAATCTTTGCAAAAATCAGGTGCTTTATTTGCCATTAGTGCAGCTGCACTGAACATAGCAACAATCAAAGGTTGAGCAAAGATAGAATTCAGTGATTTCTAACCAGGTCATTTAACCTTGCTCTGCTGTTTGTTGTGGGCTACAGCAAAACATTTGGAAGTATAAATTGCAAGGTAGCTAAACTGGACTCCTTATTGTCATTATCTCTGCAGCTGCTGGGATACCCATCTGTTTACTTCACGCAGCATATAACAGAAGCTTCGTAGTGTATGACTACATCTGAATACTATGACATAATATCAACCCAAGGTTTTATAGATTAAATTTTGGTAGAACTGAGACTGTTTTCCATTATGTATTTAAAGGGAATACTTAAAGACATAAAGAAAAAATCTGAAAAAATGTCACTTCTGTTACACTCCTAATTATATTTCAGTGGAGATGGAATGAATCTTTTGATGCAAGAGGTTTTTCATTATGAATCACAGAATAAGAAACCTTTAAGAAGGTCTATATGTGCAGTGGTTTTAAAATTTTTCATTTTATAGCACTTCCTCAGAGTTTTTTTAAAAATCTAAAAAGATCTGTAAGAAGAGGGTTTACAGAAATCTCTTCTTCCTTGTCCTGCCAGAAGAGAACAATGATTGCAAAGAATTGTTTTATCATTTTAAGGGCTCAGAGATGTGGTTTTCATTTTTGTTCCTTTCTTTCCTTAATTCTACAACTTCAATATCAGTAACCATCCAGCAAGGTCATTCTGGTTGTTCCAAACATAATTTTCAAATATAAAATAGTTAACTGAAAACAGACATTTCAGTCTTTCTACTGGAATATTAGCCATAAAGAGACAAGAACTCAATTAAGCCATTTGATTCCCAGTCCTTTCAATACTTAGACCCTTGTTTAATTTTCAAATCTTGAATATTTCCATTAAAGTAATCACACATGTGTTTACCTGAATAGAAGATGACCTAATTAGAAGATGACTCCCCAATAATTAGATTCTATATATGGAAAATGTATAAAATTGTTATAATTTTCCAGGTATAGAATCTAATTACAAGAGGTTTGCCTTTAATTTGTCCCCTTCCCACTGCTACAACAGGGAAAATAAATCTGTGGGGTCAGGTAGCTCCTTTGCTGTCTGCTTCCCCCCACCCTTTTCCCCTGACAGCCCCTTTCCCCTCTTCTTACTATCAGACCCTGTTCTCTTTGAGCACAGGGAAATGAGGAGCAAATTTGAAAACAATGACCTTGAAATTAAACATGGCTGTAGCAATTTGCATATAGTACCCATGCACTTTACTGCTCCAGAATTGGTGAATGTTATCTTTTTTTGAAACTGCTGCAACTTTTAGGAAAGGTACTTCATAAGCACATATTTGAGCAGCATTGATTGCATCTTCACAAGATGCTAAATGCTCAGTAGACTAATTCTATTGCACATTAGTGTATCATGGTAAAAACCATGGTAATGCACAGTAGAATTAATCAACTTCACATTACATCACAAAAAAGCCATACACTGGCACTACTGCACAGTAGCACTGGTTACTGTGCATTCAGTTTATTACAGGTACTAAACAGAATCTGCAGTAGCCATGGTGCATTAATGAACATATAGATGCACTCACTTATATGTAGTATAAATGATGCATGATATTAGTCCAAAGCCAAAGGATCATGATTTACCACATAGCTTATTGGGCTGGTTCCCAGCAGAGTCCACAGCATTTCAGGCAATGGTGATCCCTCAATTCAGCCCTGGGTGTGTGTACTTCAGATACCTTCCACAAAGGATCCATGTGCTAATTAGCTCCCGCTCATAGCTGGAACCAAGTGTTCCGGGTATGAGTCCTGGGATGCTCCAAAAATATATATGCAGAGGCGGTGCAGGGCAAGCTGGTCTGGCTTCACCTCTTGAAGGGTGGGAACACACTAATCATATACATGAAGCTGAGAGAGGGGATAACAGAGGATTTCTGGGTAAACTGTTTGCGGCCCCGTTTCTTGATCTTTGCCAGGTATTTATGGTTGGTGAAGAAACAGGAATTGTTAGAAATGTGGAAGAAAGGCACAGGTCAGTTGCTGGAGTGAAGAGGAAGTAAAAATATAGTCAGCATAGTGGCTCACCATGACTTGAAAAAGAGTTGGTGCTGAGGGAGACTGCATTTAATGGGCACTACTATACATCTTGTTAAGGTGCACTGCACTAACCTATCTTTGTGGACTTATCTGGTAGGGGAAATACCATGAAGGTAGCTCTCTGCAAAGGTCAGATCACTTTGAAAGGCATTGTTTAGTAAAGAGTGAAGGCTTTTTCAATGCACTGCAGTCAGGCCTTCCTATAAGAGTCTACTATAGCCTCCAAATGGGAGGATCTCAGCTACATGTCTATTTTATGGAGATGGGGTTTTTTTCTCTAGCTTGCTCTTCTGGCCTGTTGGCTAAGGGCAAGTGAGACTGGGGTGGGGGAGAGCATCTGAATACCAAGACCTCTGGGCTTGGGCCTCCATGTAGGATGCCTGCCATAGATTTGGGAGGATCTAAAGCCCTGGCTGAAAAGTCTGGGAGGGAAGATACTTGCCAGTGGTACCACCACATATTATTGAATGACTGAGCTGTGTTCATTGATGGAATTTGATACAGATTTAGCTAATTTGGCCAAAGATGTGAAATTAAAAAAAAAAAAGTCTTTGTGGAAGGTTCCCATCAGCATCTCAGCCTTTCTGGCTAAGATCAAATGTAGCAAGCTGCCATCCCTGCACACCAACCATGTCACCATGAAGCCTCACACAAGGACCCTTCTAGAATGGTTCCTGAAGGACACTGTCTGCAACAAGTGTGCCGGCAACCTGAGGGCCCAACAAAGCCAGGGCAAGGTCTTCAATATGACCTCAAGATGGGACTCCCTCACCCACTTCATGCCCAGTGGAGCTTCACACGCTTCGTGGATTAGTGCTTCCTCCAACGCATCCACCTCAACTACCTGTCTCTGAATGGGGCCGTCCGCCACAGCCACTGGAACAAGAGGTGCTGAGGCAGAGCCCCTACCCCACGTGCTGTGTGCCTACAGCTCCCCCACAATGCTGTTCAGGACTGACTGGCAAAGGCCATCCCAGCCACAGCGGGGGACATCTCCATGGACCATGCGATCCTATGCTGTGAGAGCCAGATGTGCCCCAACATTGTCATCACTGATGAGGAGGCCAAGAAAGTCATGATAGTACATGAGACTATCCTTTTTGAGAACCAGCCTTTACTGATGCTGGGTTTGCAAGTGGGAGAAGTATGTCCCACTAGCTGACACCTTCAGGAGTAGTGGATATGGCATGATGGTCAATACGTTCATCATGAGAGCACTCAGAGCCTGGGACCCCGGCATTGAGAGCATCCTGTATGCCTGCCACATCTCCTGCCACCATGCCAACCTCATGCAGCACCTCATGGTGTCCAACACCATCTGCCGGTCCCACAACATCTACATTGAACAAATCACAGGCCAGTGCCAGTATGCCGACCCTGCCAGACTTACTGCCACTGGACCAGAGCCAGAGGGGACTGCCTGAACCCCCCTCTGCACCTGATGGACTTTGAGAGCTATTCTCAACGATGGGCTACTCCACTTCACCCAGCAAGGACTCCCATGATAGGAATCCATGGACTGAGTGATTCCTTTGTTCAACTCAGCCCCTCCACCACTGTGGACCTTTGTACAGATTTGTTTATATCTATCTTCTTTTCTCTCTCAGTGTTGCGACTCCCTCCCACCCTTTCCCCCACTCCACCTCTCACCCCCAGGCTTAGATGGCTAACATTGTATTTATGTAACCTAGGTGTGTTCCCTTCCTCACCCCCTTCCCTCTTATATTAGTCCCTCACTTGGGCACTCTGTATTTCCCTTATGGCATTGTAATTCTTGCTTTATGAACATATTCTTAACATTTTCTAATAAAGCATTTTGGGCACCAAGGGAAGGGTGCCAGGACTGGCCTGGTATTGCAGTGCCTCCAGGCCCAGTGCCAGTTCCCTGTGGAGGGAACACCTACGTATTTTTTAAGGGCTACACAAAAGAAAAAAAAAGTTCCTGTCAGCATGTTTGACCAACGTGGACCATGTGTTTTATAGTCATGCTCAGTGTTGGCTGCATTTAATCAACGTCATAGTTGGTCTCTGTTGCTGAGCACTTGCTACTTTTGGCAGCAGTTTAATGATAGACAATGTATTTAGTGCAATTTCCTTGAATACAATTATAAGACAAGGGGCTTTTTCCCCATGCCAACTGGAGGGGAAAAAATTGTTTTGTATTTGAGTAAATATGGTATATCTTCTAATTTTCTTGAACCAAGATTTGTTAACACAATATTCTTTAGCAGCTAAAGTACGGAAGCTGGGCCCCTGGCAGATGTTAAAACAAGAGCATCACTGGGCTATGAGGAATTTTATGCCTCATCCCAGAAATCAAGCATTCTATCAGATGTGCATGGCAAGATGTGAAATGTTGGGTTAGGGCATAAAATTCCTCATATCCCAGTCATGCCACTGTGGGGCTGCCCCAGCCCTATCCTAAAGATCAGACAGGGGAAGGCTCTGCCATGTGCCTGATCTCACTGCTCAGCTAAGCATCAACTCAGATCTGGACAGCCCTGGGTCCTGGTTTGGGACCCAGAGCTGCCCCCCGGTCTGATTCTGGGGATCAGGTTGAGAGTAGTCCTGGGACTTGGGACAGTCTGGGGACAGAGATAACTGTCAACTAATTGTCACTATTGGTTGGTGCAGCACTGTTCTAGACCACAATGCATGCTGTACATTCAGTTTAAGGTGCCATACAAACCAGCCACATTTTAGAACATCTTTTTGGCTAGTTTGCAAGTTTATGGTACCATACACTGCCCAAACATAATGCATGTTGTAATTTATGGCATGATTAACATGTCAAGTGTGCCATAAATGTAATATCTTCCCAGGGCCTTGGATTACATTCCAGCCTCTGAAAAAGTCTTGCTGTGAGAATTTAGGTAACCCCATCAGTTCCACAAGTTATTTAAGCACCTGTGCAAATTTAAAGCCAAGAGCAAATCCTGTTGACTTCAGAACATGATTATTCCATTTCAAAATTACCTAGATGAGCAAGGGTCTTAATCTCTCTTGGTCAGAGAGAGGTAAATATAAAGGTATTTATGCACATAAAGATGTAAAATTTGGAAAATTCCACTAGGTAGTTATGTACAGCTTTAGTGCCTAACTATCCTAAAAAATCCGGACCTTTGTATCTGTTTTTCCATCTTGAAAATGGGGAAAGAGATATTCCTCTGCCTCTGTGATCTCTAAAAAGCTCTGTAATTCGGGGGTTCAGTTCAGTTTAGTATTTTGCTCAATTCCAGACAAGTTCCTGCTATTTCTAATCCATCAAGCATACCCAGCTACTCTTTTATTTGTTTATTTCTTTCCGTCTAGGTAGGGCTTCCCTACCTAGTAGTCTAATGAAGTCAGAAAGGTCAGAACAAACTAGCAGGAAAGGTCAGAATGGCTTATGCATGCATCCTTTTCTGTAGGCTGATATTCAGCATGCTGGGATTAGGGGAGGTTATATTGTTTGGCCTGCACAGCAAAATAATGACATGACCAATGTGACCAGTATTACCCTTTCCCACAGAATGTACTAGTATGACTAGAGCAATTAGCAGGGATTATCTTTGAGAAGAGAACTAAATGGTTTTTAACTGGACTAGGTACACTAAAATAACGTTAGCTTTTCATTTTTCTGCTCCAGGAGAATTGTTTTACTTATTTTGGTGAATATTACTGTATGTTAAAATAAATTATACATTTCCATCCCACTCCTTCCTGTTACTTAGGCATAAATAAAACTGAAGAGTGCAAAACTGGTATTAAGTTTAAATATTCAGACTCAGTGCTAAAGCCCACATAATTTTTTACAGTAACACAATAAAATTACTGATTTAATTTTCTCTATTTTTGGCTTATTTGACTTATTCTGGAAGAGTGATTGGTAGAATCCTGCACACAGCCCCAGATCTCAGTAGTCTAGGAGAACAACTGTGAGACAGGTAACAGAGAATGCTGCTATTTTCATAGTACAAATAGAAAAAATAGGCCATAGAGAAATTAGTTGTCCACATGCACCAGTAAATTGCTTGTTAAAGACAAGAACAGAATTCAGGACTCAGGTTCCTGCACCCTAATCCATAGTTAAGGTTATTCTCTTTTATATGCAAAAGAAGCAGTTCGATATGTAACCATGGTTGAAGTAAGAATCCGGTATTCATAAATAATAAAGATTAATAAATAAAAATGAATGTATTAAGATACATGCTGAAGGCCTGGCCCATATAGAAAGAAAGTGTTTTTGCTTGCAAAAATACTTACTGAAATTCTAAAATAACTTTTCAATCACCTCCTATTTCAGAGCTTAATGTTATAGGATGGTAATGTAACTTCCTTTTGAGGAATGCATACAAGGAAAGGTCCAAAATATTAAAACAGATATAGTTCCCCACTCCAAATTTAACTGAATGACCTGAATTCCAAGGAATTAGTAACTGGACTTCACTAAATTTCTTTTTGTTAAAATCAGAGATAATAAGATACCTGGAGTGAACAAAAAAAAGGATTTTTCCACACACCTTTATGTATTTAAAATACTAGGCACTAGTATACGTTTATAATTATAGACATGTGACCAGAACCTTAGCAGCGTAAACTGACAGCTCCATTGTTTTTGGTGGAAACCTGCTACAGATCTACTTAATTAACTATTCATCTTCAAGTTACTGTGGCAAGACCTTTTAACAGTCACATGATGTGATGGAATACAGGGGCAAAGTGGTTCAGATGTTTCCCTATGGCTTCAGCTGCATAAGTTCAAGCCATACCCTGGATTTGTGCTATAGACTACCTCATTTGGCACAGCCATAAATGGGTGCTTAGTTATCTGAATTAGGGAATCAGAAGCAGTTAGACATGTTGCCAGCCACATGGCTTCCTTGCATGCTATTAGCATCAGAAAATAGTGCACCTTTACCTTTTTAGGCTACTGGACCTGGAAGCACTGTTGATATTCACAATGAGATTTGGTGCTCAGATTTGTTTTTATGCTGTAGAGTTCACATCTTAAAATGGTAAATGCTGTTTTAATTTGTGAGAAATATCATTTTACTGTCCTGTTCATTGGGTCAGTCAGTCCAAACTCCAGGTCAGACATAAAATGTTGCACTTAACTAGAATCTGGAATTTCCCTAAAAATACAGTTTTGAACATAAAATAATTCAAGAATAATGATTAGATGTGCTCTCTAAAGAATTTCCCAAAATTGTCAGCATGTTCATCCTCTCGTCCATATGCTTTTCATGCTTGACTGACAGCTCTGGACTAACTGATACAAGATTAAGCAGAAAAGAAGAAGTGTCTTATCTAATTAATTTCTAAATCTTTAGTATAGTTTAAAAGCAGTTTTAAACTCTTATCTTCTGATGGGAAAAGGTAATAAAAATAAACAGTTATAAAAGACCCATATAATAGTACAACCTACGGGTGTACTTAAGGGTCAAAATGAATTCAGTATTTGAAGCTTCTATGCAAAGCACTGCGATCACTTGTGACCATCTCCTGTGAACTGTTTCATGCACAGCAGTTTGTATGATCAGGGCTCATAATTGTACCTTCTTAAGGCTAAAAATACTAATCCATCACAACCTGTGTGAGAAAAAACAAACCAGGCTCTTTTAAACTGAAATTCCAAATCACACACAAAATGAGGAAACTTCTGTCTGAAGGGACTGGCATATGAAGTGCTTCCTTCTGGAAGGGGGTCTTTGTTGATAAATTTGGTGAAAATTGTCCCCCTGCAGACCTGAGGACTTCATCTTGTTTGGTACAATTCAAATCCATAAGAATTCATGGGGGAAGAGTAACATCTGCTTATGTAATTATATCCCAAGCAAGCAATTCAATATGATATTTGCAAGAGATGAAAGTAGCTGTTCAAAGTGGCCAAAAGCAGACTAAAGAATTGCTTTAAAATGACAACAACAATTGGAATAAATTTCCAATTTATTGCACATACATAAAAAATATACGTAATATGTCAAATAAAATATATGTAAAAAATACAAAGAACCTAGTATGTATAATATGCAGTGCATTCCTTTCAAACATGAGCTTTTCTAAGTGGGACTCTGAGAAAAAATCTGATTCTTTCAATACAGAATATAGGACTGCATTCACCTGATTAATATGAGCCTAAGATAAATTTAGAGGAATGCAGTGTCTGGAGCAGTTCCCTCCAAACACTTGAAAAGAGTTGTCAGCATAGTAGTGCATAGTGCATATACATCCTCCATTCACTTCATGTGTTCATGGGAAGGCAAGGATCAGGCTCAAAGGGCCAGATTCTACTCTGCCTAATTAGGTGGGTGGACGTAGGTGCCTAAGAAGGATTCTGTTCCATCCTGCTTATGGTACAGCATATTTGCTGCTTTTTGTGACTGAATCTTAAGGGTTATATGATGGTGTGTTACAAAAATTGATGTACTGATAGATTTTAAAGAGACTTAATTCTATCAGACTTAAATCTATCAGTTCATCAATTTTCTCTCTTGAACTGAATTGCATTTAAGCACCTAAGCCTACTTATATGTTCAGTATTTGGACTAGACTTCGACCATTGCAAGTGTCTTAAACTTGATCAACAGAGGGGAGAGGAGGAGCTTCCTGGCACTCTCTTCTGCACCTCTCACCTGATAAAGGTCAGTTATAATTTAGACTTAGTATTCTTTGATTCTCTTGTAGCTATAGGTCCTTCACTGCCTTAGTCTATTGAGCAAGATGGCGTATGCATAAAAGGCAAAAGACTATCAACAAAGACACTATGAAAAGGAAGAAATCTGGGGTTTGCAAAAATATAATAGGATTAAATAAAAGAAGAGACACAGAATGACTACAGAAAATATACAGCAGCATATGAATCCTGTGGGAACTTTGGCAGTGTCTACAAGATTTTTCATCTAAAGACTGCTGCCTTGAGATGTGTAGACTGGGGAAGAAAAATGAGAGAAAATTTAAACTATTTAGATTTTAGGAGAAGATATTTGTTTTGTTATTTACCTTTTTCATTTTGATTTTTGATAATAACGTTTCATGGTATTCATGGCTAACATGTAAGAAACTTGTGCTTTTTTTCACATGACTAGCTGGTTTTCACTGTATTAAGGGCTTGTTACATGGCCATTTAGGGTGGTTCCTGGATCTCTTAACACCTGGATTGTCCACATTAATACATAGATTCATAGATTTTCAGGGTCGGAAGGGGCCTCAACAGATCATCGAGTCCGACCCCCTATCCTGGGAGGAAAGATTGCTGGGGTCATCAACCCCAGCCAGGTGCTTGTCTAGTCTCCTTTTGAAGACCCCCAAGGTAGGGGAGAGCACGACCTCCCTTGGAAGTCCATTCGAGATTCTGGCAGCCCTTACTATGCAGAAGTTCTTTCTAATGTCCAACATAAATCTGCTCTCCATCAATTTGTGGCCACTGTTCCTAGTTACTTCACATTAAATTAGTTTTAAGTACTTGTTAGGTGGCTCAAAGTTTTGTCACTCCAGGACAGGGTTATCTCTGATCCCTGTTACCCAGCTCTTGTTACACTAAGGTGTAGCCATTCTATGCTACACTTTAGCATAAACACCGCACCTGCCCCCTCCCCGCTGGCCTGGACCGGGCCCACTGACCCCTCCCCAGCATCCCAAATCCCTGCTCACTGCCTCCTGCCCCTCCCTCTGTTTACTTGTGGCTGCCCGCTCTCTCTCTCCTGAGGGAGCAGGCAGGGAAGGTTGTCTGCCTGTCTGCTCAGCCACTGCCCCCCCTCCACCCCCACTGCTGCTGCTCTCTGGGCAGGCTCAGTCCAGAGAAGACCAGCAGCCTGGCAGTGGTGGGGACCAGACAGGCTGATTACTCCTCCCTGCGTGCTCCCCTGGGACAGACAGTGCGGGCAGCCACAAGTAAGCAAGGAGAGGTTAGGGTGGAGCCCTGGGGGGAGGAGTGATCCGCAAAGGACAAGTGGAGAGCCCTGGGGGTGGGGGGCAACCAGGGGAGCCCTGGGGAGCAGAAGGAAGTGGGGAAACCTGGCATGGGAGTGGAGGGGGGATTCTTACCTTTCAGTCCTCCAGGACCCTGGAGTGTGACTGTTCCAGACTGGAGCTAGCACTAACACTAATCAACATTTGTGCAGCTCACAGTGCACAGTGTAACAAGGCCCTTAATCAGGAACAGAGGTTTAAAAGGTCGATCCTGTTCTCAGTTACACCTCTGGTACCCATAACACTCAGTGTAGTTATTCCTGGTCTGCTGGATTAGAGCTGTGTCTTTTGTCTCTGATTACAGGTACTTCTGAGTAAAAATACTTCATTGATGCGTTGTGCAAAAACTGCCTAATTGATGTCCCTATCCCTCAACCTGCCACACCCTTCTTTCTGTACTGCTAGAAAAGCAACCTTCCTGGGCTAATAATGGTACATTTCATATAACTAGAATAATCAAGGTCCAAATTCTTCAAGTTACTTAGACACTTAACTCCCATTAATTTTCATGAAAATTAGGTACCTTGAAGGATGTGGCTCCTGTTACTGCAGAAAAGATGTATATAATGGTGACTTACAGTTTCATAGTTTGTAGGGTCGGAAGGGACGTGAGCAGATAATTGAGTCCGGCCCCCTGCCATGGCAGGAAAGAGTACTGGGGTCAAATGA
>NW_017728949.1:47175424-47274484 GCF_001723895.1 Crocodylus porosus | reverse complement strand
TAAGACTAACTGGCCTATAGTTTCCCGGGTCCTCCTTCCTCCCCTTTTTGAAGATGGGAACCACACTGGCCCTCTTCCAGTCCTCTGGCACCACACCAGAGCACCATGAGTGCTTGTAAAGCTGTCAGGGGTCCTGCAATGACCACAGCTAATTCCCACAGTACTCTAGGGTGGAGATCATTTGGACCAGCTGATTTGAATCCCTCCAGTCCCTCCAGAAGTTCCCTAACTAGTTCCTCACTAACCCTTGGCCTAGGTGCACCTCCCCTGGGATCTAAGGGGGGCTCAGAGGAGGGGTGGCTGTTCCAGTCCCTGCTCAGGAAAGTGGAGGTAAAGAAATAGTTAAATATGTTCACTTTGTCATCTGGTGTGACGACGAAATTTCCTAGTGTTTCCTGCAGGGGCCCACGTTACCCGGAACCTTCTTTTTGCCCCCTATGTATTTAAAAAAGGTCTTCTTCTTGTCCTTGATCCGGGAAGCTAGTCTCAATTCCATCTCCACCTTGGCCTTCCTGACTGCCCCTCTGAATCCCCAAGCAACCGCAGTATAATCCTCCCTGGTGATGGCCCCTCCCTTCCATTGGGTGTGCACCTTTTAGCTAGGAGACATTCCCGGATGCTTTTGGTGAGCCATGGGGGCTTTTGCACCCTCCTGCTCTCTTTAATCCATGTTGGGATTATCCAACATGGATCAAATACCCAAATATGTGAAGACTTATCTGTCTTCACATATTTGTAAAGCACAGATTCTTGTACACCAGAACACTATATGCTTTTCTTGTACAGAGGAAAAGTCTTTGGGCATTTTTTTTTGCTTCAGTACCTTTTTGAATTCTGAAGTCAATTATTACTACATTTTAAAATGTGATTGGTGACTTTTCTGACTGTGTTTCAAAGGCATTATCTTACTTATTATGGCATTGTCTGTATTTTGGTTCTAGAAGTAGATCCAATTTATTAACACTGCTTGGTGAAATAGGCTTGCCACTATTAACCAAGCATGAACCTTTATAACAGATATTAGAGGCCAAATGGCACTTTCTCAGGCCAGTTGAACTAAATGCAACGACTGGTTTTTAAAACATTAGCATTACCGGTCTCAATTTCTCTGTTTCACTGAATTTTCCCTCTGTCACCCAGAGGAACCCTTTTGTCAAAGGAATCTTCAACTACCTCATTAGAGGAGTTTGGGGTTTGTATCCCTGAAGCCATGAGAGGGTGATAAAATCTTCCTGATGGTTTTAAGTAGGAGTAGGGGTATGTCCATAACAGGACCTGGAAGTCAGTGCTACAATGTTGTATTTCCAGTTCTACCATGCATTTGTTTTGTGACCTTGGACAACCTCCTTTTGCCCTTATATAAATTACTTCCCTGCCTTTCAGGTATAGCATACCTTTTTAGTTTCAAATGGGAAATGATATGAAAAAATATTTTTAATTAATATCATAGAAGACATGTTATTAGTTGAAATAAAACATTTCCTTTTCAGATGCCTACACCTTCAGTTGCTATGTGCCCCCCTACATTTGCAGGTAAGGTGCAATGATATCTAATGTGCAATCACACAACTGTGCCCCCTGCAATGCCACACGTACGTGGCAGGAGGCATGACTGTGGGATCATGCATCAGATTTCATTATGGCTTGTTGCTGGTGTGACTACTGTGGTTTCCCGGGCCTGGAGGTTTCAGGCATCCACAGGGCTTGGAGATTGCAGCTGTGCCCCATGACTGCTGGGACCTAGCTGAAGAGAGTCCAGAGAAGGGCAACAATATTATCAAGAGGCTGGAGCACATGACTTTGGAGGAGTGGCTGAAGGAACTGGGTTTATTTAGTCTGGAGAAGAGAAGACTGAAAGGGATTCCCTGAACTGCTATCTTGCAGCATGGGGGGTTGACCCCACGAGATCTTGGTGTCAATAAAACCCACACCAAAACAAAGTGGGAGCAGCACACATGGTGGTAGTGCATGCTGGCCAGAGCCACACTTCAGCTGCCAGTCAGGCTTCCTGCCATGGCTGCAGCCCCAGGAAGCCCCAGAACCCCAGGTAAGGGTTGCTGGACCCAGCCTCCCCTACCCCACCTTGGGTAACCTGCCATGTGCCAGAGCATGCATGACATAGGCATTCCTGGGGGTAAATAGCAGTGGCATAAGGTGTGCCACTGTTACTTGTCCCCAGGGGAAAAAATGGTCACGCTCATCTGGATGCAGCCATCATGTATATCAGGCATGGTCTTAAAGATGTCTCAGTTCTGAAGGAGTCTAACTCGAAGGACATACCTATTGCTGTAGTACGAACAGGACAGTTGACCATAATGAATGTTTGCAAGCCTCCAGTTTTTCAGTGGTTGAGGTCCACATTACTAATTGTAGCATTCCTGGCCAAGCTCCAAGGACAGTACAGGCAACCCCCACTTAACGGTGTTTCGCTTAGCACTATTTTGCTATAATGCTTGTTTTACTAATACCAAATTCCACTTAGCACTCAGCGGGTTTCATTATAATGCTCACAGGCATCATACAGCTGGCAGCAGGTAATGTACACTACAGCACAACGCATCGGCAGCGCACAGCCTCATTGGGCAATTTAGCGCCAATTTGTTTTTGTTGCTGTCTTGGTTCATCAAAAACTTTGTGCTCTGTATTCAGCAATTAATTTTGCCCTTAATTAATTTTGGTTTTGCTTAATGCTATTTCACTTAATGTTTGTTTTTTCAGGAACCAATTAAGGGTGCTAAGCAGGGGTTGCCTGTACTTGAAAACTTTATTTTTAGCAAAACGGTGCCTCTACTTTGTATGCCAGCTTTGAAATCCTACTGATTGAATCAATTCTAAAACTGCTCTGGAATTTCCACATGAGAACTGGGTTTTATATATCGTAAAAGTTGAAGATGAGATACATTGTTCTCAAACTGATCCCAGAAAACTGTGACCAGCTCTTATCAAAGCTGCTTTGAAATGCATTCCCTGAAGTTATTTCCATGTTTATACTCTTTGTTGGCATCCAGAGACAGACACTCTTTTAAAAAATGATGTGAATATAGATGACCCAGACATAAGTAAAGTCACTGAACTCTGTCTAAAAAAAACAAATGAGACAGCAGAGGACCTTGATTTCACTCATTACATTTTCAAAGCCTGAGCTCTCCTCCACAAACATGGAGCAGCTAATCTGGCTAAGACAATAAGTTGTTAGTAAGAGACAATGCTGTTACCTCACACCTTCCTCATAACTTAAAGATCAAGAATGATAAGCTAACTAGAGAGAATGTCCTCAAATTCATTCCAAACATCGGACAAATTCTTGTGATACGTTACTGTTATTATCTCCGTGTACTATTGAGGAAATAAACTAGGCCCTCCTGGTCACTCAATACAGAAAAGCATCTGACAAAGATGGTATTTATCCTGAATATCTGTAAAACTTGAGGACAAAGGGATGAACATGATTGGCAAGCCAATTGATTACCATACATTCAGCAGAAGGCTCCCCAAAAGCTTGTATAGTGGGATATAAATTCCTCAGTTGTGGGAAACCATCAAATTTTTCTGCAAGCTATCATAGCTTTCAATAATTTACTAGTTAATAGAGAGGGTTTCACTAACCCATGTTCTCCCATCCTTGAGGCCAACATGCCAAAGAAACAAGCACAGTTGAAGATGCACTGGAATTGCTATTACTAGCTTCTTTCAATTGCCAGTCACACGGGCTTCCCACAGAATCTAAAAGAACCAGAATGGCACCTGTATATTTACCTGTTGCCTACAAAATAATATGGAGGTATAGGTTACTGCTCAAGGCATCACGTATCATCAAATATTATACTTCTGTTTAACTCCTGGCCACAAAATTGAAAAAATATCATCTTTTGAATGATCACATGAACAAAACCCATACCCTTGTAACTTTGCATAGAAATATGACT
The DNA here is from genome assembly GCF_001723895.1 of Crocodylus porosus. NCBI lineage: Eukaryota > Metazoa > Chordata > Crocodylia > Crocodylidae > Crocodylus > Crocodylus porosus. Next base: position 47,270,558 of record NW_017728949.1, on the reverse strand, counting down.
TTTAATACTGACCTGGGAAAAGACATGAACAAATAAAAGAAAGAACTATCCTCATTTGAAAACTCACAAGTACATCATTGGGTTCAATGTGCATGTGTCAGAAGTAACTGTCATAGCTGAATATGGGTGTCAGTGTTGTGGACAGCAAACAAACCAAATCTCTAAACAAACAGGTTATTGTCCTGAAAAAAAATCATCATTACACACATACACAGCTAGTGAATACAGCCAAATCATGGCCAGCTTGATTTTTACTAAGCCATGAGGACCTCCAGGACTTACTGAAGAGATGGCTGAAATTTTGCAAGCCATTGTGGTATTAAGCTGCAGCTGTTAAAGTATCTTCATTCAATACTGGGGAACATTAGAACTCATTGTAGAATAATGGAAACAAACACCTGATTGTTGATCCCACAAAAAGAAGTAAGCCACAAACAATGATCTGCATTGACTGAACAATGAAAGACAATTCATAATGTGACTGCAGACTCCAGTTGCTAACTATGGACCACACAGTAAATCAGTACACACTTCAATCATTGGTTGGCAGCACAAGTCAATTCTAAAATTCTGCATTCGCTCACTAACCTAGGCAAGGCTATTTCAACTTGCAAGTCACATCTCTTTTTATATGGGAGAAGAATCCTCTGTTTCTATACCAGATTATCTCCAAACTTGAAATACTTTTCTTTTGAACACTTTCTTCTATTGCTACCTTAAATACACCTGAATAAAAGGTAGCCATACTCAAAGCAGCCTTTCATTAATATTTATGACAACACGTTAGTCAAGACATGCTGTAAATCTGTCTGTACCAGTGGTTTTTAACCTGTGGTCCACAGATCCCTGGGGGTTCACAGACTATGTTTAAGGGGTCCGTGAAATACGACTATGAACAATCAAATGTCTGTGAATCAGGGGTGTGCGAAGTGGGCCCTATTCGATTCAGATTCAGATTTGGCTGGAATCAGGGACAGTGATTCAATTAATTGATTCGGATCATTGTCCCTGATTCAGTTTGGCCGAATCCAAATATGAAGATTCCATGCTAATTCAGAGAATTAGCAATTCAGCCATAGACACAGCTTTAAATGTTTTTTCTACATACCTCAAGGTACCAGCACGGCTTGTAAATACTGTGATGCTGGGGCAGATGAAGCATCCCGCAGGAGTGCGGGGGGGCCCTCCATATGCTTGGTGGTGAACCTGGAAGTGGACTGGAAGTACTTCTGGTCCACTTCCGGGTCCACTGGTTAGTGCATGGGAGGCCCCCCCGTGTGCCCCCAGCTCAATGATTGGCTGTAGGGGGGACCCTGGGTGCCCCTCCCAGACCCAGGAGACACCAGTTGCCGAGCCAAGGGGGTGTGGGGGGGGCCCAGTGCACTCTTTGGCAGACCCAGAAGTGGACTGGAAATGCTTCTGGTCCACTTCTGGGTCTGCTGCCGAGTGTGCATCCACCCCAACATTGCAGCATTCACAACCCATCTGGTACCTTGAGGTATGTAGAAAAACTTTTAAAACTGTGACTATGGCCAAATTGCCAAATCTTTCTGAATCTCTCCAAATCAATGTGGGGGGTTCCAATTCGACTCGGAGAGACTGAAGGGTCCTCTGATTTGCTTCAGATTCGGAGATTTGACCAGTGAATCGGGCTGAATCTCTGTCGAATCGAATCAGGGACCAAAGCTTCACACAGCCCTAATGTGAATACCCACACTTACAATTCAAAGAGGTCTGTGCTTCTAGTCGTATTTTTAGGGGTCCACAAATGAAAAAAAGGTTGAAAACCACTGGTCTATACTCAAATCTTTATTTACTATAAAGCTAGTACAATGTTCTGTGAAATGTATTTTAGATTCTAACAATACATGGCATGACTCTACAGTTAATAGATGCGTTACCGCTTGCTTCAGAGAAAGCAGAAGCACAACCAGATTTTAGGATGTCTTAGGAAACTCTTTCTAATATCAATACTCAAACTCTAGTCACTGAGTACAGGAAAAAAATAACGGGCAATGTTTTGTGGTCTGTTAGTAGAGAGAACTCAATATAAGTAATAAACTTCTCAGAGCTATGCTGACATTATTGATGGTGTTGGTGCACAAACAAGGAAGTAAATAAAAACTTGTGTTAATTTCAAGCTCTGTTGGAAACACATGGGGGAAAATCAATTTTTTCCATTTCTATCTGGCCAGCATTATTAAGGGAAAATCAGGTTTCAGGCCTCTTAGAAGGTACTGGAAACAATGAAGAGCTAAAGAACATTAAAAAGCCCTGAAAGTATAAATAAAAGTAGTAGTCTTTTAAACTTTCATTCTCTACATTTAACATGGTATGTGGGACATACAATAACAGGGGTAAGTGGATTATTATAGCCAATTCATTTCCAATAAAATCCAGGAATCCTAAAGAAACATAAAGCAATTAATAATAAAGCTAACAATTTTAAAAATGAACTATTTTCTTACTTGTAAAAATAGCATCTCTACATGTTAATTGTATGTTTTTTACAAAAGGGCATTAGAATTTTTTTTTTTTGCATTATCACTAGAAAACCTCAGTAAAATATTGACCCGCTGCATAAAATTAAGTCTATTTTTGTAATTACATTTGCCTCTATGAATGTTATCTTATATCTCCCTAGGTTTCTGTACTTGTACAAATTCCAAAGAATAGTGATTACGCTTTATTTTTCAATGGAAGAAGGCTCTCACCACTCAAAAATTTAAAAAGGTTTCTTTCTTCTACTATTTCATGATGTTATAATGTTGGCAATCGTTACAGTGTGCCTGCTGATGCCAGAAACAGAGGGAAGCAAGCAACCAAAAAAATTAGTGTGAATAAGGGTCAGTGACAGAGCAAATGGGCCTGATTCCAAAAATGGAAACAATGACCTAGAAAAGCTAGTCACACAAATAAACAAAGAAATGGAGAGAAGAAAAATCTGAAAAAAGGGAAATAAGGAAGGTCCATTAGTGAAAATCTTGTGAACTGAAGTGCTATAGAATCAAAAATAGACTTTAAAAATTCTAGTTGTAGCCATGGTCTCTTCCTAGAGGAGTAACAGTGTAATCCAAACAAGATAAAATATAAGTCTATAACTCAAGAAAGAGAGATTACGGAAAAAGGAGATCTGTATTAGAAGGATTTGTAGGTTTTGAGGGGTAATTTGACAGAGATGGTACTTGGCGACTGTGTGTGTTAAGTAGCTGGGCTAAGAGGAGGCTGTTAGTATATTGTTAACTAAAACCTGCCTTTATATTTCTTATTTTTATTCCCTCAGTGTCCATCCCTGCTGTGAATTGCCCTGAATGACTCCCCAGCATGTATCATGCTGTGATGTCTGAGCTGTCATGGAAACTAGCAGGAGATGACTTACAAAGTAGATCCAGTGATGGGTCAGGCAATCCCTATTTTTAAAAAAATCTTCTTCTAAATAGAAGCCCTGGGTTCTATATAGCTGTCCTTGCAACTGAGGAACATTGTGGCACTACAACTTTTTTGTTTCCTTTAAGCTTGATTTACTTACTTTTGAGGTAGATAATCTGTTCAGTTGATTGTGTAGTGATCAGAGATGAATAAACCTCTTTTTTTTTCCAGTTACATTATAGCTGTAGGTTGATCGTCCTTTGAAGTAATTAATGTTATTATCTGAACAGCAGGTAATTTATGATACCTTAATTGATTTAAGGTAAAAATAGTAAAACCTTTTTGACATATAAATACAATAAAAACCCTTCTCATCAGGAGTCTGACTTTAAAAAAACCAGGGGGACCATGTATTAGTACACACCTTTTCTTAATGGCTTATTAATGTTTTAATGTTTATTAATTAATAGCCTTACAGAAATATTGCTTTTTCAACCTATTATTAATCACCTTTCTGTCATTGAGCAAGTTAACAAACAATTCCAGAATCATCTGCAGTGCTTCTCATGGTAGATGAGGGAGGACTCGGTCATAAATTTAGAGACTCTCTTTTTGAGACAGTTTGCTTTTTGGTAGATCTCAGTACAATAAAAAATAAATCCCAGAGAATGCCACCTTGTGTTGCGGCCCCTTTGTACCAAATAGCAGTTATAAAGGGACAACAAGCCCTGAACCTTTTAAATATCCCCTTTACAAAAACCTCAAGGGCAGTTCTGCTGGCTTCGTGCTACCTGCAGAACTAAATAGCTCTGAGGACATACCAAGGGAATATCAAGAGCACATAAATAAATGACTAGGGCAGTTCTGTTTCCCAGCAATTCTGTACCACTGCAATAACCCTTAGGAGAAACTGCAGCAGGCATACAAAGTTAACCCACGCCAGGCACAAACCAGCTTTTGGCAACTTTGAATATGAGGGCCTGACTGAACGTTAATTTTAAGCAGCTCCTGGAGTCTTTAATCCCTAGATTGCCCATACATCTGAAACTAGTTTTAAGGACACTTTAGGGCTAAGTACAGACAGTCAAAAAGCCCAAGGCTGAATCAATTCATTCTTTGCAGATTAGCTGAAGTTGTGTAGATTGAACCAATAAGCAAGTAAACTGACTACATTTTTGATTCCCGAAATGCAGCCACATCCCTGCAGTATCTCAGACCAGAAGTCGGGGGGCGCTAAAGCACGCCTCCCTGCTTGGATGGAGCAGGCAGCTTGAGCCGAGGCTAACTCACCCACCCTGCAAGGGGGGGGCCTTGTGGAGGAGGTGCAAAGCATCTGAGGATTATGGGGGACTGTGAGTTAACTTGAATCTGGAGGGGAACTGGGACAGAATTTCAATAATTTGATTTAACCTAAATCAGTTAAATCTAATACTACCTCCATCCAGATTTATCTTAAAACAGTTTCGGCCATTTTGAAAGAAGTTTATGTGCACTGATCTTTTGTTGTGTTACAGATTTGAACTGGTTTCCAATCACTTTTACTAGTTTATGTGTAATTTCTGCCCCTTGCTTAGGTGGTTTAACGTTATGCCACTCCAAGGCAGGTTTATCTCTAATCCATGTTACCCAGCTTGTGTTCCATTAATATGTGGCCACTCCCCACCAATAAGCCACCCAACTTGCAGTTCTTTAGCACACCAGGATGCAGTGTTCCCTCCTCGACCCTTCTGTTCTGCGTGGGCAAACTTTCCACCCCCTGAACTCTACTGTCCAGAGGATGCTTCTGGCACCAAACCAACTCCCTCTCCTGCCCCTGGTTGTATGATCTTCCCACCCCCCGGGGTGCAAGCCTGTGCAAGCAGCCTACTGATCACATGCCAGCTAGCCAGATTTTAGGTCATGGGTGGGTACAGGAGTGAAGTTTAGGGGGGTTGGTAGGAAACAAACTAGGGTACCAGATTGGGTTCTCATGAGTTGGGGTTTCCTTCCCAAGGCAGGAACTGTAGCTCCCCCAAAAGGCCCTTCCCTTACCACTCCCACCTCCCAGCCACCCCAGAAAGCATGACTAGAACCCCAGACTCCAATCCAAAATCCTAATGTATTAAAACATGAGATCTTCTTTCATTTATTTCCTCTTTATTTCTTGTTACATTTTTTTGCTTCTTATGTTTTCGTTCAGTGGCTGTCTTCCTTCATTTCACTACCTTTTCCCCCACCCCCCTTCCCTTTTCACCTCCCATTTCATCATCCACCCCCATCCCATTAACTCTCTGCCTCCCAGCTTCATGTCCCTCTGTTCCCCCCAGTCTATCCCTCACCCAGATCAGGGACAGAAGCCTGTCCTGGCTCACCAGCCCTGTCGTGGCAACTCACAGCTGTAGCTTCCAGTCAGGCCCCTGCTCACCAGCCCTGTAGTGGCAAGTTGCAGCTGTGCATATGGGGGGGCAGGGGGCAGGGGGCAGTCAGAGAAGGTGTTTAGCTTTAAGGTGTGACTGCTCCAAACTCATGCTGGCACTAACATCAGTCAACATTTGAGCAGCTCAAAGTGCAATGTGTAACAAGGCCCTGAGAGTTGTAAGCTAACTTCACTGTCTCCATGCAGGTGCTAACATTGGCACAGGAATAATTCTGGCCTAATCTACAGTACTGAAATACTCTCACAGGGTTCCCCTAAACCCTGGCCTTAATTACAAAGTCACAGGAGGACGCTACTACGACAGTCTCCATTTTTGGCAGTTATACCAGAATATATGATATCCCTTTTACTCCTTGTTGCCCCTCTGGAAGTCTTGAAGTAACAAATAATATTTTCATCAATTATGCTGATGCACAAACAAAACAAAGAGGTAAACAAAATCAATATTCCTGAATTCCGCTAAAAGTCAGGTTGTGACAAATACAGAAGGACAACATAGGTATAGGAAAGTATTTTATTGTCAAGTTTCTAAAAGTAAAAATAAAATTCAAAATGTAATCTTCAAAGACATTTGTTTTGTTTTTCTCCTCCATTTATCTCATAGCTCCTAATTTCAAACTGTAGTAGTAGTTGGTTAATAAAAAATATAATAAGAGTGATCAGTATAGTATAATATAAGAATACAAATAACTTCATTCCTTTTGCAGAGCCATAATGTCCAGTAAACACCACTAGTTTGAATGGAATATGTAACATCCTGTGACATTCTTTAAGGAGACATTATTCACAAGTGTGTGAATCTAGGAAAAAGTAAAACAAATTACAAAGCTACATGCATTTCTTGAAGTAAATTACATCTGATATGGACAAGAATACTTTATAAAGAATTTAAAAACCCTTTAAATCAGGGGAGCTCAACCTCCAGTGATCTGCAGAACCTTGGAATCCAGCCTACAAGGCTCCTCATGGGGTGAGAAATCTGGTGGTGGGGAGCAGGGGCAGAACCGTCACCCCTTCCTGCTGCCACAATTCCTAGCCCTATGGGATGGATCTGAGCTGGGCTACGAGACCCTTTCCCTCTGGGCCACCAGCTTGGGGCCAGGCCATGCCCCTTTCCCCCACTATGGGGTCAGGCCATGTCTCTTTCCCTCCACCTGGCCAGGTTGGGACCAGGCCATTACCCCTCCCCTTTCATGGGTGGTTTGAGGCTGGGCCATGTCCCCTCCACACCCCTGACACAGGGCTGGGCTATGCCCTCTTCCCTCTGCCTGGCCAAGGTTGGGGCCAGGTCATTGCCCCTCCCCTCCCCCTGCACAGGGCTAGGTTGGGGCCAGCCCAAGCCCCCTTACACTACATGGCTGGGTTGGGGCCAGGCTGCTCCCCTCCCTGCTCTGCAAGGCTGGATGGGGCCCCACCGGATTGGTGCCCAGAGGGATCAGGCACTGCTATTCAGTCTGCCAACTAAAAAGGTTGAGTGCCACTGTTTTAAACTTTAACACCACCAAAACCCAATAGCACTGATAATCACTTCTGATGAAGAAGTTAGATAATTAGGCACAGTGTCTTCCAGCACCTTTTCTTCTAGTGACAGAACTTTCTTTAAAATGCTAAGATTTTGGGTAGGATTTTCATTCTCTCCCACTGAAAGCCTGTTATAAGAGGGTTTTGCATGGGTAGGCTACATATGTACTGGGAAAAGCAGCTTGCTTTCCCACTCCTGAACTTGAAACCTGAGGACAGAGTTTGAAGCAACTATGGCCAATTGACCATGCTGTGCAGGAGAGGTGTTGGTCCAGTGAAGGTGTGTCTGGACCCATTTCACAAATCCTGGATTGCTGACATTGTCTAATATGCTTTTACAGAGGCTTCAGCTGTGCAGCTTTTCTGCTTCCCACAATGTGGATTGTGCTATTTCTGGTACATTTGGGATTTTCCATTATTATAGGAGAGGCTGCAGGATCCAACCCTTAAAATAAAGCCCCACTGAGCTGCAAATTGCTTCTTTTTGTTTAACAAGGTTGATCAACACCAATCCAGAGGTTGCTTTGATTGGCATGTGAGTCACCTGACTGGGCTGCAGGGTAATGCTGAATGACAGCTTGGGTAGAATATCAAACAAAGGATTTAATGGTATGAGATGTGGAAATAGTTTGGTTTTGATACACGGCTGATTTTGAGAATCCTGGAAGTAATGTTCTGAGTTATAAGATGTGCTATGCCTTTGCTCTATAATTCCTGTTTAAAAGTATACATATTAAAATAAGCTACAATGGGGTAAAACAGTCAGCAGCTCATTATTTCTCTCCCATGAAGGAAATAATTCCTTTGAGTCCAAACCTTTGTAACTATTCACATTCCATGACTCATATACATACACGAAGCTCTGTACTGACAAGCTTTGCTGCAGCTTCTGTGCAGTCACAGTGCTCTTCTGAAGAGTTGCTGTTCCAAGGCAAATGAAGTATTTGACAGATGGTGGTAGCCCTGTTAGGTATGTTTTACCACAGGCCTTTAATTCAGCACTGGTGTAGTTAAAACAATGAGCCAAAATGTGCTTTCGTGACCAAAAGGAAACGGGGGCTCCTCCAGACCAGGCATGCAGAAAATGGGGTATGACTATGGGGCCACTGCTATCCCCTTGATTCCCACAGCTTCTGCAGACTGTGGTCTATAAGATTAAGATAAATGAGGGAGGATGGCAGAGTCTAAATAACCAGCCCTTGGTGAATGGAGGGCCAGTTAGAGGCATATCGCTGTTTCCTTAATCTCACAGATCTCTTCCAGGACAGGTTTGGACCTGTATACTTAGGATGACCATATGTCTCAGATTGGCCAGGACAGTCCTGGTTTTTGGAGGCTGTCTCAGCGACCCAACCATTGGAGAAAATTGAAGCAAAACTCCTGAATTGGCACAAACTCGCCCTCATGTGCCCAGCTCCTGGTTCAGCTAGGCTGTGAGCACGTGCTCATGCAGTAGAGTTGGGGTAGGTGAGGAGGAGCCACAGAGTCATGGGTGTGTGTATATGGCAGGGGGGATGTGCCATGCTGTCCTGCCCAGCTCTGTCCCTGAGCCGCGGTGTTGGGGGGGATTGTGTGCACATGCACTGGCACCCCCTCTATCCCGGATTTCCCTCATATTATTAGAGTCACCCTATGTATACTTTCCTGAGTTTCTTGTGACATGGGACTTCTTTAAGAACGTTACATTCAGTCAAGGTCAGTAAGGCTAGGTACAGACATTCAAAAAGTCTGAGGCGAAATCAGTGCAGCTTTCTGTAAGCAGCATAGTTTAAATCAGTTATGAATAGAAGACACATTCGCCTTTTAGCTGAGGGGAGCAAAACTTAGACCCAATTTCACCATTTTTAAGCAAATCTACGCATGCTGAACTTCTGCTCTGTTACAGGTATAGACCGATTTCCAGTCACTTATACCAGTAAAAGTGCAATGTCTGTACCTGGCCTTAGAGTCCTGGCAGCATCAGTCACTCCATTGGAGTTTTGCTGCCACAATGTGACAAGAGAGACTTGGGCTTTAATCTGTCGTGGAAACCTGTGCGGGTCTCTGTTTATGGGAGCACAAATGCAGCTTCCCCAAGAGAAGGTTTGGCATAAGCTCTACATGGGGATTCTTCTGGTGACTTTCTGCGTCTTAGTCTCCTCTGAGGTTTTGCTGTGGGAGGGAGAATTTTTAGCATCCTTATTGTAATGTAACCTTTTCAGAAATCCCAGCTTCCAGCATGGAAGGATAAAACATTGTTTGCAGGGTTGGATTGCTCGACTGATGATATATATTTTGTATTGTCTGTTTACAGAAGTAACATTTTCCTGGGAACCAGTTAGCTGTGTATGTTTCTGAATCATTATTACTCTAGCCTCCTGTTAGTCTTTCTTTCCCTTTTATGTTTCATTGTATATAATGCCACCCAGAAAATGTGATAAACACATTCTTTTTCCTTTCCAATTTTTGTTCTCCTCCATCTGCTAAACATTTTATTCTGCTGTTTTCTCACTGCTGCTGCAGCAAAAATGTCTGCCTTTTGTTTATTTCTCTCTACACTAGAATCATGACATCATCAATAGTATTAGCAGGGGAAAATATGTAGAGCTGTGGCTAAACCAGCTGTTCGTTAGCAACTTGTCTAGGCTGTCTCTATTTCTCCTTATTAATGTATATGGTTATTGTGTTTCCTGCTTAAGAGCTGTAGAAGGTCCTTAGCCATGAGCCATCTGCTCAGTCAGTGTCTTCAGTTACTTTGGTGTGATCATATCAAAATGGTGGCATTTAAATAAAGGTTTTGAATCTGCAGGAACTGTATCACCAGACAAACCTGCCTTCATTGTGGGTATTTTTTATCATATACAGGCTAATTTTACCTTTATGTGTCAAGTGCATACTCCTGTTTTGCAAATGCTGATAGCATTTCTGTGTGGTTGCTGTTTCCTGAATGAAATAGCCAACTTATTGTATTCTCATCCGACCTGCGTTTTCTTTACACTTCAGAGACTGCCTTTTGGTTGCATTACTGCAGGCCTGTGTTTAGTATGAAGGGCCTAATCCTGATGCCAGGGCAGTAGTGAGAGCTTTGCCATTGATTTCTCTGGCATCAGAATCAGGCCCATGGTTCTCTGTGTTCATGCAGCAGAGCCTGATCCTGCTCCCTTTGAAGTCAATGTTAAAAATTACTCCAATGGAAGCAGGATCAATCCATTCAATAGCAACAAGCTGTCAATTATTCTAATGAGGAAGATGTTGAAAGGAATAACAAGTAGGTATTTTCCATTTGTAGAATATTAATGAGTAAACACAGTGTTCCCGTTTGCCATTTATATTTTCAAAACGCTATAAATAATTCTAGAGATAATTAACTATTTTCATAGAAAACCTGTACCTTTGCACTGTAGATATTATAAATAATTATTTATGAGGTATACGTCTTCCGAGGAAAAGAAAGGTGTTCAGTTATTGTGAGCGACACTATGTTAAAATTTTTAATTACGCAAACTAAGAATGTTTTGTGCATGCTTTCTGAGGTAGGAAGCAAGCTGCTTCAGAGTTATCTGAAATAAATCATTGGTGGTAATAATATTAGTGATAGTCATTAACGTGCATCTTTTTCATGCAGGTACTTTCATGATTTAAAAAAAATATAATTATCCCCCCCACACACATATGCAATTAAATAAAAAGGAATTTTATAAGCAAAATGCAATAACTGAGTATCAGCAGCTTTATAAGAAGTAGATGCAAGGCTCCATCAACGAGTATAATTTATCATGTAGATTCAAGCCCTGATCCTGTGAACTTTGTTCAGCTGAGCAATCCTTAGATGCCTGCACACTTTAATTGAAATTAGTAAGACTAGTTGTGCACCCTTGACTGATGATACAGTGATAAAATGAAGGTGTCTGTTTTCTGGAGAAATTATCATCATCCTGTATGTGTGGATAAATCCTGGGAGCATACGTATGTAGGCAAAATATGACCTCCTCGGAACATTAATATAAATGTACGTGTTTTGAGAAATAACACAGACAGTTCAGGTTATCACTACTGCCCACAAAAAATGTTATTTATTTCTTTAAACTTTTTTCAGTTCCTAAGGAAAGCGTTTCTGTAAAGAGGGAGAAAAGGAGTTGTGAAGGGATTTCCATTATTTGTCTGTCCTTAATGAGTTAAATTTATAATTTGTTATTACATCCTTATAGTAGACCTCAGCTGATAAAAATATCCATAGACAGTGAAATCAGTGGCATGCCTGGCTTTCTCAGACAAAACTCCCATGTGATCACATAGACAGCCTCAGTGAGACTGAAGCTGCTCAGCAAGCAGTAGGTAATGAGTCTTTGTGCAGAGTGAAGCTCTTGTCGCTGAACAATAAAGCATATGGTACCAGCAATAAAACACAGTGCTGGGAAATTTAAGAAGATTCCGCTGGAACTAGGAAGACAGGGAATATGTCACACGTTATAAAATGATGATCAATCTGTTTCGGTTCCTAATTAATAAAAAGGGTGCATGGATTGGAAAAACACCAATTTGAACAGGTCAGTTGTTTTACAGCTTATTCACTCACTGGACTGTTTTGAATTTGTTCGGTATTTAGGTATATATGCTCTTTAAAAATAAAAACCATTTTTTGCATTTGGTAAGGAGGAGTTTGAATGATGCATATCCATTTGAAGCCTAGCTAAATGAATTGTGTAAGTACTGTAATCAGTTTTGTTGTACATATGTTTTTGCTATTATTACCCTGCAATCAAAAACTTCATTTATCCATAAAAAACGGAATAGTCAGAAATAAAATGAAGACTAAAATGGATCACTTTGCCAACATGGAAGTAGAATCAAATATTTAGTAGCAATAATCTATTATTCTGATGCATCTATAAACTCAATATTTTTTGGATGAGAAACATGTGGCATCTCTGCTATTTCTTTTCCATTTTAAAAAAATATTCATATCAATAGCAAATGCACTTTTATTTTTCATTATGTTTTTCCTGTTGTATTTGGGAAATGGTGCTTTTAAAACTATATGTACATACAAATAAATGATTCATTATGAAACTGTGCACTCAGGTCATTTTGACAATATTATTACAACATAGTATGTTTTATTGTATTTTTCAAGACAAAGGTATTCATTTCAGTTACTAAATCTTATAGTTAATTTAATTACATACACTTTTTTGTTTATAAAAATAGGTCCAAAGATCCTAGTGGCCTATGATTGCCTTAATACATAGTGTAGATATTGAATTTGCCTATTACATTAGTGGTATAGAAATTGACTCTATCAGCTTTATTCAAACTTTCTGTTCCTGAATGATTTGACATCAGTGTTTTTCTCATTGCTCAAACACTTCAAAAGGCACAAGACCATAAACCGACAATTACTGAAAGAAACTGAATTACTCATTTTTAATGAGTAATTCAGCATAAGGAAGTTGAATCCTTTAATAGGTAGGATGCTGTGTGTAAATGGGGGGGTGGTGAGGGAGGGAGGGACGGAGAGGGGAGAAGAAGCAGAAAATAAAACACTGAACCTCCTTCCTAAAGGCACACCAACATTTCTGTATCATTTCAATTGGGATACATAATTTTTACAAATAACATCTCTAAACGGTTTACCAATATAAAATCTTCATGTTCTACTTCTAGATATTAACAAATACCCATGCATTTACAATGTTGGCATAGTATTTAATTGAGATTTGTGTTAGGAAGGACTAGTAATAATTTAACTAATTATTAAGGAATTCTGCACGTGATCTGTTTACACTAATACAGTTTTACTATTGTGTCTGCAACTCATAGTAATTCACACTGAGACACTTGCAAAAAGCTATGCATTAAGTGCCTGAATTTCAAAATAAAATACAGATTGATCTATAGATAAATATTTTACTTTATTAAAATGTATGGAAGGCTACATTTAGACACAGAGGGCAGTTGTTGACAATCATATGTTAGCTTGCCACATGTATTTAAATGAAATATTTGACTATTTTGGTCTTCTTGTAAACCAGCTGCTGCAGATTGATTTTCTTTTTGGGTGCTGCTTAATACGCTTGAAAATGAAAACATTTACCTATTAATAACTACAACAGGAGATATTTTTTGACTTACCAATCAAACCAGTATGTAGTGGTTATAACACCCCCCCCCCCCTTCCCTCCAGCTCTCCAATGATTCAGGTATTCTAGCTGAACTGCAGCTCTACAATTTCTTACCCAGCATTCCCTTCTTGTTGCTGGCAGGCCTTCACCAGCCTTATGTAAATGAGACAAGCACAGTAGCTTTGACTGCAGAAGGGGGAGAAATGAGTTCAAAGGTCACAGGGCTGGTGGAAGGCTGTAACAGTTGACTGAAAAAAATATACTGGGTACTGCAGCGGTCTGTTGCTGGTATAAAATGAAGCAGACTTCGCTTTGTATCTTAAGAAGTTCTTTGAGCTTTTCTGCAACAATTGTTTAACACTGTCTGCAGGTATGATTGAGAGAGTATATGCTGTGCATAATTTGCTTCTGCAAATGCTTGGTTTCAGACAAAACTTTTAAAGATCGTTTAATCAGGCTTGCATTTGTTTTGGTTTTGGAATTGTAATTCTGTTGCCTGACATTGACATGGAATGTTCCTACTTCGTTCATTAAATAGATTCTGCTTTAATGAGTTTAACAAACATTATATATAGGAAAGTCAAGTACAATTTAATAAAATTGAATCATATTTAAAATCTTTTAACCTTTTGTGCCTCTTTGAGGGGGGATGCGGGAAAGCCATTCCTATTGGAGGCTGGTTGTTTTGATTTATTTTTACCTTCCATTAAAAAAAAAGTACCTGTTTGTGATTTCTGTTTGGCAGGAATTTGTTAAAATCATGCTGTTTTGAAACTAAGAGCTATTTTGGTAATTTCTTGCTTTTTTTTATTTTTTTTTGACAAACCTAAATTTCTTTATTTACCTCATCATACTTGTTATTAATTAAACTAAAGTCTGGATGTTTTGTACTCAGAGATACTGCAAGAAGTTTCTTTTGTTTCATTTGAATCATCCTTTTTTTAAGAATGTAAGAATTTCTTTAGCTTGACATCTGCATTATGAAAAGGTGGAGTTTTCCCCAGGCGACATATACTGCTTTTACATGTGCAATGTAGAGTGAAATACCATTTTATTTGTTGCTATACTATTTTTGTGTCTTATTAGGGAAACCCTCTAATCTTTTTATTAGATGTTTGTGGTGGTGGTTTTCTTATTTTACTCTCTTGGCACAGACTGTTTTTAGCTTACTGTATCAATGTGTCAATTCATTTTTATCTTTTAGCTTTAGTATGCTTGCTTTGATTAAAAATAGGTCAGAAATCATGCTTAATTTTACATGCTATAAGACTGAAGTAAATCTGGCCTTTTGCAGACCATTTCTAGCCGAATCTCCTGTCTCGTCCCAGAAAAATGGTCCCATTGAAATCAGTTATTTTCTGTGAGACTTGGATAATCTTTTCTTGCACTCTACCTACAAGCAGCCTTTATTCAGAGGTCCCATATATTTTGAGATTTTCAAAGGAGTAAGACACTCTCACCCTTCCTTAAAAATACCTGCCTGGTTGTATCCCTGGTTGCAACAGTAAGTGTTGCAGGATCAAGACATGCTTGCCTGAGTAAAGTGAAAGGAAGCCTGATTAAAGTGTAACATGCTATAAAATCTTGACTGTGTCAAGGGAAAAGGAAAAAAAAAATACTCAAAATGGATTCAGTCCTATAAAATATCTCTCTGGTCCAGTACCAGCAAAAAATATCAATAGCAGTATTCATTTGCTATATGTTAAGCACGTGTTCAAGTGTTTTCCTGGGTCAGGGCCAGAGTAGCCAGCACCTTACAGATCAGACCATGTATGCTATATATCATCTAGAATCCAATCATGCAAGTGCTCTGGCTAGGATTCTCAGAGGCATCTCAGAAAGTTAACTGAATTTCAATAGGAGGAAGTCACCCAACACCCTGAAAATCCCAGTATCTATTGTCTGGACATAGTATTGAAGCCAGTTTGGAAGCCATGAGAGGTGAGGCTCTGATGTTTGCACATCTTAGTTTCCAAAAAGAAAAGTGAGGAGAATTGTATACACCTTAATGAGCAGAACTGAATGAGAAAGAATGTCTTTTGCAGTTATTTCATAACATTGCTTACCTCATCAACCACTGCTTCATATGAAACACAAGATTAGTAAGCAAAAAGGATATTATCTTCAATATTCACCATCAAGTAGAAAGAGACAGAATAACCATGCACATGATTAAAGTAACAGGGTAAATAAAGCAATATTTAATCAGCTAATTTCCATACTTTTTATAAAACAAATGATACATTTTAAAATTAAAATTAATGTATGAGATTAAATACTTACAGTAATCACATACCTGGATAAATTGAACAGTGTCCTCTAAAATGACAAAAGGTGCTTCATGTTAGATGAGTGGTCCATACTATTACAATGAAATTGTAACATTTAGGTATGTGCATCCTTTACATATATGTATAAAATGTATGTATATCCTATACCTATATGTAAAAGACTTACATATACAGAAGCAAAATGGCTTTCCTTTGGAAAAGTTTATACTACTGTAAATTCTGGGGGTTTGAATGTGTTATCTGTAATCCTAATTTTATTTTAGAAAATGAAAGAAGTGATTTCAGATATTTTTCTGTGACTTCTTTGGCACATTGAGTTACCACTGCTATTGGGGTTTCTGAAATACTCTTCATTAAAAGCCTAGACTCCAATAATGCAATAAATTTGTAAAGAGATTGCTTTTCTTTATTTTGAATGCTAGCTAGTAAGCTTTTTTAAAAAAACAAAACAAAACACTATTTTCCCCTTCACCTCTAGTACATCATTGTGAACAGAGACTTGATTCTGCCCTTAGTTACACTGTAACACCCTTGACTTCAATTGTACAGCTTCTGATTTACCCCAATGAGAGAAAGGTCTGAATATGCCCACTTTTGTCTGAGTAGGTAAAACAAACAAATGATTTCATCTTGTTCAGTAGCCTTCTTTGTCTAGAAACTTGTCTTGATTCATTTAGTAAAAGGAGGAAATAACTTTTGTTTAAAAATATCCCGTTTATTTTGGCTAGACAAGATATTTGGATTAGCCAGAAAAATAATTTATAGTTTGAGGCTTAACTGAGAACATAAAATCCCAAATTTGCATTCTTTCCCCCTCCCATCCCCATTTTAAAGATGTTTCTTTAAAAAGATATTTATTGAAAATGTCCCTACCTGCTGGGAGGTTCATCCCCAGAGAAATTGGACATGTTCTCCACAAGATAGTAATAAATGAATTTACTGCATCTAAAACTCTCCTACTTGTTCTTAATAGATACTTCTAATAACTGAACCTTGAAGTTTAAGCACTTATCCCATTGAATGAACAGATGGCAGATCATGCTGAAGTGAGACAGGTGTAATCTATTGCGAAGTCCGTAAAGCTTTTTGAAAGATAAATTGTCTCATTCTCTGTCAGCCGTCTATCTTTGTCATCGCTCTGAACCAATTACAAAGTTGAGACAAATTGCATTATAAGTGTGCCAGACTCTCAACAAAATATTGTAGACCTTTATAACAGCTGAACATTTTTCACTAGAAAAATCTGTAAAATTTTGTTTCCATTTGACCAGTCTTATGAGAGAGCTTTGATTGTTGCTGTTTCACTTTGTTGCTCTTGGCTCTGATGGATGGTTGAATATATAGCTTGCAGACAAAAATGACCCATTTACAAGTGTACACAAATAGGAAAAAGATTTGCCAGGTGAAAATGGGTCTAGAAAAATAATGTGGCTTTAATTTCACACACTCCCCCCCCCAAAATTGGCTGCAGCTACTAATGAAAGCTAAGATTAGCATGAGTTGGGAATAGTGAAAAAACAAAACAAAAGAAAAACCTAGAAAATAGCTGCTGATTTCCTATTATAGGTTTAGATGTAATTCACTCTTGCATTCAACTCCCCTCCCCCTCCCAACAGCCAAAGAAAGCTGCAATCCCAGTGCCCTTGTTTCTTTTTTCCATCACTTCATATTAGCCTTTTTGAAAAACAAGAAGAAGAAACAGTGCAAAATGAAAAAAGAGATGGACAGAAATCTGGGTCAGCCTAAAAGTGACAAAAATACTTGAAATGTAAGTTTTAAGTGATTTGGGAGGAGCTTGCCCTTTTTCAGGCTTTTTTAAATGCAGGGAATTGTAAGCATGAACGCATCTTCCATTTATAAGAAATAGAAGGCAGGATGAATTTGCTCCTTGTAGACTAAATCAAAGTAGATGTATAGCACAAGCGTTTATGAGCTAAAGCTCACTTCATCAGAAATACCAGATTGGTTGCATTTTGGTTCCCATATACAACTTTTAGCTAATATAATACCAAACTATTTTGTGAACTTTTTAACTATGTTTCTTGGTCAAATTTGACACAGAATTACATCTTCTTTCCCATGAAGGAAGGGGGCTTCTATCCAGCAAGCAGTATTGGCTGATGCAAATAGAGAGTGCTAGCTCCATAGTATTGATGCAGCCACTCTCTAAGGATCTTCTGATGGAGTGGGTAGAAGCTGAAGAAGGGCTAGAGGCTATATGCGGTACCATTCTGTACACAGTATAGAAATTTGATAGAGCACTACTGCATGGGAACCACAGCTGCCATTAGTGTGCTGCAGCCAGTTTTGGAGGAAGCTGGGGGAAATTAAACCACGTTATTTTTTGCAAGATCCATTTTAACCTGACAAGGTATTTTTGTGCACTAAAAATTACACTATTTCTGTCAACTAGTCCAAGAAGCAAAGAAAACTAGTCTGCATGGGGCAGCAATAGCCTATTATTGGTACCTAAACTAGCTACTTTAAAGCAAGCTCAGGTATCATATTACACTATTGATACTGCTGGTTAGACCGATCAGTAAAGTCCCCTCCACTTAAACTATCATGGACTTCTTCTGGGTCCCACTGCAACTGTGTTATGTTGCATACTGTACACGATATGTCACATAGCCATACGGGGAGTAACCAGAGGTTTGTTATCTGGGAAAGAAGAGGTCGAAAGAGGCCACAGGTCTCTCTGTCTTGTGAAGTAAGGCTGGATTTTTGAGCAGATCTCAAGGACCTCAAGTTACTGGGAACCTGGCCATACTGCTCACTCTGTGCCCCTAAGACAGTTCCCACCTGAAGGACTTTTGCTTGGAAGTTTTGGGAGGGCAGAACATGTTGGTCCAGCAGTGGCTTTCCCTGTCAGAATAGGAATACAAGCTTTGAAAATGGACTCATCTTATCTTAGATGAGTGCCAGGATTTTAAAGTTATTTTACATGGATTTTGTTTTTGGACATATACACAGCAGGCTTCTCTTTTAATAGAACGCAGGCTTTTGGTAGCTTTGGCTGTGGGATAGCAGTCCTCAGCAAATGCCATTGTATAAGGCTAAATACACAAGCGTATCGTTTTCTACCTTGGTCATTCAAGGGAGAATTTTAATTGTGGCAGATTTTTAAGAAATTCAGAAGTCATGGTGGAAAGGAAAAAAGTTGTGGCATGTCAGAAATTAATGTCACATGCTATGTACTTTGGTTTCTACCCATTTTTCAAAGATCCTTACTTTCACCTTATTTTAGCGTTAAAGGTAAAAACAATGAGACTCATTTTCAGCAGATGGTCTAACAGCTGATCTTTCTAGTCACAAAATAACCTCTTATATTTTAAAAAACATTTTTGTGAGAGAAGGGGGCCTCCTGGCCCCTTGGGGACTTAACATTCTCACAGAGAGCCCATTTGCTGCTCTTTTGTGTTGCCAGAGTCATTGCTGAGCTCCTGCTGGCTATTAACTTCCAAATCAGCTCAGGGTTTAACTTTGTGGTTTTCAATTAAGTCTGTGCAAAAGTTTACTGTCATAGCCTTCCACAAACACATTCACATGCAAAAATCACATTTTTAGTTGTGGCTCTTCTTTTAAAACAAAACAGGAACATTAGGAAATATTAACACTGTTTTAAAGATAAAATCACCACTGTTTGACAGAGAAAATGCAGTAAAATAAATAGTATGAAAAAGAGTCTAGGGAGACTCTTAAAAGTACAGCTTCTATAACTCTCATGCTTCCACAGTAATGCTTTTCACAATGGCATGTGGTAGATAATTAATTTTGTCCCAGCAGAGTCCTCTGACTGAGATGTTGAATGGTCATAAGGCAGTTATAAGTCAGCAAACACTGTGGGGAATAGGTTAGCTGCTTAGTTTCTATTCATCACTTTCCTGGTGACAACACTGTCTTAGGAATTGGGTGGGTATTCACATATTATTAGAACTCTGCCTCGTCTGTCAAGCCTCCAAAAAGATTTTCAGTCTAAAGTTACAAAACGAAGGGAAAGTATATTTCACTTGTTTTTATTTTCCTGTTGCCATCGTGTTTTAAATGGTAAGCTCAAAGCACCGCCATGTTGTAGCAGACTTTAAGTCATTTATGTTTTCCAGTATAAGTCTTTTTACTAGTATTGTTCTCTGGGGATTGATGGATCCCATCCTCTTAAATACCATTGTATCAATTTCTGTTTGATATGTGATGATGGTAAACTAAAAAGAAATAGACTCAGAGGCAAATATTCATATTACCAATATTACTAAAACTTCTTGGCTAGGGACAGAAGTGTCATAGTTTCATAGACGTAGGGTTGGAAGGGACCTATTAGATCATCAAGTCCGCCCCCCTGCCCTGGGCAGGAATGAGTGCTGGGATCATTCAGGTGTCTGTCCAATCCTTTTAAACACCTCCAAGGAAGGGGATAGCACAACCTCCCTTGGAAGCTTATTCCACATTTTGGCAGCCCTCACTGTAAAGAATTTTTTCCTGATGTCCAATCTGAATCTGGTAAACATTGTATCCCCTATTTCTTGCTGCCCCCACCCCCACTGATGAGTTTGTAGGCAACCATGAGAACACCTCTCAACCTCCTCTTGCGGAGGCTGAAGAGGTTCAGGTCTCCCAATTGGTCCACATAGGTTTTTTTCTGTAGGCCTTTAACCAGATGAGTGGCCCTCCTCTGAACTCTCTCCAGGCCATCCACATCCCTCCTGAACTGCGGCACCCAAAACTGGATGCAGTACTCCAGCTGCTGCCTGACCAATGTCACATAGAGGGGAAGTATCACCTCCTTAGACCTGTTTGTGATGCACCTACTTATGCAAGAAAGGATGCAGTTAGCTTTACTTATTACCTTATCACACTCATGCTTATTTTGGAGTTGACTACAACTCCAAGATCCCTTTCCTCAGTTGTGCTACTTAGAGTGGTCCCTCCCAGGCTAGAGGAGTGTTCATGATTCTTCCTCCCAGATGCAACACATGACACTTATTCTTGTTAAATTGCATCCTATTCTGTTCAGCCCATTTCCGCAGCCTTTCCAAATCAGCCTGGATTCACTCCCTCCCGTCTATTTTGTGTACCTCGTACCTCCCCCATAGTTTGGTGTTGTCAGCAAACGTGGACAGGGTGCTTTCTACTCCCTCATCCAAGTCATTAATGAAGATATTGAACAATACCGGTCCCAGGACAGAGCCTTGGGGGACTCCACTGCCCACATTTCTCCAGGTAGAAACCAACCCATCCACAACTCTCTGGGTGCATCCCATAAGCCAATTTTCTACCCACCGGACTGTGTAATAATCTACAATGCAACTGATTAGTTTATTTATAATAATTGGGTGTGACACTGTGTCAAAGGCCTTTTAAAATTCTAAGTAAATAACATCTACCTCTATTTCTTCATCCAAGCATTTTGTGACCCAGTTATAAAATGAAACCAGGTTAGCCTGCTATGAACCCATGCTGATTGCCCCTTAACATCATTTTACCTGCTGGTCCCCCACAAATGTGTTCCTTAACAATTTTCTCAAAGGTCTTGCCAAGGATAGAGGTGAGACTAACCAGTCTATAGTTACCCAGTTCCTCCTTCCACCCTGTCTTGAAAATAGGAACCACACTGGCCCTTTTCCAATCCTCCAGGACCTGTCCTGAGCACCACGAGTGCTCAAACAGTTGTGCCAGTGGCTCCACTATGACTCCAGCTACTTTCCTAAATACCCTAGGATGAAGATCATCAGGACCTGTTAACTTAAATACATTCAACCCCTCCAAGTGCCCCTTTACTAGGTCAGCTCGAACAGTTGGTGGGTTTGTGTCTATACTGGGCTTACCTAAGGTCCCAATGGGATGCGTATTTGTCTTCATGTCCAGGAACACGGATGCAAAGAAATCATTTAGAAGCTCTGCTTTGGCCGTCCTATCTGTTATCAGTTGCCCTAGTTCATCCTGAAGGGGCTCTAAGTTACCCTTCACCTTCTTTCTGCTTCCTATGTACTTAAAGAATGACTTTTTGTTATCCTTAACTTTTGCTGCCAGCCTAAGCTCCATTTCTGCTTTGGCTTTCCTCACTGTTTCCCTGCAAGCTCGACCTAAGCATGCATACTCTTTCTTGGTGGTAGCCCCCTGCTTCCACAGCCCACAGTCCTCTTTTTTTTCTCTCCAGGCTCTCCTGGATTTTTCTGCTCCACCAAGAGGGTTTCTTTGGTTTTTTGCTCCCTTTTGTGTGTACTAGGATGGTCCTTTTCTGTACCTGCAGGATTAGTCCCATAAGAAATGCCCACCCTTCCTAGACTCCCATCTCTCTGAGGCTTTTACCAGTCAGTCCCTCCCTAACTAACCTCTGAACTTGTTGAAGTTGGCCTTCCTAAAGTCTAGCACTTCTGCCCTACTAGTTATCTTCCCTACCTTTCTCCAGCTATTGAACCCTATCAATAGGTGGTCACTATCCCCTAGGTTACCTTACGCCTGTAGATCCCCTACCACGTCATTCCCTGTGGCCGGTACCAAGTCTAGTATGGCATTTTCCCTAGTGGGAATGTGTACCTCCTGCAATAGGTGAAGGTCCTATAAGGGGGTTAGAAACTTTCATGAATGGGCACACCTGGCTGCCTATTTCTCCCAACAGATGTCTGGGAAGTTGAAGTCATCCATGATGACCAGGTCCTTTGAGTGTGCTGCCTCTGAGAGCTGACTTGAGAATTCTAGGCCTAACTCATCCCCCTGGTGTGGGGGTCTACTACAGACCCTTTCACTCTGACCCCCCTTTAGCCTGACCCAATTTGCCCTTCTTCCTGGCTCAAATTAACAAAACAAGATGTATACTGCTTCTTAACGTAGAGAGCAACGCCTCCCCAGCTTTTTTCCCCATTGTGTTCTGTCTATACCACCTGTAGCTCTCAATGTCCACTGCCCAGTCATGGGTAGGATTCTACCAAGTTTCTGTTAGCCCAACCAGATCAAATTCTTTATTTGCAAGCGGTAATGCAAGTTCCTCCTGGTTGTTCCCCATGCTCCTAGCATTAGTATAGAGGCATCTAAGCCACCACAATAGGTGCCCTTGCTACTTCCCCATTCTGATGCTTAGTGGGGCCCTTTGTACTTACCTGGACTGTTCCAGCACCTGGCTTGAGGTTCATTGTTCCTGGCCTCTCCCTGTTGTCAACATCCCTGTCTCCGATGAACCTAGTTTAAAGCCTGGCATAGGAGATCAGCCAACCTGTAAGAGAACAGACTGTTAACTCTTGGAGTGAGATGTAACCTGTCTCGCCCAAACAAGGCCTTATCCTGGAAGTGCAGGTTGTGGTCAAGGAATCCAAACCCTCCACAATGGCACCAGCTCTGAAGGGGAAGAGGGGTAGCAGTACCAAACTGGGCTGGTGTGTTCATCCCCTCCCCCACACCTCTCAAAGGCAGGGTCTGGAGTTGGGGTGGGACTGAACTGATCCCATCCCAGTAAGCCAGGCTACAGGGGAGTGAGAAGCCTCCAGTAGAGGCTTTCACCCTCCTCCACACTGGGTAGACCCCAGCTGCAGGTGCAGGTGCCCAGCTGGCCTAGTGCATTTCCCTATATGGCCCCCACCTCTAACAGGCAAGGGCTGGGTAAGGGGCAGGCTGAGCTGACCCCAGCCTGGCAAGCTGGGCTGCAGGAGAATGAAAAACCCTATTGGGATCTTTCTCCCATGGTGGGAAGACCCCAGGTGTGGGGGGGCTGGTGCCAGTCTGTGTGTGTGCATGTTCCCCACCCCCATCCCCTCTCAGGCATGGCGCTGTGGAAAGGGCAGGGCTGAGCACAGTTGGTGGAAGACTGGGGCTAATGGGGCTCAGCTCCTCTCCACCAAATGCAGGGCAGTGGGTAGGACCGCAGGACAGCCTGGCTGCGGGCTCTGAGCAGTTGCAGCAGGGGGAGAAAGGCACGTACACGGCCAGGATTGCAGCCCAGAGTATGGGTCACTGTCTGCCCAGCAGGCAGGCAGGTACCAGTTGATTTTTGTGAAGGAGCTGGGGGGAGCAGATCAAAGCCCCCATGGTGAGGGAGGTCATGGGGCAGGGGCAAGGGCAGGGGCTGGGGTAAATAGAAACCCGGTGGGCCAGGTGGTGGGACAGTTGGAGCCAGCTCATCCTGGGACATGGGGGGGTTCCCACCACTGTGTACACCCCAGTGGAGGCCCAGAGGGCAGGTGCCCCTCGATCTGTGTGTAAGGCAGAGGTGACTGTCACAGCGCACTGGGTTTTCTGCATTGCTGCAGCTGCCCCAGGAGTGGTGCCACACCACGTGCCTGTGGCTGCTGGGTTGCGCTGCGCCCCCTGCCTGGACACACATGGCATCGCACAGCTCTTGAGGCAGCAGGGAGCAAGGCCCAGCATGCAACAGCAGCCACCTCCACCCCATGCACAGATCGGGGGGGGGGGGGACACGTGCTCCCCAGGCCTCCACAGTGGAGGGAGCCCCCCCTGTGGTGCTGGATGAGCCACCCAGGCTCTGATTGACCCATTACCCAGCCCCATTCACCCCAGCCCCTGTCCTTGCCTGTGTCCTTCTCCCTCCCTCCATCTGCCCCCCACATTGCCTTTTCCCCTCCCCTCACCCCTTCCCCCACCTGTTGGGTATGGGGGGGGTGTGCGCATGTACTCAGCCCCCCCCAAAATATTTTTTCTCCTTCTGCCTATTGGGCTGAGCCAATCAGAGCCCTCCTAGCCAGGCTATGTGTGGCTCAGAGTGGGGTGGGGGAGGCATGTGTCCAGCAGCCAATCAGGTCTTGGCTGCCATGGGGCTCAGTTTAGCAACCTTAGGCAGCTGGCCATGAGGGGTAGTATATGTAAACCCTCCCCCCTCCTCTCTCCCAGGCTCCTGCCTTGGACCAGTGCAGGCTTCTGCTTGTCTTCGTCACCCAAACACTAAATGTTTGTTCAGTTTGTAATTGGTTCAAACTACACAGCTTCACAAAACCTGCAAAGATTGAACCAATTCTGCCTTGGGCTTTTTGAACCTCTGTACTTAGTTCTTATGTGCATACACATGCATGCTCTAATATTTTATAGTCCAGTTTCCAAGTATCTCTTTTCACAAAATTGTGCCAAGTATTTCCCTCAACTGGTGCTTGATATTTCAGAGAAATGTAGTACCAAAACATGAGACAATCTTCCTAAAAAATCATTTCTGGATCTAGGGCTTGATCCTGAATGATACAGAGTACTGTGTCCCTTTGCAAGATTATACCCTTACAGATGATTTTATCTGTAAGTTATCTTAGGTGAAATGTCATTCCTTACATAATTTTGCTATGGAAAAGTATGGTTTATATAGCATCTCTGAGTTTAAATTGCATCACTTTCATTATTTCATGTTTATACTTTGTAACACCCCAGTAGAGCATCCTACAAGTCAACTTTGCAACCAATTCAATTCATACAGTTTGCTAAATGCATTGGGAAACAAGGCGCTAATAAGCAAATTTTTGTCTAATAGTTTTTACAAAGACACAAATATTATTTTTCAAAGTTTTTGCATATCATCAGGGTAAGATGCGCTTTTCTTGTTTAAAACAAAACCTACCTTTGTTACCCTCATTATTGTTTAAAATGAAGGAAGGTCTCTTTAATGGAGGAAATTAGAAATCAAAAATAAAACCTAAAACCTTAATGAAGGTATATGAGCATGCAACCCATGTAACACACTGTAGAAACTCTTGAGAACAAAATGGCTGCTCTCTTCACAGAAGAACAGTTATTGGGAAAGCTACATAGAAAGCAAAGACCATTTTCAGCTTACCTGTACTAGAAATTGCATTCATGATCCAGTCCAGTACTTTAGATTTCTAAATTAATATATAATGAATGCATATTAAATTTCCTTTAAAATGCACATTAAAAATACTTACAGTTATAACATTAAGCACTCAGAATTTAGGAAATGATTAAGTTAAGGTGGCTTGTGCTAACTTAACTTGGTTTCCTTATGTATATTTTCATTTTGATACATGTTTTAATTATCTGATAATTTTTTTTCTAAGGACCATTGTCTTATTCAATGCATAGGATGGGTGGTGTTTATTGTGGAAGTATATCCCCATTTTTCAGTATATTCTCCATGCATTCCTTTTACTGCACACCACCCACTGGTGGTTTGAATATGGACGTCTTAATTTCTTTATGGTGTCTTCTGTCACACTGTCGTATTATTTGTTAATGAATTCATCTATACCACCTCTTCATGTGGAGTATTATTGCCCTTATTTTACAAATGAGGAGCTGACAACAGAATATATAAACCAAAATTACTAGAAATGTCAACTAATTTGGGGTGTTTAATTTGACACTACCAGAGTTTTTGTTACAAAATTCAAAATTTTTATTTCAAATGTGAAATTTTTGCATGTTCAAAGCAAATCTCTCAATGAACTTAGTTGCAATTAGGATGCTGAGCACTTACACAAATAGGATCCCATGTGTTTAAGATAAGGGACACAAAACTACCCGCTGTGTATAATGTGTTTACATTATTCACTTTGCATCACAAACTGCATAGTGGAGGTAGATATGGAATCCATTTTTTCAAGGCACAATTCAGCTGCCTTCACCATGAGAGTATTCTTTTTATTACCCCTTAACGTCTATGAATATGCGACCAGAAGATATGTGGACATTGTTTTAGTTGTTTTTACAGGTGTTTATCACACAATGGGGATATTGGGCCCAGGACTTCTGGATTCAGTTATAGGTTCAGTAGTGGAATACAGACTCTTCAGTCGCTTCCCAGCTTCTCTCAGTCTTTTGTTCCTACCTATTTTCAGCCTGCTCAGTTATTCCTTTCTGGTCCAGACTACCATCTGCTGATCCCACTCCACTCCTACTTGTGTCTTTCACCCTGGTTCCTTCCCATCTAGTGCTTCTGCCTTTGTTCCCTCTCTGCTCTGATCACTCCCAAAACCTGTGGTTCTCAACCAGGTGTTGCAGCATCCTGGAGTGTCTTGAGATCCTTTTAGGGGTGCTACCTGCTGTGAAATATGACTCAAGATTAATGCAGAGATTTCTAATAGAAATACATAGTTTTAAAAATGTTCTGACGTACTGTGATCTTTCTTTGTTCTTTGCAACATAATTGCTCTATTTTTCTGTAGTCAAAAAACAAGTGAAAACGAAGAGCCAGCATTTCCCAAGGTGTGCTTTAAGTCAAAGAAGTGGTGCCCTGAGTCTAAGAGGTTCATAACCACTGGCCTAGACACCGGGTCCTCTCTTCCATACCTTTTCCTTTCTCTTGTCCATGTAGTTCTCTTCCCTTCTTTTTGCCCTCCCCCATTGCAGATCTTGTTCTTCTTCTTGTTCCTACTAACCTCCATCTTCTGCCTTTCTCTTTGCTTGTTTCTTTTCTACCTCTGGGCTGTATACAGACATTCAAAAAGCCTGAGGCAGGATTGATCTAAGTTACGTGGTTTTCTGTAAGCAACGTAATTTAGATTAGTAGAAAACAGAAAACACATTTGCCTTTGGTTGGGGGGTAAATCTTAGACTGGGTTCTGCCATTTTAAACTGGTCTGTGTATGCCAAACTCCTATTTTGTTATTGGTGTAGACTGGTTTCCAATCACTTATACCAGTAAAAGTGTAATGTCTGTACCTGGCCCCAGCTGTTCTTTCTTTTTTTCTCCCAACATCGAGTTCCTGACCTCCAACTGCATCTTTCATATGTGCCAGCAGCAGGAGCATTGAGAGCACAAGACTGAGAGAGATTAGGCTTTGGGTTCCATATGCTTGACACTAGAATATCATTCCAGTCAGGGGGAGTAAATACAGAGAAATCCTAGTCAGCCTGACCATGCGTTAACCTGAAGAGACTGCATAGATAGGCTGATCATAAGGAATTCCTAAATATCTGGGATATCTTGGCCACTGCTTTCCTCCCCGCAAAGTTAGCAGCGCAGCTGCAGGCAGGGGTGGGGTGGGGTGGGGTGGAGCAGAGCAGGGTGGGTGAGATGAAAGTGTGCAGAGCAGAGCAGGGTGGGTGGGACAGCATGGTGCACTGGGCAGGCAGGCAGTGAGTGGTACCTGCCTGGCATGGCATGCTGCTCCACTGTACACTGCTCTGCCTCCCTGCACCGCTGTGTTTCTGGGATGTTCATTTTAAATCCCACTAACCAGATGGGACTAGCTTCCAAAATCCAGGACTGTCCCAGGTAAACAAGCTTACCATATGCATAGACAAAATCCAACCATTTTGAGGCAGACACAGTCCTCAGGGAATTTAGCTGCCAAAATCCACTTATGCTCAGCAGAGATTTATTACACTGAGATCTTTCTGAGACTCAAAGTGGCCACATCCTGGGATGCCCCTGCCAGATTTCCCAAAAGCAGAGAGAAAAAGGAATTTGAGTCAGCCTCTGTAGCCACCTATGGCTGAGTTTCTCAACAAAATAGTTGCAAGTTTGTTTGTTTTTAACATGGGTAGAAAAGCTTATTTTTACTTACCGTGTTTGTGTAAGCCAGTGGTTCTGAGAAGGGCTGTGCGAAGCTTCGGGAGCCAATTCGATGCAGAAGAGATTTGGCCCAATTTGGCGGCCAAATCTCTGAATCTGAATTGAATCAGGAGACCAATTAAAAGCTCCAAATTGAACCAGAAGCCTCCAAATCAGTTTGGTGCTGATTCGGAGATTCAGCCATAGACTAAACAGGCAGCAGTCCTCAAGGACGCTGGACACAACTGCCTCCAGCTGGTAAATCTGTTGTGGTGGGTGAAGGGGGGAGGGAACAGGCATGGCGTGGGGATCAATGCCCCCACAACAAGGAAGGGATTGGGGTTGGGGCTGTGGCTGGGACAAGTTGCCCAGCTGGGGCAGGGAGGGCATGGGACTTGGGGGGGTGGGGGAGCTCTTGCTGTTGCAAGTTGCCTGTCTGGGAGTGGCATGGGAGCAGGCGTCTGCCCCTGGATCTGTGTGGGGCAGGCTGGGCTGGGCTGCATTCCAGGTGGCTAGCCCCAGTTGCCCACCGCTGGGCTGTGCCCCATGGGGTGGTTGGAGCCAGGGCTGAGCAGAGCTCAGTGGAGTGGGAGCAATGAGGGGGCTGCAGCCACCCTAAAATTCCCTATAGTGCCTGCCACCAGCCCCACTCCGATCTGGGTCCACGTGCCCATCCCCACCTTCTGCCACGGCTTGCCTAGCGAAGCTGGGGCTTGTCCTGGAGGTGTGGGGTGGCTGGGTGAGTGGTGGGGGGGCATAGCCCCCACTCCCAGTGCCTTCTGCCACCCATCTGTAATGCACCCAGCCCAGCCTGCCCTGCGGAGATCTGGAGACCCACTCCCATGCCCTCCTGGACCAGCGGCAAGTGGCGGTGCACAGTGGCGGGGCCCCCCCTCCCCACGTCCTGCACCCAAGACTGTCCTGGAGAGGGGACTGTTTCTGGGAGGTGTGAGCCAGGGTGACCATCTCGGGCTTTGGGGGGCACCATGGACAGTACCATACAGGCTCTGCCGCGGCTGTTACATGCTGCCATGGCAGCAGAGCTGGTAGCACTCAGCAGAATCACTGAATTGAATCACTGTCCCTCCAAATCAGCCGAATCTGAATCGAATACTTGCTGCTTCACACAGGCATAGTTTTCAGCCTTTTTAGATGCCAGGCACCCCTAGGAAAATACAGCAAAAGCAGAGCTTTTACTGTACTGGTTCTTAGTTTTCCCTCTTGTGTGTGTGTGTGTGTGTGTGTGTGTGTGTGTGTGTGTGTGTGTGTGGGGGGGGGGGGGGGCGCGGAATAATAGAGCAGTTCTTCTGCCCTGTTCTGGTCTTCATTAGTTATTTTCAACCAAATGTTTGTCATACTATGTATTTCTAACTGAAATTTCTGGGTTTATTCTCTGGATCATGTTTATTCCCATAACCGCGTTAACATTGTGTGGCACCTGATGGCACCCTTGATCTCAAGGCACAACCAGGGTGTCATGAAACCATGATTGAGAATCACTGGTGTAACTGGGTGAGCTGTTTATGCTGCCAGCCTGCCAAAAAAAGTTAACTTGAGATGGGCACTATATAAAAAATTTCAGCTCAGACTGTTCATGGTCAGCAAAATACTCAGCAACTGAAAACAGCTTAATATTTTAGTGTTAGCAACCCTAATTGTAGGCATCAATGCATGTACAAGATGTATTATTCTTGTTTAAATTGTCATGCAAATATTCTTTGCCATTTAATTTCTCTTGCTTAAATTTTATCTGCTTCAATTTCACAATCAGATTTAAAGACTTTTATGTGGAAGGGTGATGAGAGAGGCTGATATGGTACAGAGTGAAAGAATAGAAAAGCAAGTTCCTTATGTTCTTCCTTCCAGGCAAGCATATTTGGAGGCCAGAATGGACAGCATAATTGATTCCTGCCAGAGGCCGTGGTAATTTATATCTTTACCCTTGGCTTGACTTTTAACCTGCTTCTGTCCTTCTTTCTCCTGGCCATCTCCTTGGCAGCCTTCTTCAATGCTCCCCCAACCCTTTCTTTCTCTCTCGCTCCCTCTCTGCCATTGAGTCACAAGAAGTTGAAAACATTTTTTAAAGCAAATGGAACTTGCCCATCTGCCACTGTACACTCCTTTAATCCAGAGTTTTAAGTCTTACTTTATCAATTAATTCTAGCTTCTTTTAAATTTAAATATTTAAATTGTGGCAACTCTATGTGATATATGCAAATTTAATAATCTGAAAACTTGATTATAGATGTTAGAGGACAATTTAGTTGGATTTCAGATGGCCAAAAGATAAATTCAGGGATTTCAATTACTTTTTAATAAAGAGGAAAGAAATTAAAAGCTGAAAAAATATTTTAGCAAAGGAGTTCAGAAATGAACAGTCTATTACTCTTTATAGAACCTACTGTTTAATACAGCTTCTTTTGTTTTTTCTTTTTCCTTTTTAACCTAGTCCAGAATTGTTTATCAGAGACAGAAGCAAAATGAGAACTTCCTGGGAGCTGTCTGACCCAGGACCTCCTTCTACTCTCAATCACAGCCGTTCAATCACTTCTGCTTGAGAGGAGAGAATAGAAAAAAGGTCAAAAGATTTCCAGAGCCATGTCCATATGTTATTTTGACATGTGCAGACTTAAACAAAGAGATGTTTCATTATTGCTGGGCTGGACTCTAGAACCCTGTAATGGGTGTCTCTCTCTCTGTATACCACACATGGGGAGATTTAGGTACCTCCAGAATAGGATCCACAATGGCTAACACAAACTTGACTCACTGAGTACTAGCCAATAAGGAAATGCTGAGGAAATCCCACCTCTATCCAGACTTCTCAAAGTAGGCCCACTGCAGGTAGAAGCATTGTGTATCTACTGCAGTATGGTTTCTAGGCAAATGGTTGTTGTTGCAATTATACTGAAGACTACTGCTGGCCATCTATGTTGTAACTGAAAAGTTGGGTCTTTTTCTTCCATAAATTAGTGCAGCATTCATTGTCTCAAGATATCAGTAAGTCAAAAGGATTGTTAAAGGGATGGCTGTACATGCCCTAAGGCGTAAATTGATTCCAAAGACTAGGAAGGACTGCATACCAGGCCTGCACATAGCATGGGGTTTTTGTCAGGTTCCCTTCCTGCTTCCTGTTGTTGGAGGTGTGAGATCAAAATTGGCTTGTGCCAATCAAGTGCTTCCCCAAACTTCTGATTCGTAACTGGCAAATGATCCAATCCTGCATTTTAGTTCTCACCATTAAATAAAGCAAAGAAAAAAAACCTTAAAATAAAATAATGGCCATGCTTGTAGCTTCTGCTCTGCTTTTACAAAAGCAAGTTTATGTGGAGCTGCAGTGCTAAAATTGTTCCGTAACTGCTTCTGACTGCCGAAGTGCTGGAGCATAATGTAAAATGCTTTGACAAGGCAAAACAGGTCACCAAACTGACTCTTTCATTGTGTTGGCTGATTTTAAATAAGATTCTGAGGCCTCCTTCCTACAAAGCACTGTCTATGATCCAGTCCTTGTATTTACTTGGAATCCCCATTACAGTCAAACAAGTTTGTTATAGTCTTAAAAGTTGGGTATATCCTTTATACACAAGTGAACATACTGCCACAATTGGGGCCAAGTCAGCTAGGCTGCTTGTGAGGTATATATTTTTTTGTCCACTGCTTTCTCTTGAACTTGAAGAATTCCTTGCCTCCCCAACTCTTAGTATATGAAACAGGGAGGTTAATGGAACATTTACCTCAAGTGATTAATGACTGAGAGCCAGGAATTGGGAATCTCTTAATTCTAAGCCTAGCTGAGCCACCACTTTATTATACAGTTTTCTAAATTTCCTAACCCTTCCCATGTTGCATTCTATCCTTCTGTAAAATGGGTATAATCAAATAATACTCTCCCTGTTATAACTCTTGGGTATCACAGCAGTGTTTAATTCCTTAACAGAAGTGGGCCCCTCTGTGAAAGGAGGGTAGCTACTTCTTTAAATCCAACCCTAAAGGGACATATGTTACTGAGTTTTCCTCCAGTCACCAAGGCTAGCAAGAAAGCTGCTATTACATCCCATAGCCAAAGGATTGTCTAACATCCTGAACAGATGATACATTTATAACAGTGCAGTCAGCCTATGCACTGGTGTAAATAAAGGAGCAGACATAAATCCTTACAGTGAGGTAACTTCAATGAATCTAGTGTAGAATTGCCCCTAAAAGGACCTACAGTAAAACTACGCTGATGAGAGTTAAACTGCTATGGCAACTAGGTTAACCTGAGGCACCCATTAACCCAAGGCTACCACACTGTGACAGTGACTACGTAAGGCTTTGCGTGCAACTAATTTGGAATAGCAGCTCATCTGCAGCAGTTTGCTGCCTTTTGTGGTATATCTTATATGAAGTCTTTAATGAAGAGCCTTTCCAGCTTGTCTCTCAAACTTTCAGTCTGTATCTCAAATTAGATTTTGGTGGTTTCATAAAGAGAGGGTAGCCTGCTTGTAACTAAAGATCTTTCTTGCATAGCAAGCAATCTGTTAAACATAATTGTAACAGCATGGGGGGGGCGGTCTCTTTGTTGTCTGCAAATTAAAATGGGGCTTTTGAATAGATGTATGTTTGTTTATTTATAGTCTTTCCAACTAAAATGTATCAAAGCCCTAATAAGCAGTTGTTAAGGAATGGCCACAATAGTCTGAATTGTGTTTAAAAATCCACAAAAATATGACTTTCGAGACCTTGATTGCATGGTCAGCAGTCAAAAATATCAATGCTTCATTGCCTCTGTTCCTGTTACAGATACATGTGACAGCGTTGCAGCTATGAGTGGAATTTTAAAGAGGAAGTTTGAAGAAGTTGATGGCTCCTCACCCTGCTCCTCTGTGAGGGAATCAGATGATGAAGTTTCTAGCAGTGAAAGTGCTGACAGCGGCGATAGTGTCAATCCATCCACTTCTAATCATTTTACCCGTGAGTCCAAAGTCTTGCGTAGAGCTCTATTGTCCTCTACAAATTGATAGTATTGTCTGGCATAATGGTAATAATAATACACAGCTCTTATACAGCAGTTTTTTATCAGTAGGTCTGGGGACAGTCATTACACACAAACCAGTTTAAGTGATCAGAAAATGGTTTTAACCTGTAATAGAATTTTAACCTGTAATGTTCAGTGCACATAAACCAATTTCCCCACAACCCCACCTCATAGGGCAGGCCACTAGCCTTGGCCCATCCTGTCTGCTCCAGCTGGGCAGGGCCAGCTCTGTCCCCAGGCTGTCACAGAGCTGAGGCAGCGACACCTGTTCTGCAGCCCTGATCCAGCCTGTGGCAGTCAGCCCAGCAGGGTGGTGGTGGGGAGGAGACAGGGGAACAGAACTCCCCTCCTCAGCCCCGGCCCCAATCCCTGGTGTGAAAGGGTTCCCCCTGGCCCACATGAGTCACCAACATGTAGGTGGGAGGTGAGGGGATCAGGCCCTCCAGCTGGGGGCTGGCCCAGATCCCTGTGCCTCAGTGGGCATTCCCCAGCCCTGGGCAGGGTTCCCTGAGCCCGGTCACTGGTACAGAGGGAGAATTGCCCCCTCCCACCTCTCAGCATGGTGCAGCACCAGTTTAGCTCTGCCCCCACAGGTGCTACGGGGGGAATCATTCCCTCCAGCCCAAGGCCAAGCTGGTACTTGACTGTGCCAAGAGATGAGAGGGGGAAATTCCCCCTGTGCACTGGTGGCAGCACTCAAGGAACCCTGCCCAGGGTGCAGGAACCCCTGCTGAGGTGTGGGGACCCCCCTATGTGGCAGGATACCCAACACTGGCAGGGACACAGGCTGGAAGGACTGTTCCCCACCCTGCAGGGGATCAGCAGGAGTTTGTGGGGGGGGCAGCCAATCAATGATAGGCCCCGGTTGGCTGCATTCAAGTGCCCTCAGCAGCGGGTGGCAGGCAGGAGGTGTGCTCTAGTGCAGTGCTTCTCGAACTTTTTTGTACCAGGACCCATTTGTAAACATTGATGGCCAGTCCTGACCCATAGCCTCAGGCTTTGCTGGTGCCCTCACTCCCAAGCCACAGTCCCCTGCCCCCCTGGGCCATACTGATGACTCTTATACCTAACCCACAGCCCCCTCCCCCACATCCCTGCTGGAGGGCCCCCAGCTGCCCCTGGCTCACTTGGGCTGGAGCATGGTGGCTGCAGTGGCTCTGGCTCATCTGGGCAGCAGCAGAGCAACTCTGGTCACAGCATGGGCTAGAGGGAAGAGGGAGTGGGGGCCTGTGTCACCCCGGCTGCCATGGGCTGGGGCGCCTGTGCTGCACCAGGCAGCCTGATTATGGCCCCTCAAGCAATGTCTCCCATCCACCCCACCCCTGCAAGTACTCAGCCATGTAGCTCCCCCTGGGTCCATTCCCACGCTGGAGGGGCAGGCGCCTTCCTATCTCTTGCCCCTGCTGCTTTGACACAGCCTTGGTGCCTGGCCATCTTCCCCCAGTGCCAACAAGCACCTGTCCCCACCCCCCACACCCATCCACTCCACACCAACCCCCAAACAGTTCCTAAGCCCTGGACCGCCAGCTCCCACTCTCCATACTGGCTGCATGCCAGCTATATGCAGGTACACATGTACCTGCTATCTTGAATTGCCCCAAGCAGCTCCTTGCTGGCTGGAAGGCTGCCAGCTTGCAAGGAGAAACCCATGGTTTCCCACACTTTTCTGGGACTTGCTCATGACCCTTTCAGATATTTTTGCAACCTACTTTTGATGCGTGACCCATGGGTTGAGAAACACTACTCTAGTACCCTCCCCAGCTTCAAGTTTGGACCACTGCAGGCATCTAGCTGCCTTTCCAGCTTCAAAAGTTAATGTCAGTTTACTTCATCAGTTCAGTCTGTGCAGGTTAGAAACCCACGAAGGACTGAATCAATTCAGCCTTGGGCTTTCTGACGGTCTGGATTTAGCCTAGATGTCAATATGCTTTATCATTATCTCTATTTTACGGAAGTGAAAACTGAGTTCCAGTGAGGTGCAGTGAATTGACAAAAGCCACCCTGGAAGCCTGTGGCACTTTGGCTTCAGTTTTGTAACTCACCATTTATTTAGTGAAATCTGCATAGAATTATTTATTAATATGACCTAAATTACACTAGCAGCACTTAAACGTATGTCATTTGCTTTAGAGAACTGATTGCAGTTTTGTAGTCAGGATTTTCAGCATTCAAGGTATTTATAATACAGTAGGTAGAGAAGGGAAACATTACAAGATTCTGCTGGTACATTAGTTTTCTTGAATAAAATTGTAAGCTTTTAAGAGGTACTACTGTATTTAGTGACAATCACAATATATAGTACTCAGAATCATCTGATCACTGTACTTTATTTCCATACCAATGGAAATTTTTGATCAGGGTGGGTTATGCAAAACAAATAACATTTTTATGGAGGATTCCACATTATAAAGACTTAATGAAATGCTTCAGGTTAGATGGAGATACTGGCAACCATTATCCATAGCATCCATGCCTACTCTAGACAGGATTTTGCACAGTCAATAGTTTTTTGTGGAGACAAGCATTTGCCTCAGTGTTATCAAAAATGAAAAGCTCATATGCCTAGAAAGTCTGGTGAACATTAATCTGTTTTGTTTTTATTGCTTGTTTATTTCAATGTGAGTACTTGCATAATTTAAACAACCTAGGCCCAGATCCTGCAATTCTCTATTACATGAATACACTGAGGCCAATTACTTCATTGTTGACTTCACTGGAACTATTTATCTCCAGATTTCTTTCGGTTTTACACATTATTTCCTCCAGCTCATTTGAAGACATTTTGAAATCACTGTATACAGTTTGGAGCATTAGCAGAATTCACAAGTATTGCCTGACAGGGGTCATGATGTGAACACTTTTGCTATGGCCCCTATGAGATGCTGAAGTGAGCTTATGCATTTGTGATTTGGTTTGTCTGGAAGAAAACAATTGTGTTGTGCACTGATTGTACAGCCTGCTACCTTTTAAAAAGAATGCATTTCTGTATAAAGAAAATAAAGGAATATAAAATCTATGTCAGAGCTGTTCATCTGGTGGCCCAAATCTAGGCTACCTCTCCCTTCCTCCCTCCCAGGTTTCACTTTCTGCTTCCACCTCAGTGGGTGGGGGTGGGGGGTATGTGGGTTGCGACTGGGAAAGTCCATGGCATGGTGACATAGATACATTTCTCATGGTGGAGCTGCATGCTAATACTTCTCCCTCCTTCCTTCTTCCTGATGGTAATGTTCTTCTGTCATCTCCCATGAACAGGTATCAGGCGCTTAATAAAATAAACTTAGGAAGAGGGTACTGCTAACTCCACATTTTCATTTTTTCATTTTCACCTTCTTGCAGTTTTAGAATTACTATAGTATGTTCAGTTTCTTGGATGTTGATGAAATTTACCACAGGTATCAAGCAGTTTGTGGCAATAAATCTGTATATCTTATTATAATTAGTATGCTTGGGTGGCGGGGTTTCCACCAAAAAGTTATTGAGTAATAGAATGAACTGCCCTGTTGGTGATTTCATTTTTGTAGTATACCTGATTCTAGCAATAAAGTTCTGACTCATTATCCACATTATTCTCCTTCATTCCAATTGTCTCAGAACAGGAATGGAAAATAGTGGTAGAAATGTCCTCTTATCTTGCTTTCCAATTAATTTTATCATACTCTGAAAATACTACATCCTTTTGACCTCTTAATATAAAAAGATGCAATATGTTTAATGTACTACTTAAGAAAAAGTGCCTGTGAGTTCTCCTTCTAAAATGAGGTAATATTTTAAATAAATGTTAAACTGAGATATTTAAGAGAATTAATACCCATTACCACCTTTGGACATGACCACACATCCCCTATTTCTGATATACCCAATATTCACTTCAGCGCTGATGATCCTATTTCTGCCTTCATAGAGATTAGCTATAATATATTTTATTTTTACTGTTTTGTAAGTCCATGTCTGTATTAAAAATACAGATTTATGTTTCAGTTTTAATATTCTCATTGGATCCAACTCATGCAGCACAGGATTTTTGGTGCAAATTTTTTTATAGACAACTCCTTAGAATCAGGCAACCAATAAAACTATGGGCCCAATTCTGCTTTTGGCTACATCTATGAATCACAGGTGCTCACTTTCCAGCCTCTGCCTCTTGTAGATAACAGGATTTTTTCTTTTCCTTTTCTAGGGATAATCTTGCTTGCAAGTCACCATACTTGAAAATCATACCAAATGCTTCAGTAGTTCCAGGATGCCACTAAGACCCTGAGATTTCCCCAGAGATTTAAGTAGGGCTGGGTGGGAAACAGTCTTTTTCTATCTTATGAGAATTTTTTTTTTTTACAATTTATGTTAGAATTGTTGTGGGGAGAAATCCTAAATAGGATTAAATAAAAATCTGGAGATGTTTTGCAGACAACATGTCTGCAATTAATTGTGGATTGGGTCAAACAAAATGTTCATGTTAATAATTGCTTTATGATGATTTCAGGCTTTGTATTCTTATTAACTTTTCAAAATGTAAAGTTATTTTGAACTAAGTAACAGAAAGTGTTCAGTTAGACCAAATGGAATTGGGCTGCTTCAACAGTGTCAATTGGAAATTCTCCAGTACCAACCAACAAACAATTTCAATTTTGGTAAATCATTGTTTTGTAATGAGAAGATATTTTATTAAAAAATATGACTAGCTGTAGATGCCAAGTCATGTAATAAGTATCTTATTATCTGAATCCTTCATGAAAAATAACTACTTGGGCACATGGACAAAATGGGTTTCTCAAGTGGGCAGATGTCCTACTCATACGGTAGTCTGTATTTCAAAGAGAATATTAAAAATTGCTGTAAATACCATGCTCCTCCCCTATGAAAAAAATTGGAATTCCTGATAATAGTGCAGTTCAATTGTAAGACGTGTGCACTATTTTAGCTTGTTTGGTTTCTCCTCTTCTTTATATTGCCTCTATTATTTTTATAGGAAAAGTTACATGAACTTCCTTTGACTACTGCAGCTTGAATTTACTTTCCTCCTCATATAAATCTTTAAACTGTCAGAATTCATCAGGTCCCCCACAGCCAATTGCACCGACTGGGAAACGGCCATGGGGCTCCCAGAAGTGGCCACAGCACTTCATCTGGCACTCCCAATCCCTGGCCAGCGCCCCCTGCCCGTCGCCTAAGTGGGGAGTGTGGTCTGTGGGGGGGTGCACCAGCACTCTCAGGGGGTGCATGTGCACCCCCTACATGTTGCCACTGGCCGTAGCAATGTGCTAAAGCAATGTAGCATCCACGGGTCTCTACACATGACCAGCAAGTACTTCAGTATAGCGACATGCTCCCCTGGTATAGCACACTGCTATGGCAAAGTAGCTGCTAAAAATAAGTGTGCGCCATGCGTAGGGTGCAGTACTGACTGTTACTGCTCAGTAAATTAGTACTTCCAAAGGGAAGTACTCAATCACAGCACAATAACAATGTTCCCATAGTGACATGTGTAGATGCACCCATACAGTATATTTATGTACTATATGTGGGTCTGGGTACAGTATTAATAAGCTGTCATATAGTTGGTACTGTGACATAAGGTAATATTTCACAATACTATTTCATAATTCCATTGGGAAATACTGAAGTGATATGGTAACTAGCAATATGAACTATGTTAATAATATACCTGTTACCTGGCTTTTGTCATCCCTACAACTGCTTTAATGCACATGTGATTCATCGCAGACTGTTTACATTAGATGTTCACTGTCATCAAAACAGAAAATAGCAATTTGTGTCTGAATGCATAAATTTACAAGAAAGCCAATCTTGAATGCTTCTTTTAATTATATGAAATTGTCAGATTTACAAATAAAAAATTGGAAGTTTTTAAATCAGTGCCTATCATTAAATCTTGATTGCATTTGAAATACCATTCTAAATGGCATTTGTTTCCTTTGCTTGAAGAACAGTGTATTTAAATAAAGACATAGGGAACTACTGCTTTCTCAGAGTATTGTCCTAATAATCTAATTATCTCAGAACAATGATTTGTATCACCTAGCAGTGCTGAAATATGAAAAGTTGAATGTGCATGTTTTTATTTTTACTTTTGCAAACAACACACAATATAGATGTAAAGGTCATATTTAAAATAAAATAATCACAATATGGTATAAAGCTGGCTTGAAAAATAGGGATTTAACTAGTCAGTTGAATTGGTATTATGGGATAATAAATACATCTTGGAGACCGAAGAAGGAAATGGTTGTTGGGGGTTATAGTCCCATCTGAAAGGGGTATCTGTTTAATATGTAAAAGCCAGTATGTACATTGTACCTGTACAGCTATATGTACCATAGTCTGATAGGAAAGGCAGCACATTTGCTGCTGGCAGGAATGTAAAGAGATATTGATCTGTGTCACGGAAAATATCGAATGGAAGAATGACCTTGTATCTAATTAGCTTCTTGCATCTCACATTTGGACTCCATTGCAGTCCTCATCCTTATTTCTTAGCTTTATTGTTAAAACACAAGAATTTAAATCTTATTAAGACTAGTTAGAAAACCACATTTATAAGCTGCAAAGATGAAATTACTCAGAAGTCTAATTTTTTTCTCACCTAGTACTGGGCTGGATCAATTTTCATATTTCCACTCAGTCGACCTCTATCAATTGTAGTGTGCTTTAAAGGCAGTATTGGAAATTTAGGCTACTAGATTTCTTTGCCAGCTTTAGATATTTCTTCTACATCAAATACTGACCTGTGCTGGAAAAATGAGCCTCTCTCAAAGTTTATAGGCAAATGTAAACTCGTATATGAGGGAAGAATTAATCACATTTTAAGAAACAATCCATTATTTTATTTACTACCACTCTAGAATCAATATAAAGGTGACTTTTGCTAACTTTCATAGTTTTATAGTTGGTAAGGTCAGACGAGACCTGAGTAGATCGTCTAGTTCGACCCCCTGCCATGGGCAGGAAAGAATGCTGGGGTCAAACGACCCCAGCAAGGTGTCTATCTAGCCTCCTTTTTGAAGACCCCCAGGGTAGAAGTGAGAACCACTTCCCTTGGAAGTTGGTTCCAGATCCTAGCCACCCTGACTGTGAAGTAGCGCCTCCTGATATCTAGCCTGAATCTACTCTTCATCAACTTATGGCTGTTATTCCTTGTTACTCCTGGTAGTGCTTGGGGGGAACAGGGAGTATCTCATTTCCTGCTGGTCCCCCTTGGCCAGTTTATAGATGGCCACCAGATCCCCTCTCAGCCTTCTCTTGTGGAGGCTGAACAGGTTCAGGTCCCGTAGCCTCTGCTTGTAGGGCCTGCCTTGCTGCCCCGATCATGCAAGTGGCCCTCGTCTGGACCGTCTCGATGCTGGCCACATCCCTCCAGAAGTGTGGTACCCAGAACCGGACACAGTACTCCAACTGTGGCCTGACCAGTGTCACATAGAGGGGGAGTGCCACCTCCCTGGACCTGCTTGTGATGCATCTGTGGATGCATGAGAAGATGCAGTTAGCTTTCCTGACTACATCCCCACATTGGTGGCCCATGTTCATCTTGGAATCAGTAATGACTCCAAGTTCCTTTTCTGCCTCTGTGCTGATGAGAAGGGAGTTCCCCAGCCTATAGGTGTGCTGCTGGTTTTTCCTCCCCAGGTGCAGTTCTCTGTACTTGTCAGTATTGAATCCCATCCTGTTCTCATCTGCCCACCCCTGTAACCTGTCTAGGTCTAGTTGCAGCCTGTCCCTCTCTTCCAGCGTGCCCACTTCTCCCCACATCTTCGTGTCATCCATGAATTTGAACAAGGTGCTTTTCACCCCCTCATCCAAGTAACTGATAAAGATGTTGAACAGTGCAGGCCTGAGGACCAAGCCCTGGGGGATCCCACTGCCCACATCCCTCCAGGTCGAAAAAGATGCATCCACCACCACTCTCTAGGTGCAGCTCTCCAGCCAATTTGCGACCCATCTGACTGTGTAGGCATCGACGCCACAGTCACCTAGTTTCTTAATGAGAATGGGGTGAGAGACCATGTCCAAGGCCTTCCTAAAGTCCAGAAAGACTACATCCACCGTGACACCTGCATCCAAGGATTTTGTGACCTGGTCATAGACTGCCACCAGGTTGGTCTGACAGGACCTGCCTCGAATGAACCCATGTTGGTTGCCCCTAAGCATGATCTCCCCTGCTGGTCCCTCGCAGATGTGCTCCTGGATAATTTTCTCAAAGAGCTTCCCCAGGACCAAGGTAAGACTAACAGGCCTGTAGTTTCCTGGGTTCTCCTTCCTCCCCATTTTCAAAAAAGGGACCACATTGGTCCTCTTCCAGTCCTCTGGCACCTTGCCAGAACACCATGAGTGCTCATAAAACTGTGCCAGGTGTCCCTGTACTCTGTAAAAGTGTCTTGCACTCCTAGGTAGCTGTCCTGTGCCTAACCACATTTGATTAATTTAAATCTGTAACTTAAATGTCTGGTTGTAGAAAAATCCAAGACATTCTTTTCCAAAAAGTTGTACTTTAATGCAAAATTACCTACATTTTGTCATTTCCAGAGTTCTGGGAGATAATATGTTTGCACTATGATGCAGGAAAGAAAATGTTAATTGGGAGAATTAATTAAACAGGTTTTATGCACATAGAACAAGATTAATTTTTCATTCAAACCAGCTGCTTCTGGCCTTGGGATTCCTACTTTGACCCCCTACACTCAGTAAATTTCCATTTGCAGTTAGCTGAACACCTTCAGATAAGATAGTGAGATTGTAAGTTCTCCAGGGCAGAGGAAATTTAGAATTTGGCGTGTTTTAAAATGTTTACATTTGTAATGAACTACAAATATTTTAAATAATAATTACATTTAAGAATAGTATACTGTGAGCTTCAGATAGTGATGAAAAAAGCATCCTGTTTCCATTGTAGTATGTGGCCCTTTATTATTTGTAGGATCATAGAAGTCATATTTTCTGTAATCATAGGTATATAATTGCACATAAATTTTATAAAAGAGATTAATTTCCATGTTTTAAATTTGCTGCTCAGTAAAATGTCATCATTAATGCACACCATACAGCCAGTCTATAAGGAAATAACCTTGGTGAAGCAGCAGAAGGAGTTGGCACAGAGCCAGCAAGATTGCCTAACGCCAAGAAGCCTCTCCTGCTTTAGAAAGCACTTTGAATGGGAGACTCATCTAGTTATTAATTCAGACAGCAGGGAGACCTTTTCCCCTCAGGAATTGTTGCAAACCCCAGGCACTCAAGTGCATGTGGCTATTACATTTCAAAGACATTTGTATGCTAAAATAGTAGAGTAAAATCTAGTGCTGTATAAGCTGGAGTCTTCAGATGCTCAGCCAGTCTGTGTTAATTCACTTGACTCTCCACAAACGTAGCTGTTGTACACACACAGCTGATACATCATAACCCTCCACTATCTGATGTTTAGTTGGTAGCTATCTTCAAGCATACATTGTACCTTAGTGAAGCCTCTTAAAAATATATTTTAAAACATATTTTCCACACTCTCTTAAATCATTCATCTGCCTAAAGAAATAATAGGTTAATGCACCAGTGCATTTTGTGACGTCATTCTGGCTCAGAAAATGCATTGCAAGCAGCCAGAGCATGCTATTGAGTCAGTCAGCTACAATGGTGCTTTTCTGCCCCTAAAAAAGCTTCCTCTCTTTCTAATCTTTTTATTTTCTAATTTTACACTTTTTCCTTTCTTTTTCTTCCACTGGATTTTTGAAACTCCTTGGGTGCATCTATACAAGCTGCTAAAAGCACAGTAGATTAATTCTATTGGGCATTAGCGCATCACAGAGAAAGCCATGTTAATGAGCAGTAGAATTAGCCTACTGCGCATTAGCGTCATGTAAAAGATGTGTGCCGGAGCTACTGTGCAGTAGCACTGATCACAGTGCATTGAGTTAGCACCTGCTATTACAGGTACTAAACTTAATGCACTGTAATTATGGTGCATTAATGCATGTGTAGATGTGCCCCTTGTGAGTAACTCAATTCCTTTTCTAGAATGAAATTTAAGTACATAAAATGCCAAGGGGACAGCGGGGAGGATTTTGGAACATCTCATTGCCTGCTGATGGTCGGTCATCTCTTTAGATTATTTGTACTATGGTATGTATGTGCCCCAACCATGGGTCAGGGTCCTACCTCTGAAACTTTTTTCCCTTTTTTAATTAATCCAATATACTCTGATTATTAATGGTATTCTCATGGGCTATTTCCTTGCTCTTTAATGTAGAATTAGAGCAGATTGGAAGGAGGTATTTTTTTAACAGTAAAGAAAGTAACCCAAAGAGATTGCAACACTTCAGCAAGTAGGCAGAGTGTATAAATCTATCCAGTGTTCAAATGGTTCTTACAATAGAGATGGAGTCAGATTTACTCATGTGTTTCAAGGACTCTGCTCCACTAAGCCATAAACTCAGTTCAACTGGCCAGCTAAACTAGGCTTATGTTTGCTTTGCATCATAGGAGTGGTGCAAAGCAACTACACCATTATGCCTATAGGTGAAATTTTAGTGCGTTACCCAGGTTATATTACTGAAAAACCATGCCTTGGGTGCCTGGCAGACATTTAATTTATTGTGTGATTAACACCCCCTGAACTGGGTCTGGGGCTGCTCATAGCTTGATCCTGCAGAGGCAGGCCTGAATCTAAGACCCAACACCCCGTCTCCCTCCACTCTACAGCATAAGGTTGTATATGTTTCTCAACACTTCCTCCCTTTCCCAAGGCCACCATATGGAAACATGTAAAGAGTATCAGGGCTTTGGATGCAGGACTGCAGTGTGGGAATTTTCCTGTCCCTGATGGAGGAAGCCTGTTGACTCTCCATATTCAGGGACATTTAGGTCAGGTACAGATATCACACTTTTACTGGTATAAGTGATTGGAAACTGGTCTATACCTGTAACAGAAGTTCAGCCCAAAAAACTGATCTATACCTGTAACAGGAAAGAAGTTCGACACATATGGACTGACTTAAAAATGGCAAAAACCCAGTCTAAAATTTGCCCCTCCCCCCTCCCCCCACTAAGTGGTGAATGTGTGTTCTGTTTGCTACTGATCTAAACTATAGCACTTACCGAAAACCATGTAACTTGGATCAGTTCTGCCTCAGGCTTTTTAAATGTCTGTACCTAGCCATAAAGTTTCACGCTGCAGTGGATGTAGTTGCAGGATTAGGATCTGAGAAATGTTACCCTTGTTCCCAAAAATTGTGCATCTTTCTGCACCCATCTGGCAAAAGCAGCCCTCTCCATTCCTGTGTAGCGATGAGAAAATAATTCCCATCTTTAATTGAAACTTTGTCATTTAAAAATATTTGGACCAGTTTCAAAGGTGGTCAAAAATACGGAATGAAAACTTACACACACACACACACACATTCCCAACATCTTCTGCCATTTTGCTTGGAAATTTTGAACTTTTTCTGAACTTTCTCACTAGCTTTACAGTTTGACCCTAGAATTTGGCCCTATAGCTATTAATACTATACCCCCCACAGCACATTCCTCTGTCACCAGAGTGATAAATTTCACCTAAGTGACAACATTCATAACTACCTAGAAATCCTGTTTTGAATGTTATAGAATCCCACGCCAGCACACTGAGCTCATCATTGCTTACATTTATGATAGGTTGGAATATTGGAGTGCATTCTCAAATGCTCTGCATCATAGGAGAATCTAGATCTTATCATACTACATTTGTGTAATGGAAGCAAGTTTCATCTGGCATAAGGGTCAGTAGCCCCAATTATT
This sequence comes from Crocodylus porosus, assembly GCF_001723895.1. Taxonomy (NCBI): domain Eukaryota; kingdom Metazoa; phylum Chordata; order Crocodylia; family Crocodylidae; genus Crocodylus; species Crocodylus porosus. Next base: position 47,225,629 of record NW_017728949.1, on the reverse strand, counting down.
ACCTGATCCTGCTGTTTGTGTTAGTTAGTTATTTAATTATTATTTAACAATACCAATTGAAATTACTTGCACCTGATAATGGTTCGTTATGGGCCTGAGAATACTTAAAAGAAACAGCTGAAAAATATGCAGGTTTTTTTTATGGTGCCTTCTAATTTTCATTACTTGCAACCGTATTTGGAAATTAATTGTTAACTTCTTAGAGTCAGCATGTCTAATGCTTTTGTTATAAGCATTGGAGTAAAATGTAGTAGTATGTTGTAAAATACCAATTGAAATTACTTGCACCTAATAATGGTTCGTTATGGGCTTGAGAATACATTGAATAGAAGTTCATTTTATCTCCAACCTCTAGCTTCACTGAAAAAGAGAGATTAACAATATTGTTTTTAATGTTTCTTAGTAACTAGAGTAAATTTCTACAGAATTACTGCAGAAAAACTCAGTGAATTGAAGTAGCATGGTGTTTTAATCTTAAATACTTACAGGATAAGATAGGGCAGGACATGCCACAATGGAATTCTAACTACTTTCTTTTATCATGTGTACTAAATAATTTAGGAGTCTCTTTCAAAGATATGAAAGGAAGTTAAGCACCCAATTCTCATTGATTTATTTTTTCCTTCCCCTGCCAAAAGATTTGTTCACCTAACTTTGCTTAATGCCTTTGAAAGTTCCATCCATATAAACTAGTGAATTTTATAGTCTTATGAAATCACAAAGACAGTTTTGGCAGAAATCAGAGAGGATTTTCATTACTGTTTTAAATAACTTTTGGTGACAGTGTTGTAACAAATACATAGATATGGCTGAAAATAGATATTAATGCATGGCTAAATGAATCAAGTCCATAAATAGATACTAATGCATGGCTAAATGAATCAAGTCCATGTTTGTATAAAAATAAGTATTTACTGAGGTTACCCATAATCTAGGGGAGAAGACTGATCATTGTACTATAGGAAATGAAACATAGACAATCCTGATCATTCTGCTGCAGGACTAAAGCCACATGAGAAACCCTTTGTTGGTCAGAGCTATTGCTTTCAAGTTTCATTGACTTTGAGATTCTTTCAAGTGGAAAAGAGAGATGCTGCAAAATAGGACTAAGTTAAAGTGAAAAGAATGAGAGAGAAGACTATTGAGAAGACTAAGTCATTCTGGAATTCATATAAAGGTTCAACAAGAACGAAAGTGTGATGACAAAAATGGTCACAGTTCTAATGAAGTGGCCTAATAAAGTAATTTTTTAGTGTAATATCACTTCGATAACATTAAGATCTCCCTTGCTGCTGGGGTCTGAATCTTTTGAAATCTGACCCAAGTGTTAGTTGAAATATTGAATATAGCCCTACACTTGTTTTGGTGGGGGTGTTTTTCAGCATGCATCAAGAAAGAACTGCAGAGTTTTCATTTGTGTTACAAGTAGAAAAATAACTGCAAAAGGAAACAGAAATTTACAAGGTCTGTAGTGGCCATTAGCAATCTTTATAATAAATAAAATGAAACGTTCAACTTGGTACATTTTTAATGGTTTTCCTAAGTAAGACACTGTCAATGTCATAGATTTTTTTCTCACTAATTAATGACAAAATGTGACAACTAACAAATTCCTAAACCTTATCTCCAAGTTAATGCAAGCAATGAATGTTAGCAGCTTTTCTTAACCAGTAGGAAACTATGGCCAGGGAAAATAACAACATTTAAACAACGGCAGCTCGTGTGAAGTAAACAGAACGGACTGTCCCTACCTATCTTCTTAGTGGAAAAATTGGGACACAGCGTTGGGAATATCACAGGAATGTGTCTTGTGGATAGAGCAGTTGGTGGAGAAAATGGTACCCTTTTCCTCTCTCATGTCTTTGCCCTTTCAGAGTAGAAAAAATAGGATGTTTTACAGTAATTAAGTAAAAGAAGACCTGACTATTTAGACTCCAGTGACTACTTCAATTGTCTTATCCCAGCTGTTTCCTACTATGCAACACACATCACCAGAAACTCACTAATTAATTTGTTCTTCCCACGTGCTCATCCCTGCCCACTTCTCTCATTCCCTGCCCAGTCCTGAAGCTCTTTATGTTCCCTTATTTCCCTCTAATACAGTTCAGTTCCCCACCTGCTCAAAAATACTCCCTTCCTTCCCCCCCCCCCCCATATATATGCTACAGGTTGTAAATTAGGTTTGACTGAAAAAAATATAACAAAGCAATTTTGGCAAAAGATTGGGTCCTTTATCTACATGAGAACCATTTGTGTTCTGTGGAAAATTTTAAATTGTCATCAACTTTTTAAGCTGAAAACATCATGGCTCAGAACCCCAGAGGTCGCAGTTCCACCTATGAAACTTGTTCCCTCTTTTAATTAACCCAACATTGTCTAATTTTTTTTTTTTTTATCAAATAAGCAACGTATATGAACTGAGCCAGCATCTAAATGGTTCTTGCAGTAGAGATTGGGTCAAATTGCTTAAGTGCAAGCTCTTTCCTTCTTCATGTAAGTGGATAGACTATATATTCAGTGAAACTTTTCAAATTTAACTTCTCTAATTCTTCAGCTTTAGGCAACTATATTTCCAACTGTTGCCTCAGTGAACTCACCCCTACCTGGACAATCTGATACAGACTGACAGAGGAAGGTAGTCAGGTAGTGTGAGAAAGAAAACTGTTTTGCATGGTGATGACCACTGCCTTTAAGAGATTAGGAGGAGAGCAGTGCCAAACTATTAGAGCTGTATTCTAGTTTCCACTTCTCAGTTTCCCCTCTTTTTACATCCTTTGCAACTAGGCAGCATAGGGTGTAGGCTTCCCAGGGTTTTGAGCACAAATCTCATTTCTTTCTATTATGGGTTAATGTACCATTCCATATCCCCAGCAACAGCAAGTAAGGACTTGTACATCCAAGTCTCTTCTCAGAAAATACTCTCTCCCGCCTACCTATAAATGTGTTTGAGGGGAGAGGTATCACAATATTTCCTCCAAACTTGGATTTCCAAACCTAAGGACATAAGAGTAGTAATTAATCTTGTAATAGGCCTGAGACTGGTAAGTGAAGCATACAAAAAGCAGCAGTACAACATATTTTGTTTTGTTTAATGGCAAAATTCAAGTGCATGAACTCTTACCCAGTTTTTGCTTTCTAGGATGCTTGCTAAGCAGCCTTGGTCTTTTTATTTTTTTTAAGTGATGTTCTGACCTGGATTATCATGATATATTAGGCTTGACAGTTCTATATTGTTAGACTTGATGAAATGCTGTGTGGGAAAGTCATGGAGCAGGTGGAGGATGGTGTTGTGTTAATCCTTCTTACCGTAGTGGTTCATATGCCACTGAGAATATGTAAAAAGCAGGAAAATAGATTAGTGGAGTTTAAGAATAGCAATATCTACTCCTGTCTTTTTGCTAGAATTTTAATCAAATGGGCTGCCACATGCTGCTTTATCTAGCCTTGAGATTTTCATGTCCCTAAAATATTTCTGTGATCGTGGTAATGAATTGCATTGCCCTCATGGATGTAAAGAGTGCTGGTATTCTGCTGGGGAGCCATATGGTTCACATTTATTTTAATGTGTCTTTGACATCAGGAGAATAGCTGAGGCAGCAGAGGAAAGTGCTTATGCTTTGGATTTCAGCCAGAATTGAGATTATTTATGTTTAGTAATCAAAGAGCTCCTCCTTTTCTCAATAAAAAGTGTTTGAAAATGCTTAAAATGTTATTCATGTTAGGATCTTGTAAAACTAGGAAGACTACTTTACATTCCTTTAATGGATGTTATTTTTAACTGAAGTGAGATTTCCCTTCCTGGATGTTGAGTTTCATATTCTATTTTTGGGAAAGTTCTAAATTTACACAAGTGCTTAGACCATTTTTATACTGGCATCACTCCAGTCTTTGCTGTAAGGCAGTCTACAAAACTCAAGCTGTCCGAAGTAGACAAGTCTGGGTATGTACTGCAATATTTGTTCATTGAGGGCCACTGTGGTAGATAGTGTGATTTAATGAAAGACCCTGATATTCTGTTACTCTCTTAGAGAACTTTGGAGGACTTTCTCTGTCACAGTTTATTCACATGGCAAAGGAAGAAGACATAAATGAGTCTGATACAGGTAAGTATTGTATTAGTTGCTCTGTCCTGGATCTAACCTATGAAGTTCAGTACTGGATAAAATTCCCCAGTTTCTTTAAGTTTTTGATCTGGCATGTTATAATGGCTGACTGAAGCCATGGGTCTGACCTTCAACCTGAATTGGCCTAAAATTGGAGTTAGTGTTTTGATCTCATTCACTGTTCTTCATCAGGTTCTTCATTTGAAGTTAATCTTCTTTATGAAATATATTCAGCATTTCTGGGGGGTTTTAAGTGGGAGGATTTTTTTGTGTCAGAATTTACTATTAGTGGGAAAAGACTGAAATCCAGCTATGAAATATGTTGATGGATTGCGGTATAGATAACTTTGAGTAACTTTTTAAAAGACTAGCTAGTAGAAAGTTTCCAAACATCCAACAGCTACAAGCTGCTTTTATCACTTATGATTACTAAAATGATTCTTCCCTGGGTGACTTAAAATTAACTTTACTTCTCATTTTTAAAGCAGATATAAAATTATCATAATTATATGTTTGCAGAGTGGGGTAAGAGAAATAAATTGAATAAACTGGTTACATTAACCCATCTTTTAATTAACCAGAGTATACACTCTTTCTAACTGTATATTTTTGATTGTATAGTAAAGCTTTTAATACTTATATAATCAATCAATGACCATACATGGTTTTAGTGAAAATCAGTATATTGTCCTACTTTTTTGTTCCTTGGACACTTCATGAATTCTTTTAGAAATGTGTAAGCACAAACTACAAACTTGTTTGTACCACGTGTTCTGCCTCATTTCCTCACTTTTAACCCAAAGTGAGAAAAACTCATTCTCCATACCCTGGTACTACACATGAGTCATATCAACATGTGGTTCCACCATGAGAAATGCATTTGTGTCTTTGTGAGTTGCTACTATGAGTGAGCATCTACTCTACTGCCATCAGGAAATGTCACAGGATGCACAAAAGCAAGTAGCAATAGCTACTGGTAAAATGGACTACGTTCTGTTCTCTTCCAAATGTGTTAAAATTATACCTGTGCATACAATGGTGACAATCCATATAGCTCAGTATACACCACCATAGTTTAGACCTAATCACTCATTTGGGATATTCTTATTTTACATATCCTAGTCTTTCTATATTATATAGGTCAGGACTATCCAACTTCTATGCAGCTGGAGGCCATGCTAGTGTGAGTCATGGGCCCTTGGCCTTTCTGTCCTTCCACAGTTTATTAGAAGGTGGTAGTTGCACAGCACTTGCATCTGGCATCTCCTCTCTGTACTTGGGTGGACCCTACCTCAGCTCCCTCATTGTACCGTGTCCTGGACTTTCCCAGAGTCACAAGCTGACTCTGACTTTTGGGGAAAAAAAACTAATTTGCTAACTTGTATTTTTTTTCCAAGAAGCTAATTCTATCAAAAGATAGTCTAGAAGAGACAAACATCAGCAAACAAGATAGAGAAGAAATTTTATTTCTGAATGTATCACATTGTTTTTACTAGTCAAAAGTTTTGCAGGAAATTCGAGCAAGTGAAAAGTATTGCAGAAGTGTGCCAAGCCACTAGTGTCCAACTTAAGGTTACTACTCAACATACATGCCATTCTCTCCATTAACTCTTGTTGCAGTGGTGAATGAGGCTTCTGAACGGAGGCCTTGCAATGTGATTCAAGTAACTTCTGCTGTTTCATTTTGCTTTGGCTCTTATTATATTCCAGAATAGTTTTGGAGTAAGGTCTAATGCCCTTATTACATGTAAAAGTTGTTTGGTTTTTTACTTTTATTTTATGCTATGTTTTAGAAAACTCAGTGACATCCACTGAATAAGGTATTTAAGACCCTGATTTGGAAAAGCACGTGGCTGTTTACTTTGGAGGGTCAGATGGAGGCAAAATTTCTCTGGAAATATGTATTAGACCAGAAAGAATATCTGTTCTATATTAAAAAGGAGCAAGGGTTTTTTGTGGTTTCTTTTTATTGATATATTTTCCAATTGCATTTCCAATTAGGTTTTCAGGCACAGTGCCCACTATAGCTTGTTTTTTTTGGCTGTTTTTAGCTGATTTGTACCAAAGGTTTCATGCCAGTTTCTTGAACTGCTACAAGTAGTTGTATATATTATGCACTTATTTTTATTCTGTGAATGACCCAAAAAAACTAAAGCTTACCAGAACATTAAAAATGTAAAAGGTTACCAACAGAGTATAGAATTTATAGCACTTAATTTGGCTTGTGAAAGATCTATACCCTGCTATATAAACCTTCTAAAGTTTAAAAGCTGTTAAAGATTTCCAGTGCATGTAGTAGCCAAAAAGTCACATTATTCAGGCATTGTATGCGACGAGAAATGGCAAAACTATCAGCAGTGGCATAACTAGAGTAGGGTGACTGGTGTTTTGGAGAGGAGGGGGGGCTGTTAAAAAACAGCTGCCTCTGCAGCTGCACATTCACACTGGCAGTGCAGTGGAAACTGGAAGTTGCCACCGCCCCTGTGTGTGGCAGCTGCCCTGGACACCTGACCACATTTTGACACCTCTATTAGACTCCTTTCAGATGTAGTAAAAAAGGCAATATGATCGGTGTGAACAAAGAGTTGTTACTTCAGGATGTAGGCACAGGGCTGTGAAAATGAAGGAACTGTATTTATTCTGTCACCTGAGTGGTAGTGCTTTCTGAGAAAAGACAACAAAGCTAGAAACAGAAATTATACATGGTAGAAGTGATCAGAAACAGGCTCAAATCTGTAACACAGCAAAAGAAGTTCAATGGGCATAAACTGCTTTCAAAATGGCTGAAACCAGTTTAAGATAAACCTGGATGGATGTAGTATCAGACATAACTGATTTAGGTTAAATCAATTTATTGAACTTTGGTCCCAGATTCCCTCCAGCTTCAGGTTAATTCACAGTCCCCCAGTATCCCAGGATGCTTCGTACCTCCCCAGCAACACTCCCCTGCTCACAGGTTTGGCAGGCTAGCCTTGGCTCAGGTTGTCTACTCCAGATGAGCAGGGCGGCATGCCCTAGCACCCCTCTCTGCAGCTTCTGACCTGGGCCACTGCAGCCATTTGCTGCATTTCTAGAATCAAAAGTGAATGTCTGTTTACTTGCTTATTGGTTCAATCTATGAAGATTAAACTAACCTGTGAAGATTGAATCAATTCAGCTTTGGGCTTTTTGATTGTTTGTAGTTAGCCCAAAAGGGTAACAGAAATGAGAAAGTGGCTTTGAAACCTGGAAACAACCAACCATGCTAAGGTTAAGAATTGTTTTCCATCTTTAAAAAACAAAGCATTATATTGTCAAAACTTTTAGCTATTTTTCCCTTTTATTCTTTAGCAATACCTCTTTAGCATCTCTGCAGAACTGTCTGTTTATCTTTAGAAACATGGAATGGTAGAACCCATAATTATGCTCCTGAGCAACCACTTAAAAGCAAAATCACCCTGTGTTCCATAGCTCTTGTTTGCTTTGTTTTAATGAATAAGATTCTCATGACTATAATATATCTGCATTGTTTCCCAAGTGTAACGTAGCAAGGCCAGAAACACAGTGCAGAATCCAAATTCTGCCATGTAGTGACCCCATGGATAAGAAGGGAGAAAAAATAGTGGGTTCTCAAAAAGAGTGGGGGGGGGGGGGAGGGGAGAGACAGATTTAAATTAACAGTTTTTTAAAAGTTTGATGTGCAAGACTAATCATAATAATATAGGTTTAGCATGATGTCCTAACTGTGCATTAATAGGTTTGAATTGCTTGTTAGTGTAATTTTATCACGTTTTGCTTTTCTGAGAAAAATCACAAAGCGATTCCAAAAAATAAGAGGGTTAGTTTTTTTTGTTTCTTTTCACAATATATTTTGCATCCTTTGGATTTGCATTCTGGTTTGTAAGCCTTTAGTGTGCATATTTTTCAAGCTTTTCTTGTTTGCATGATAGGCCAGACATTTTATATTCTCTTAAATAAGATTCTTGCATAATTTACATACCACTAAGAAGTGCAGTCTTAGAAAAAACAAAACTTTATGAGGTTCCCAATAAAATCAAGAGAGCTGGCAACACTGCCTTTGCTCTGAAATTCCTATGTTTATCATTCTTAAGGTTTATGATAATAAACCTTTAATTAATAATTTTATCTTTAATTAATGAGATTATTTATCTTAATCCTGTGTTAACTGTTTTTCTTTAGGATTATATATTGCTTTTGATGTTTATGCCATTCATAATGCAATTGCTAAAAGTTTTTGTGAAAGAAAATTAGACACATGATCAAAGGAATTCTGTGAGCTAGCTCACATCAGTTCCAGCCCTCCAAAACCTAACACCTCCTCCAAAATCTAGAGATCACCTGTGTGAATGTTTTATTCTCCCAGGGGATGATCCCAACACTTCAGTGCTGTTGTTATAAATGTGGTAGATGTTTCCACTTTTTAACAAAAATCTGATATGCCATAAAAGCCAGTGATTGGGATATAATTTATAACAAAAGTGTTTTTAGGATTTATGGCTTTTTTATAGGCAAGAGAACTAAGGATATTTTTAGTTTTAAAAACCATTCTGTAGTTCAAGCTATTTTCTCTTTTGGTTTTGTTTTAATTATTACGCTTTAAATGTAACTGTGGGTAAAATTTGTGATCATAGATTAATGAAATGTATAGAAGAAAATAATCCATTATTGTTTTTTTTCATAAAAAAGACCTAAAATACAAAACAAAACCAGCAACTCATTCCTGCCACTAAACAATACTGTGAGAAAATCTCAGTGTTAAGGGATATATATATAGATTTTTTTAAAAGGTCCTTACCCTTAAACCCTCAAATATTACAGATTATGATGATTATAGGCTTCATAACCACATGCATTTTAAAGACATGAACATCTTCTCTTAAATTACTCACTTTACTCTCAACTTCAGTTTTTAAATTTTCTTTAATATAGTAGAGATGAGAACTGTGCAAAATAGCACCATTTCATTTTGACATCCGTTTCAAAGGGACAGTGTTTGGTTTTGAGATTTGTTTCATTTTGAAGCACTCTTCCAGTTCCGTTTCATTGAAACTGTTTTGCTGTTTTGACATTTCACCCCTAGGCTATAATGAGGAAGCATGAAACTGCCTATAACTTTATCATTTCTTGCCTGATTTGAATGAAATTTGCAGGGGTGGTAGCCCCTTCTGAGGCCATGAAGTATGCTAAGTTGCAAAGAGATAGGTGAAGAGGTTTCTGGGAAACTGCACCTCAAATTCTTGAAAACAAAACTTGTATCACATGTGCATGTGAAAGCACAGTGGCGTGAAATCTGCAGAGATGGTGGACCCTGCTGAGGGCATGAAGCCTGCCAATGTTCAAGGAGATAGGTGCAGGGGGTTCTGGGGAAAAGCACCTCAAGCTGCTGACAAGCAAAACTCGTGACGTGTGACTATGTATGTGTAAAGGCACAGCTATTTTTCCGTCCCTCCCCCAGAGCACTGGGATTGGAAGGGACCTCATGGAAGGATCAGCCACTGGCCAGCTACACAGTCAATGTCAGAGCAGTCCTTCCCCCCACTTCCCCCACCCTCTTACTTTCTCTTTCCCTTCAGGCAAGCCCAGCTTCAAAACTCACAATGTTTCAAAACCTTTGAAACATTTCAAGTGCCCTGGTTTCGTTTTGAGGCTGTTTTGAAGCCCTTCGTTTCATTTCTTTTTCGCTGTTTCAAGCTCGAAACAAGTTGAAACAGCATTGAAATGAAATACCTGGTGAAATTTCACACAGCCCTAGTAGAGATTATTTCTTTTACTTTATGCACCATTGCTTTCCCATTGTTAGCTACAACTCTATGTTTTCAATTTGATTGGGAGACAGAAATCCCACCCATGCTGAAGATTAAAGTTGATATCAATACTGCTACACAGGGGGGTACAGCTACATAAGAAACATAGAAGCATTTTGTTTTGATCAGGTAAAAACTGTATTGTTTTCAAAATGTGGCTATAATATAAAATACTACATGTAACATAGTGTATTAAAATTTAAAATATTAACCCAGACAAAAAATATAAAAGAAATGAATCAAAAGCATAAATTAAAACTGAAATATTACAAAACTAAAAACCTGAAATGATTATTTCAATTTTCTTCTAGTAAAAAAAGAAATAAAATTGACACGTACCTGTGAAACATTTTTAATTAAATGTTTTTTTGAAAAAAAAGCTCTTCCCTGGACACCTCTTTAATCAGCTCTACCTATAACAGATATACTCAGATACTCTCTCTGTTTGACAAAATAGAGTAAGACTGTTAACATACAAAGTTGCAGTTAAATGAACGTAATAAAATAATGTCTGTAAAATAAAGCAGGGCTTCTGCAACATTATACTCAATGGTTATTTATGAATAAAATCTAGCACACCTGGAGGGACATCTGGAGAAGTGTATGTTTTATTTGACCAAACAATAATTATAACTGCGTACCAGCATGTAGTCAATGTGAGATTATTTCATGGCACTACTGCTCATCAGAAGGGTATGTTACATCTGTTTGTAAAACATGCAAGTTCTAGTTTTCTTAACAAAGCAATTCCTTATCTTTTAAGATGCGTAAAGGAAGCTGCAATTCATTGTTTGGGAATCTCTTTGTATAGAATTGTTCCCTGTTTATTTCTGACCTCAAACTTTGTTACACAACATTATTTGGCATGAGATGCACGTTTTGGCCTGACAGCAAACCAAATGTGGTGAAACCTGGGGCCAAAGGCCAGGTGCTTCCAATCTCCTGGCAGAGTGGAATTTTAGACCAACAATGTACATCTGTTGTGCCTTATTGCTTTTTATAAAATGGCTTCATGTGTTACAGAAATAGTTGGACACTTTTTAAATGATTTCAGTACCTGTATTCTGACAGTTTGGTTTCTCATATCATACCTATGCAACTGTTGCACCTAAACTGCAAGGCGGTAACTCATCATCCAGTTCCTCAGTTGTCAATTTACAATGAATCAAATAAATTATGTCTTCAAAGTCAGGGAACAAGTCTGTGGTTTTATTATACTAGAAGAGCCAAGTACAGCCATTTCTGAGGGACAGCTGCTGACTATCATTACCAAGGGTCACCAAATGCCTATACCAGTGGTCCTCAACCTTTTGTAGACTCAAGGCACCCTTCATTAGATTCAAGGTGTCCCTGAGAAAATGCCAGTGCTTACCTTTTGCTCAGGTGCTTTTTGGACTATGGAAAAATAATAGAGTAATCCTTCTGTTGCAAAGAACTTGGAAACACCACAACAGGTCAGAATGCTTTGAACACCATGGATTCCTATTTGAAGTCTCTGCGTTTATGTTATTAATGGCATGTTTTGCTGCAGCACTAGTTGAGAATCACTAATCTATACAGTAAGGAGCATACGTTTCAATATAGAAATAAGGTATCTGACACCATTTTAATTTAGTGCACTTCTTAGAGGAAGACATTTGTATGCAAGTGAATTAAGAAATGGAAAAAAATAGATGTGACTGTGTGAAATTAAAGAAGCAGGCTAACTTCTCATGAATATTATACCTCCACCATATTACAATGTGCTGTTCATAGGGTTAAAGTATTAAGCTGAGTGGAAGAAAAGGGGGAAAGAGTTGTGTTGTTGTTAATCAATTTCTGAGGTCCTTTTTGCTGGGCTTAATTTGCTTTCCTGGTAAAAGGTAAAACATTTTGAAAGAGAGTACTGAAAAACCTTAGCATCCTGACCAACATTATCTGTGCTCTTAAAGCAAATCATTACATTTGCAGTTGTATGACTTTAATAGCTTTTGTTTAGTAGTGTTGTATATATTCACCTCCTTGCACTGCTTAAACACTTTGACTTACCTTGTGCGTGAACCAGTGGAGTATATTTATTAGCCAAATTCTATTGTCTTGTTTATTATTATAAATGATTTTTATTACTCTTCTCTAATAATAACCTTGCCATTTGGATCCTACACCTGCAAAATTTTGCTCATGTTAGTAATCCACTTAATTTAAAGTGAATAGGATGATCTAGCAAATAAGGATTTGCTGTGCAACTTCCAGGTTTATAATAACATTATAATTTTCCTCCATTCTAGCTTCATCCATCCTGAAAAGGGAAAAACGGAAGAGGACGAAGAATGTTCATTTTAACTGTGTTACCGTGTACTATTTTACACGACGGCAAGGTTTCACCAGTGTTCCCAGTCAAGGAGGAAGCACATTGGGCATGTCTACTCGCCACAACAGTGTGCGTCAGTACACACTTGGAGAGTTTGCCATGGAACAAGAAAGGCTCCATCGAGAGATGTTAAGAGAACATCTAAGGGAGGAAAAACTTAACTCATTAAAATTGAAGGTAAAATTGGCAAGACTTGGTCTCTTATCTCCCACATTTAAATGAATGCTGTTAGGTCAATATAGGCCCAAAGTTTAGGTTTGATAAAAATAAGATTTTAGTAGGTCCAAGTAGAAGTGCTTCCATGATTTTATTTATGTTTTTTTAATCATGAAACAAGTGTGTTTGACTAAGATGTTGTCATGGCAACAGCAAAAGCCATGCATCTGAAGCAATACTATGGCTCTTGTGAGATACCCTGGTGCTTAGTCAGCAGGTGAAACACAGGATCCTGGGAGAGACATTAGGAAAGGATGGGGCATTAACCATCCATGTTACAGCTTCACTGAGGCTATGTTCCAGAGAAAGGAAGTGGATGCAGAAGGGTTCTTTTTATCCCTTTCTGCAAATACTCCTCTTTCTCCTTGTACCTCTGCTGTGATATTTACCAAATATTATCATGACAAAACCATAACCTTAACACCTAGCTCCTACCTAGTTATAGATATAAAAGGGGGTCAATTAATCTCCATTCCACCATTTGAGGTGGAGGAACTGAGGTGCAGAGAAGAGACAAGGTCTGCCCAAGTGCACCTACCATGCTTGGTAGGAGGATCTGCTTGTGCCTCTTTAGTCCCTTTTCAGTGCTCTATCCCCATCATTCTTCTGTAGGAGATGACTGTGAACAAGGCAACTTTGTGTTTGGTAAAATAGAACTTGAAACCGACCAGTTTATTTTTCAAGTTGACTTGGGCAAATTTTGCCAGCAAGTAAACATCAGTGGTGAGAAGCACACTTCCTTTTTTTTTTAATGTTTTCATTGTGAGATTAACAATGTTGAGATGCATCTTTTCTTTTTTAGCTAGAAAGTGTCCTCTTACAGATCGAATGCTTGAAGTTAATTCAGCTCTTTGTCTGAGATTAAATAACACTAGAGAACTTTTTGATTGTTATTAATCCCACGTCTTCTCCTGAGGTTGGTGTTTGAAATGCAGCATAGTAGACATTCAACATTGAAGGTGTCATTTGAAAAATGATGTTTAGAAACAATGGGTCTGTTTCTCAATCTTTTTGAATCGGTGGTAAAAGTCCACTGAGCTCACTGAGGGCCGTGTTTCATATTACACTTACAACATGTCACCTGCACTTAAAATGCAAGTTTAGAACAGATGCAGGGACAGGAACAGCATCCTCTCTGCGGCTCAGCTCCCCATGCCCACCAGCAGCAACAGACACCTAACTTGCTCTGCTGTAGCAGAGGTAGGTGCTCCCGGGCAGGGCAGTACTGGGAGCATGACAGGGAGGACATGGGCTCCAGGCATGGGAGTTGCATGTTCTCCTGGGAAGATGTGTAAACTGCACCTCTTAGTGTCTGGAGAAAGCAGGGGGCACAGCTGGTTCTAGCACTGTCCAGAGCAAGCTAAGATTATAGTAAGCATTATCATGTCACTGTTCAGAATATGTTCTGACTTTTGATGCAACATGGTAATATTTACAGCAATCTCAGATAAGACGTGTGCTAAGTGTACTGTGTGACAAGGCCCTAAGAATATCTATGAACAGTCTTTGTTTCCATGTATTTGGGGCTTGTTTTCCAATTAATACGCACAAATAGGTCTCAAAGATTTTTAGAATTGTAGCCTCCCAGCTGCTATTCAGCCTTTCTCCCATTGTAAGACTATACAGAGATTATCTCTGTTATAACTACTATTACAAGGCAATTGCCCAAAACAAACTGGCATTATCCCCAGTCTGAAAAATGCCTCCCAGGTGTTTTTGCACAGTTTTTGCTCTGAACTCCTTAAGAATTCTGTGTGGCTTTTAATACTCAGATATTGCAAAGGCTTCTCAGCCTCCTGAAGTTTCTTCTTTGAACAGGGAATAGATTTTGAAAATAATTTTTAACCCTAAACTGTCATCCTGGTAAAATGTGCTCAGTGGGAGGGACAGGAATATACACAGTGGGAGGGACAGGAAGCAGAAGGCTACAGGTTTAGTAAGTAGCTCTGGGAGGAGGAGTGTGCACCCATTCACCTCCCATAATAAGCATTATGTGTAGGATTACAGTACTCCTATTCTATAACTACCAAGATGCCTTGTTCTAGTCCCAGGAGTTAGATCACTTGTGCATCTAGTCTTCAGCCCAGCACAGGGACATATGGATACTATACAAAGGGAGACCTGCAAGGGCACAAGTTAAAATTACAGGGTCTACAGAGATTTCAGGCCTCTCCTTCTCCAAATAGGCACAAGTTTCATGAGCAAGAAAATCCTATTTACTTCTGGGAGTGGGTCCTATAAATCTTAATCTGCTTTTGGAGAGGGAGGCGCAACTCAGCTATGTGCTCTCATTCCTGCCCTCTTTTCTAGGTGTGGTGCAATGCATTCTCCAGTCCCTCCAGCAACATCCTGCCTGACCTGTTGAGGTAGAAGGAAAGCACTGCTGGAGCCTGGGCTTTTTCCCCTCTCCACTTGCCTTCTGAAGTCAGTGCATCCTCCCTGCAGTCTAGCCAAACTCCCCTCACATATCAAGGCAGTGCTGACAGTGGGGATTTGTTTAAAGTAAAGGGTGACCTCTGGTCAGGTTTTTAAATTCCTGTAAATTCCCTCTGTAGATGTTGGTTGAACAATAAACATTTCATTTTCATCCTGTTCCATTCCCCATCTGTTTTGAGGTTAGTAAGTTTGCCAGTTTACTTATACTGACAGCTGCAGTAGGAAAAAACCAAACAAACCCATGGGTCAAACCCCCCAAATTGTGCAATTGGCTTAACAATCAATGAGTTAGGGGGCAAAACACTTTTTCATCCTAGAGCAGTATGGCGGTCACCATTCATTCCTGTTCCGGACTCTTTCCTCCAGCATGGCTATGTCCCTGCTAATAAAAATTGATATTCTTTTTATTTGCCTTCTGGTCTTTATGCCTCTAGTATATTTTAGTCCTGTTTTCAAGTCCTTCTTCATAACCATGAGGAATAGATTTTTCATAAAAATGAAAGCTAAGATAATTTTACCTCAAGATTTTGAGAAAAAACCACAAGTTATGGCAGGGGGTGCAAGGGGGTGCACATGCCCCCCCGATGGGGCTGGTGCCCCTCCGATGGCCAACACGGATGCTGTCAGTAGGGCTGGTGCCCCCCTGACAGGGCCGCTGCCATCGGTGGCTACTGTAGATGCCCCCCCCAGATACAGGAGGCACCAGTCACTCATGGGTATGAGAAATAACAAATGTGAGATCCACACTGTTTACCAATAAATATTTCAGACATGAATGAACACCTTACTGAGGTCAGTGCAGTTACTGTGATGTCAAAATAATATCACTGAGATGAGATATGGTTTCAGCATGTTTGAGACCGGGCAAGGAAGGACAGGTAGCACCGTGTTAGATATTTAGAAAGGCCAACTTTCTTTTTTAAGTGGTAGTTGTGAAAGGGTGAGGGAAGAATTTAAACTGTTCAAATTGAGTCTCCTTGAATTACACTCAGTACTAGCAGTCTGAGGGAATACATACATTATCTCGCCTTTTAGGCGATCATTCTAAACTGTTGAGGATGTTTTGTTTGCTTATGACAGCTGGGCCTTGCTGATTTCCCTTTATGGAGATGGAGGAGCTATTTTGCCATTTGTGCTGTCTCTAAATGAGCACAACAAAGACAGACAACAAAGTTCTTTGGTGATAATGTCAGTGATGATGATCCTGATTTGAATTGCACTGGTCAGGACTTGCATGTCAATTGCTATGCAACTGCATACACAGCCATTTCGGAAAATGAAGCGAGGAAAGTTTGCTTTAAAAGTTTTACAAATTACCATAACAGCTGCGTACAGAAAGGAAAGAAATTAATAGGTTTTTATTTAGTTCTCCTAGTTTGTTAATTTCTACATTGCATTAAAATATAAAGATTCATAGGAAAAAAATATTGGTTTCTTTGTCAGCTTTGTTTAAAATGCATCAAATGAAGGGGTGAGGCTCTGGCACTAGGTACTTTTCTCTTTTTTTATTTTACTTTTCACAAATAGATGTTTCTTACTTTCCCTCTTCTTCTATTTAAAATAATTTTTAAGTGACTTGAAATTAATTTTAAAAATGTAGATTTCAGGTCAGTCTTAACACTGTTGTTTCACATCAGAAAGAAAAAAAATCATTGCTGAGGTAGGGCACAAAAATCATCTGGTCCATGCGAAGGAGCTAGGTAGGATTTGCTTGAATGTGTTGTCTTTCAAGAGGCAAGGATTTCTTACGGCGCTATCTTTTATTGGACGAACTGCATAGTGGGGATAGATTTCAACAATCAAACACCAAGCATTCTTCTTTGGGTCTCATCAGAAGAATGTGTTGCATTCAAAAACCTGTGTGAGCATCTCAACTATGCAGTTGGTCCAATAAAAGATATGTCCCTAAGAAATCCTTGCCTCTTGCATTATTCCTGGACCATCACAGCTATAACACTGTCCTTCAAGGAAACATCAGTAATCAAAGTAAATCAACCAGTATGACCTGAACGTTATATAACTTCATACATCTGAGGGCCAAAGAATGTGTCAGCACGGACTGCAAAGGTTTCTCTTTTGAGAACAAGGAGAATCCAAAGAAAAAGCATTAGAAAAGAACTTGTGTTTTGCTTCTGCCATGTAACATGAGCAGAATTTATTCTAGCAGCTCCTCTTTCCCTCAAAAAATGGTGTAACACTATTATTCCTGCCCTTCTGTCAGGCACCAGGGAATTTACTCAAAGAATAGCTGACAAGCAACAGTATGTGTTCTGAAATCTAATTTTTTAGTCTTTGAATATGTGCAGGAAAAATCTTTACAGTATTCTGTGACTTCTTTATAAGCTAGGTAAAGTCAATTAAAGAAGCTAAAGTATTATGAATATGGTGTATTTATCTGACTTGTAGAGGTATATGCTTAGCAGTTTCCTTAGGTGTGCACAAAATTCAGGAGACAGGTTTGAAAAAGCTTGAGTTATTCAAATTGGACTTAAAATTGTCAGTAAGATGGGACATGCAGGTTTCAGCATGCTGCTCCAGCTGTAGAAAGTTTTTATGCTCATGGACATACGACTTTTCTATTGTACACAATTATGAGTAACCCCTTTGATTTTAAGAAAGACATTTCAATTCCTACATGTGTCATGAACATCACTACTACTCAGGAATTCCTTCTCATTCTGAATAGCCAGTACCAGGAGAGGCAGCTCTAACAGTCAGTGTTAACAGCAGATATTGCTGTTGATATTGTCCAATATCTACCCTTGTGAAACCTGCATGAGAAGTGAATAATTTCCTTTACTCTGTGAAAAATTTCCTGCTAAGGAGGCGCAAGAATATGGCAAAAAGATCAATTTTTCAGGCTTTACAAAGCTGGAGTGAATTGAACCCTGTGGCCTTAAATGATACTTTGCCCTTACTTGGGTGTTTTGCATTGGTATGAATTTCACCTTAATACCTTTAGGAAATACTGGCTTTTTCCACCTGTGTATCACAGTTCGCTTAACCTGGCAATTGTGACAGTCAAGATGTTAAATACTCCCCAAGATTTTTTCTGAACAGGAAAAGGTGCTGGACAATCCTTAATGATCTCCACCCCTCCTTTGTGCTTAGTGCATTACTTGTGCAGGAAGTGTTCTACATTAACTGGGAGAGAAAATGCATATAGTGGCATATAGTGGGAGGTGCTACTTAAAAAAACCCAAAACCCAACCATCCAGTTGCTGTATTTTATTTGCGAACAGTCTGAGCATATTAAACCTATGAAGACATGTTGGCACGTAGGCCACACATGCAACTTGAATATAAGGCATAAAGGTAACAAGAGGATATAAAGACAAGACTGGAGTGGGTTCAAACCATGGTTGAACTGCATTGTGATGCTAGGCCTTATTTAAGACTTAATTTTTCCACCTATAACTCAAAAGAAGGCTTGATAAAGTTGCAATATCAAATACTAAATATTATTAAATTAACTGGGATCAAATCAATGTTGAGAGGAAACAGGAAGAAGTAAACACAAATAAAATGTTCTTCACTAGATTTTATATATCTTTAAACTGTCTCCCTGTTAGGAGCCAATTGAATTATTCATCTTTTGGTGATAAATATAACTTAATGACCTTTAATAACTGAATTACCATGGGTTGCCAGCCATGTTACAAGGAAGAGAAGTCTTCTCCGACTTCTTGCTCAAGCTTTTGTATCAGCTAGATAGAACACTGTCTTTGAAGTTATCTACAACAGATTGGGCAGCAAGTTAATATAGAAATTCTCCATGGATCTGGCTCTAAATGTTCACAACCATTGAGACTGGAGCTGGACTTGGCAGGTTGAACTCATCTCAAGCAGAAAAAATGAATAAAATCTATTCACTTGCAGTTTAGATACAAATATATTCCTTTGTCACATGCAGAATTTGAGGCTTTCTCTGGTTTTACATTTCCCATCCTCTATGAATCCCCTCTTATCCAACAAAGGGCTAATTTTTTTCTATTGTCACTTCCTTTCTTTTCAAAAAGAAACTTAGAGGCAGAAGTACAGTACCACATTTGATATATAATGGATTCATTTAGTAACTACTCATGGTAGTTAACAAAGTTATTAACAATTCAGAAGCAAACAGAATATGCAGCTTCCTGTCAACTCATGTGAAAATAAAATGTGTCGTGATCCCTATGTCAATCCAACTTATTAAAATTCTTCTTCTCCTGTTTGTATTAAACTTATTTTTACAGATTTTTCTTTTACTGGCCACCATGAGCAAGGACTAAGGGGTAAATCCAAAAAGTCAGCCTGTGGCAGATATGAGGGGACTGTGTACAAAATTGTGATCCAAAATCCCTGCTCAGTTACTGCCAAACTTCACTGTCTCTTCTATTTCAGAGTTCTCTAGTTGCATAACTTTTTACTTGTGTGCATGCCCAGACTACCTTGAACTTCAACCTGACAAGATTCTAGAAACCGTGCCCTTTTCTGTCAGTGTCCCCCCCAGATATGTTCTGGGACTGTTTCATGTATGACAGGATCAGCTCCCCTCACAAAATACACTTTTTTTGTTAAACAGTGGTACTCAAGATTTTGGCCCTGTGGGCAGATTGGCATGGGGCCAATATGTGGGCAGGATGAAGCCACACGCTGCCTCTACATGGTCTCTACTGAACCCTGCATGCCAGGATCAGGCCCTGGGGCTTGATGCCTCCACCTGGCCCTGCGCACTGGAATTGGGCCTTGTGTGCCCCAGCTAGCATGCCACCACTCCCCCCCACAGCCAAATTTTCAGGCTCATGGGAGTCTCCCAGGCCAAATGACACAGCATCAGGGATTAGATCTGGTCTATGGGCCAAGAGTTTGAGCACCCCTGTTTTAAAACATTATTGGTGGTATGGCGACCAACATATCATGTGAGAGTTTAGTCATTAAAGGACTTATCCAGGAAGTAGGAGACTTGGAGTTAAGATTCCTCTTTATCCTGAGTGGATCAAATCCATGTCTCCTGCCTCCAAGACCAAGAAAAACATTTAAACTAGGACTGCGCAACTCCTGAGTACCTGTGGGGCTACACACCAGGCCACACTATACTGTTGTTGTTGCCCTACTGCACAATGCCAGCATCTCTGTGCCCTGTATGCTACACCACATAGGGTCCCTGGGTCCTCTAGCTAGCCTGGCCATAGGCTACCTAGGCCTCATGGGCTGAGCCACACCATGCCACCCCAGAGGCATCAGTAGGAAGTGGAAGACAGAGGAAGGAGGGGGAGCCAGAGACTCTGGTGGCAGCGGCAGTTGTACAGCCCTGATTTGAACCCTTAAGCTATAGGCCAGTGTTTCCCAACCTTTTCTGTCCCATGGCAATGGTCTGGCTTTTTCCATCCCATGGCACATGGGCTGGGTGCGGGGGGTGGGGTGGCAAGCAGCCAAACACCAAGCAGGGTCGGGGGGGACGAACGCAGAGCCAACTGGGGCATGGTGGCACCGCAGGGCAACAGTGGTGCCACTGGCTGTAGTCATGCCCTCCCAGGAGCCACCCTCCCCACCCCTCAAGATTACACAGCACACCTGGACATGGCCAACAGCACACCAGTGTGCCGCAGCACACCAGTTGGAAAATGCTGCTATAGACTAGGCTGGGGGGTGTATGACCCATTCTTCCTGCTGAAGCTGTACCACTGTGCAAAAGATTTGTAGGGGCAGAGACAGTGTGCGCACACAAAAGTGAACAAGACTGTAGCTTATGAGTTAAGGCATTCAGCTGAGAGGATGGAGTTCTGGCTTCCATTCCTAGGACTGTTTCTGTATTTTCCCAGTTTTTAAAAGCCAGAAGCAATCCTAGGATTAGAGCCCAGAATTGCCTTTCTTCCTTAATTGAATACTGTCTCTTGCTGTCTGCCTTAGTTCATCTTGACTTCTTTGCTGCAATGACTTAGTTTGAATAGGAGAATTGTAGAACACCCCCAGTGCAGCCTAGTCACTAGGACACACTCCTGGAAGAGATGGGAGCCTGAAGAAGGAACTAAACCCAGGCAAATTCTCTAACCTCTAGGCCAGAGGCAGGTAAGTCTTTCGGGCAGAGAGCTGTTTATTGAGGTTTGGTGAGCTATCGAGGGCCACATAGGTAGCCCCGTCCCTTGGCTGCCATCTTGGGCCTGGAAGTCCCAGCCCTACCTCCTAAGCTTTGCCACCAGAAGTCCTTTCCCTTGCCCCGCAGAAATGCTCCTTTTGGGAGGGGGACGTTTCCATGTTAGAACCAGGAAAAAAACTAAATCATACACTGAAAGTCAAACATCTGCTATAACATATTTTCATTTTATTACAAAAAATTTTTTTGTCATGATTTGTGTTTGTGTACTGTATATTGCATAATAACTCAAAAATAAATTCTTAGTCTTTTATATTGTAGGGGCAGGGTGTGGTTGGTGGTTTTTGTCTGTGTGGTGGGAGGTGTATGGGGGGTGTGGGTATGGTGGGGGGTATGGGTGTTTAGAGTGGGGTGTGGGGTGCGTGCATGTGTTTGTGTATGGTGGGGTGTGAGAGAGTTTGTGAGGTGGTGTGGCTTTGTGTGGGGGGCATAGGATATGTTGAGGGGTCGTGTAGCATTTGTGGGGTGTGGGGTGTGGCTCTGGAACGCTGTCCTCTCCCATAGTCAACACAGGCAACATGTGGGGGGGGTGTATCTGTGTGTGAGTGTGTGTGTGTATCTGTATGTGTGGGTTGTGGGTGGAAGGGGTATGAAGACCGCCCCACAGTTCCCCCCATGGTGCAGCAGCAGGTGGGGGGTGCTGGTGCCTGGCTCTGGCCAGAGCTGCACATTGCAGCAGGGAGCACAGCCCTTGCCAGGCTGTTTGTTTCTGCAGCGCTCCCCACACTTGCGGGGCACAGAAGGGCGCTGGAGCCTGCTGCTATCCCTGTCCTAGCCCGTTCCAGTGCCTGGGGCTTTCCTCCTGTGCCCCGTGAGTGTGGGGAGCACCAGGGAAACAAACAATTCAGTGGGGGCTGCACTTCTTGCAGCGCTGGCCGGAGCCAGGGGCCAGGTACCAGCGCTGAGCGGAGCATCCCCCCCTGCTGCTGCTGCTCCCACTGCCTGCCAGGGCTGTGTGCCATGTAGGGGAATGTGGGAACCACCCACTCTTTCTCACACCCACACAATGCCCAGCCGAGCTCTGCGCTGCTGCTGCCCCCCCAGGTGAGGGCTCCCCACTGGAGCCAGCCCCACACTCCACACTCCTGCCCAGCTGTAGTCCTGCCTCCACCCCCAGCTTCCCTCTCTGCTGCCCAGAGGGAACGAGACACCAGGGAAGCCTGCAGCAGCAGCCCTGCCCAGTGCTAGTGGGGTTGGCCCTTCCACCCACGAGGGTGGAGTGAGGCATGAGAGGATATGTTGTGGGCAGGTGTAGGAGCCTTGTTCCCACCCTCACAGGCAGAAGAGCTAGGTGAGGCACAATTCATTGCGGGGCAGAGGTGCTGCAGGCCAGATGAAAGTGCCTGGCAGGCCATATCTGGCCCATCGTCTGTATTTTGCCTGCCCCTGCTCTCAGCTATGACTCACCCTGACTGCTTCTTCCTCTTCCACCTATGTGTCAAAAGAAAAGAGTGAGCCCTGCATTGGGTTGCTCTAGGGAACTCCATGCTGAGTGTGCTGGTTTCAGCAGATTTCATTCCAACGCACTTGGAGTAGAAAGGCTATAGCTTAGAGCTCTGCTAATTACCTAGCAGGGGAAACACCATGTATCTGGGTCCATGAAGGCAGTTTTCCTTAAGCACTCCCAGGGATAACTGTTCTTCTGGCATGGTTTAGTACCTCCCTAGATTGCTTCTGCGGCCGTATGGCTGAGGGCAGGCGAAACTTGGGGACATCCAAATGCCAAGCCTCTGGGCTTGGGCCTGTATTTAGGATGCCTGCCAAAAGACTTTGGAAATATCTGAAGCCCCTGGTGGAGGTAAAGGAAGTTTGCCGGTTGTAGGGCCATTTCTGGTCCTGAACTGACTCATGGATGTGGACTTGGTTTGGCTGATTTGGCTTGGAACATGAAAACATTTATTTAAAAAAAAAAAAAATCATTCCAAGGCACTTGACTTTCCGCTTGAACTAGGCTCCCCTGGAAGTGTAGGTACCTAACCATAGAGCCCAGGACTGTGCAAGTTAGGTCCAGCAATATCTAACTTTTAAATGCTTCCATCCTTTATTAGATCTACCCCTAAGTGTTTAATTTAAATTCTCACAGGCAACTTATAATGCTCTGTTTAAGAAGCCATTTGGGTGTGATATGTTTTCAACCGTGCTGTGTCTGGAGAGTGGTCAAAAGGTTGTAAAATGCTGACATTAACCTACAAGCTATAACTATTAATTCTTACTGTTTCTTCCCCTGCTGCTTATAATCATATTTGTGAGGTGCAGGAAAAGAGAGACAACTGCAAGCTATTGAAAGGCAGTTCAGGAGTTTTTTATTTCCTCTGCAGACCACTCTGTAATGCTTTTCTGCAGACCCCTTTGAGTGGGGTTATGGCCAGCACATGGATAAACCTCTGTGATGTGAGTGGAGGACAGTGAGTAGTGGGGTTGGGTGAAGTCTGAATCTAATCCAAAAGCCCCCACTTATTAAAAATGTTTATGGCCCTTGCTTTCTGTCCAGCAAAAGTTATTTCCTGATCTCTAATCCCACTCTCTTGATAACAGCCCATGAGGGATTCACATCTCATAAATCCACAGATCATCTCTTGTCTCAGAGCCTGCATCTGCTGAACAAAAGATCCTACCTTTATATACCCCTGAGCATAGTGGCCACTACTCATTGCCCCGTGTGGAAAGGAAATTTCTATCCCCCATCTAGTATTCAGAAGCTATATGCTGAGATCCCAGAGTCAGTTCTGGAGAAGACTATAATACAAATATTGTAGAACAAGTTAGTTATCAGTAAACCCATTTTTATTCAATCCCCTATATGCCTGTCCTGAACTGTTCTCTCAGACTTCCCACACAGCCAACATACGCTGATTATCAGACACATAGGGGCTGAAATCCCTGTCATGCCATCAAAACGAGTGCCAAGATGGAACTTCCATCAGGCAGACTTGTCTGGATTTACTGTTGAGGTGGAGAAAACCATCCACTGCATCCCCCTGATGATAAAACAGTACAGTCATTTCATGGCCCTGCTTATTGTTGCAGCTAAGAACATCCCTCGAGGTTTCAGAGAGTGATACATCCCTTGTTGGAACTGTGACTGCGAAGCCCTTTTCCAACAATACCAACAATCTGGAGACCCAGCAATAGCCACAGCACTACTTGGATCTTTGGATACCTGTAGACAACAAAGCTGGCTGGAGTGCATGGCATCCATAGATTTTACGTACTCAAGCTGTCGGGCCTGGAGCATCTTGGGGTAACTTGAAGCATCAAACCCAGCAAAGGCCGCTAACCTGTGAGTCAATACAAATGCTGTCACTGCCAAATTGGTGGCCAACTCAAAGGAATCCCTTGATAAACAACACAAACAGAAGGTTAAAAAAAACTCAGAGAGACAATGGCAAATTGTCCAGAATCCATTTTTCAACTGTAATGGAGAGCAACCATATTCCACAAATCTGGCAATGGTGACAGCCTTGCCAAAACCAGGAGAGATGATACATGATCCTGGGAGCTATAGGCCCATCTCTTTGCTCTGCACATCCTATTAGTTCCCGGAGTGGCTCATACTTCTAAGAATTAGCCCTATCATTAACCTATTACTCACCCAAGAACAGGCTGCCTTTAGACCCCATTGTAGCTGCTGTGAACAAGTCCTTGCCATCATTACAAACATCGAGGTTGGTTTTCACTGCAATCTCAAGACTGGGACCGCCTTCATAGATCTTTCCATGGCCTATGATACTGTGTGGAAACAGGGACTGATGCTCAAACTGTCCCTGCTGCTGCCATGTGCCAAATTATTCTGGCTGCTGTGGACTTTGATGTGCAACAGAATGATGAAGGTCTACCTACGAGATAAGGTCAGCACCCCAAGAATACTCAGCAACGGCCTCCCACAGGATAGTGTTCTGGCACCGACACTTTTTAACATCTGTGTAAGTGATATGCCCTGTACATCATTGTGAAAATTTATCTACACTGAGGATATTGACCACACAAGCAAAAACTTTTCAGAGTAAAGCTACACTGAACTCTGACTTATCAATAATGGCTGAATATTTTCATAAGTGGAGACTATAACTAAATCCAACCAAGTCCATCATCTCCACATACCATCTGGACAGTCGCAAAGCATATAACACCTTCATTGTCACCTTCTGTGGAGAAAAAGTGCATCACAACCTGACTCCTACCTACCTAGAGGTGACTATTGACCGCTTCCTAACTTACCATTATCACCTCTGAAAGACTGCTGTGAAAACAAAGACATGAGTGATCATCATCTGAGAGCTCGCCAGCATAAGCTGGGGTGTCCTCCACACTTCTGCCTTAGCCCTGGTCTTCTCGATAGCTGAGTACTGTGCACCCATCTGGACCTCAAGTCGACATATCAAACTCATCAACACACGACTCTACTCAGTAATGAGGACTATGTCTGGAATTTTGATATCAATTCCAGTGCAGTGGCTACCAATACTTTCAAACATTCCTCCTCCCTCTATTCAACAGGATGCAGCAACATGCAAAGAAATAATGTATATCAATAGTAATCCAGACCTTCCAATCCACATAGACCTTCAATATCTCCTTACTCATTATGTGATTTCACGAAAACCTTTCTGGACATGAACTGAGCACCTCCTATACTACAACACTAAAGAATCTTGTTGGAAATCTTGAGCAAAAGGTTATTAGGTTTCCATAATAAATACCTTGTTTCTGACCCAGCAATGCAACAATTGGGCTTCAGCCTTCCATGGAGGATGTGGACAACCCTTAATACGATACACAATAGACATGGCCGGTATGGCCACGTGATGTACAAGTGGCACTTAAAAACCTTGCCTGGCTGTGTGTGGAAACCCTGACCAAACCACAGAGCACATAATAACACCCTGTCCCAGATACAAGTTTGAGGGTGACATTCTGGGGTTACGCTTGCTTTCCAGGAGGGCATTGATCTGGTTGAGGAATTTGGAATTAAAACGATGATGACAACTCTTGCTTCTAAAGCCACACACAAGAAAAGAAAGATTCAATCCCCCGTGAGGTATTTGATTTTCTTTTAAAAAGCATATCAGTAAACTTCACAGGCTCTATTGTCTACATCTATGTTAAACTGTCTACACTTACTGCATGACATTAAAAAAGAGACAGTAAACAATTATAATACATGTTTCTTATAGAAATACCAAAGATAGAATTCAAAATGATGAGTCATCATATTATTTGTTGCTGCCTTCATGTCTAACAACAAAGAGTGAAGCACCTTCAGTGAGAGGTGATTTCTCGGTATCTTTTTAAATATCCACATTTTTGAAGAATGATCTTTGAAGTCCTAAATGGATTTTTGAGTACACTGAACTAAGAAATGAGAACAGAATGAATGAACACTATATTCAGCTAACATAAGGAGGGAAAGAAAATAACTGCTGGGTATTAATGAGGCAGATATGTGGATAGAGTCATAGGTTAGCATAGAGGGGTATATCATAGTCTGGACAGAGGACACATGCTAGGAAATGGCTAGGAAAAATGTGTTAAAGCAGTTCCTGCTCCAGAGAGTCCATGACTCTCTTCCTAGCTAGTATAATGACTGAAAACAAGGGAATAGAACAGAAAGATTATATAAAGTGCATTTAGGTCAGGTTTTAAAGATGCCCATCCATACATTTAAAAAGAGACTTGAAAGGATGCACGTAAAGAATTAAGTTTGTTCAGACAAATGAGTATGAAACATGGTAGACAATGTGAAAAATCACAGGGCACTACTATCTGAATGCTGCAGTTCTTTAGAAAGGATAGAATACACTGGAAATAGGAAGGAATCATTATGTTTGTGAGGCAAGTTGTAGAAATGATAAGGAATCTTTCAAGAATTACAGATAGCAATGAATTACTAACAAGGAAGATTCACTAATTTATTTTAAGGAAAACTTTTCCTTGTTATACAGTGTTAAGCATCCCCAGCTGCCAGTCAGGAGATCAGGATCATCCCCTTGATACAAATAGAATTGTGTTAATCCTGATTTTGTAGGGAAATAACTGAATTATAGAAGGTCTCTTATATCTTTAACTTGTATGATTATTAGAATGCTAAAATGAAGACTATAAAGACCATAAGCTTTGGGTAGAAGTTCACTCTAGACTGCTTGAACAAGGCATGAGATGACAGCTGTAATACAAAAGGTTATGGAAAGGACAGACTATTAATGCAAGTAGGAGATTTAAGGTACCCAAGGCAGTAAGGCACACAGTGAAAGCAGCAGTAGTTGTATGGATATAAGGCAAAGCTGCTCCTTTACCCATTACATAGAGGAAAAATATAACTAGAATCATGGTAACAGAGATGACAGGATTAAGTAATAGAGAAAGGAGAGTATCTAAGCAACGGTGATAATTATGGTGTATAAAAACATCAAACATATAATAGAGTTGGAAGCTTGTACACTAACTGTGTATTCAGTACAAGGCACATACCTGAAATGAAATTTCAAGAGATAGCAGACTGAGCAGTAAAGGAGCAAGAATATCTGTCACTACAATGAGCGTGCAGAGTATTTATTCAAATGCTTGTTTCTCTGGGGATAAAAGGATATTCACATAAACTCACCAGGGGAGTGGGGAAAGAAGATTGTGAGGTTGTCAGGTTTATTCTACTCTGTTCTTACAGAGGCACATGTCCATGGTAGTGCAGAATGTGATAATGTGGACAACACTTGAGATGTTGCCTGTGTTAAACTGGAATGAGGATCTTGTGAGTTAGCCCTTGGAGTTGTTCATTGCCTTCTCAAATTGTTGCATCAATCAAAAATCTGAAATCATACATTCAAATGGAAGGTGCCTGTTAGAGACTGTGTGATCCAGGTTGCCCTGGGTGGCTTTTAACTGAAAAATAATGGTGTGGAAATGTAACGTTAGATGAGTTTTTAGACCAACAGCAGTCACACGTACAAAGCAATGAACTCGTATGTTCAGCTGGTGTAAATCGGCATACGTCCCCTGAAACTGTGGTCCATAAGAAGGCCAAATCTAATAATCTGTTTGTTTGTTTTTAAATCAACTCGGTTTCTCATCACCAAGGAAGAAGGACGCAGCACTCAGCAAAAAAAAGGTGTTATTGCACTTGCGGGGAATGTTTACATTTTGCAAACTAGACGGGGCACCTCAGTCGTGTAGTGCTGTGTTCTCCTTGTGTAGCTCAGAATTAGGAAGGAATGTAGAAAGAACCAGATGTGTTCTCCCTGGGGAATTTGTTTGAAATATATGCCATTTGGTTCATTCTCAAGCCAAATGATTTTCTCTTCAGGAGTACGTCTGTGAGCTACAGGAAGGGTAGTACAGGCAGGGCTAATGAAGTAGTGAGTATCATCATAGGCAGCTGACCTTCAGCGGTGGCAGGATAGAGCAGCCTGAGACTCCACCTATGGGCTGGCCCATACATCAGTATAACGTAGAAGTAAATTAAAGCTCCCTTTTGCCCCCACAGTCCCAGTTTAGCATGGAAGATAGCCTTGCTGGAACAAGAAATCTGTGAAAGCTGGCCCAGTGCTGTGCTATGTGCTGTTATTCAGATAGAAGGGGGGTTGCAAAACTGAAGCATTAGAAGTTTTGAAGTGTTTTAGTACATGAAAATACATTTGGATGGTTTCATGGGTTCCTGCTGAAGGAGTCATTACCATTGCTGCAAAGAGAGTTTAATTTATGAGTCTCTTCCATGACTTCAGGCCTGATACTACTGCCCACATGAGCGAGCATATTGATTCTATCACTGGTGTTGCTCATTAGAAATGTTATACTTGGTTTTACTTAATCTCTGTCCTGAAATTTGCAGGCAGCATGAAGCATTCATGATTTCTCTGAGACATGCAATTTCCAGCAAAATGGAGGGTGACACTACTGAGGTTTTTCATCCGCATTTCACAACTGTTGTTGAAAGCTTAGTTCATGGTACTTCTTTTTTATTTCCATGCTGAGTCTGAAAGGAAAAATATCTGGGGGAAAAAACTATAGAAAACCTATTAGGCAACTTGGATTTACTGACTGTCTGCATTATGAAATGAGTAAACTATAATTACTATGTTTGCAATATAAATGAGCTTTAGAAAGAGCACAGTCTAAACACTGTGTTAACTGCTCTGTGTTACAGATGACAAAGAATGGCACAGTGGAATCTGAAGAAGCTAATACCCTAACGCTGGATGACATTTCTGATGATGACATTGATTTAGACAACACTGAGGTAGATGAGTACTTCTTCCTACAGCCTTTACCAACAAAGAAACGAAGGGCCCTGCTGCGAGCCTCTGGAGTGAAAAAGATTGATGTGGAGGAAAAACATGAGCTGCGGGCCATCCGCCTGTCCAGAGAGGATTGTGGCTGTGACTGCCGAGTATTCTGTGATCCAGAAACTTGTACTTGCAGCCTCGCAGGCATCAAATGCCAGGTAAAGAACTTGATTATATTCATTCTTTAACTAGCAGAGTATAAACGGACATGGGGAGCTGCAATTGTACTGAGGGTAATGGATTACTAATTGCTGAAATTTGTGGGTCTTAGAAACAGTTAAAAAAAGAAAAAAAGGCCCAACCTGGGTTTTGTTAAGTACAGTTGATGTGCTAGACAAATCTAACCCTTTAAAACTGGGTTATTTTTTATTATAATTTGTAGACAGATAGGCTCTATAAGTTTTTCTTCTAAGTACAGGTAGTCAGTTCCCCACATCCTTATGTGGACCTTTAACTAAACACTCACCAGAAATGATAGATGAGTCATGAACCTTTAAGCCTGCAGATTTCACACAGGATATTACATTAGCTTTTATTTTTAGCTATGCATCTTTCCCCCCCTAAGTACAGTTCTTCAGTGACTTCAAACTGTACCCATTTAGTCCCATCTTGATGAGAGGATTATGCTCAAATATGAATTGAAGTCCATGCTCAGAGTAAGAAGCAGTAAAGGAAGCATGCCTTACTGTCCTTCACTATAACCTCATTGTCCTTCATAATAGAATTATAGATATTAGAGTTGAAATGACATTGTTATGTCATATAGCTAGTGTCTCTGACAATCAGAATTGTATTCCTTAAAGCATATTTACCAGAGCTTTCACCAGTATAATTTTAAATGTTTCAGACAAAGAGATTTCTACTACTTCCATTTGTCTAACTTGGGTTACACCCTATCTCTCACCATCACAAAGTTTCTCTGAATGTTCCTTTTCATAATTTCTTAATCCAAGAATTTATTCCAAGTTACATACTCTGTACAACCCTAAACAATTTATTTCCTTTCTTGGAGTTTGCACTCTTTAATATTCATACACTGTCTGTTTTCAGTCCTGCACTACCAGGGAAATGGACTAGATTACTGTTTCTCAACTCACCTCAACCATCCATGATAGACCCACACAGCTTCACAGTCTGCCAGTCCCCCCAACCTTACTTGCCATTCTGCAGTCAAACTACCCCCAACTCTATAGGCCTTAGTGCTGTGCATCTCCCAAATGGTCCTCTTGCCAGGAAGGCTGCAAAGACAACCAAGCTAGTTCTGTAGCTAGACACTGTAGCTCTGGAATGGAAGAAGCATAGCCATATGTGTGCAGCGCTGCACTTGAACGAATAGCTTTGCCTCTCAGCAGAGATAGTATACATACAGTGCCACACTAGGGTAGCACCACCATTTCCATTTTGGGAATTAATGCACTGAGAGCAGGGGCACAGGAAGAACATTTGGGAGAGTCTGCTGAACACTTCAGCCTTTCTCCCACCCCTGATCTGCTTATGGACTCTACCCATGACATCTCCATGAGATACTAGCTGAGAACTACTTGACTAGATCACCTCATGTGTTTCCACTTTTGCACCACACGTAATTACAGCAGTCAGATTGTAAGTGAAAAACTGTAGAATTTAAGCATCTGACCAGGGTACCTGATTTGGGATCCATTTAGGTATAAGATATCTACATTATATTCTTGCTGCTCGCAGTGCTTTGTGCTTTCTCTGAAGTCTCTTCTAAAATTTATCCCAGGTTCCAGCTTTAATTTCTTGGTCTCCCCCTCTTAGTGTGCTCTCAAGCCTTATATATTTAATTCTTAATGTATATCTTTCTTCACAAGTCTTCCATGACTGTTAATCATTCTTGTTCCTACTCTGCTTCCCATCCAGTTCACCAGCTTTCTGATAATAAGAGGTCCACAAATGAACACAGCATTTCTGATGTGTTTATAGCAGAGGCATAGAAAGAGAAATTGTTTATTTCTAGTTCCAGTGAAGCCTCTGTGTATGAAACCTAAAACTCCACTGGCATTTTTCCCCAGCCATACCACATTGTTAGTCCATGTTTAACTTGCTGCTCTGTATGATTTTACTGCTTTCTAGGGTTCTCCCTCCAAATAAGTATATCTGCTTTGGACTATTTTTTTCCATACATGTTGCACTGTGTGCTTTCCCTGAATGAATAATTTTGTCTTTCGCTATCATTGGTTTCATTGTATGTGTAGTTAATGTGTATTCTTTTTTTTAAAAAGGTGGATCGTATGTCTTTTCCATGTGGTTGCACTAAAGAAGGGTGTAGCAATACAGCAGGTAGAATTGAATTTAACCCCATCCGTGTACGGACTCATTTTCTGCACACAATAATGAAACTTGAATTGGAGAAAAATAGAGAGCAGCAAGTTCCTGCACTAAATGGTTGCCACAGTGAGATAAGTGCTCACACTAGTTCCATGAGCCAAGCACCCCATCCAGTAGAGTATTCAATTGCAGAGAATTTTGAGATTGAAACTGAACCTCAGGCTGCAGTGATGCACCTGCAGTCAGCTGAGGCCTTGGATTGTCCAGGGGAAGAGGAGGAGGAAGAGGATGGAAGCAGCTTTTGTAGCGGAGTTACAGATTCTAGCACACAAAGTTTAGCACCCAGTGAATCGGATGATGATGACGATGAAGAGGAGGAGGAAGATGAAGATGATGATGATGAAGAAGAAAAAGTGGATGATTTTGTAGAAAGCATGGGCTCCCATGCTGGCGTGGTACCGCTTCCTTCTGTCCTTTGCTATTCTGATGGCACTGCAGTGCACGAAAACCACTCTAAAAATGCCTCATATTATACTAACTCTTCAACTCTGTATTACCAAATAGAGAACCATGCCCCTGGCACTGCTAACCAGATCAGTGAGACCTACTCAGAAAGGGACACTGTTAAAAATGGTAGTCTTTCTCTGGTGCCTTACAATATGACTTCAGAGCAGTTTGTTGACTATACACGGCAATCAGAGGAAAGTTACAGCAGCCCTCATTACCCTTCTGCAAACCCCTCTGTGATAGTTTGCTGCTCTTCTTCAGAAGGTGATAACAGTGTTCCATGTAATAGTTTGTATGCTGAACACAGGCCAAACCACCCCCAAGTGGAATTTCACTCATACTTGAAAAGTCCCTCTCAAGATGGATTTGTTTCAGCTCTGAATGGCGACAGTCATGTACCAGAGCATCCTGCTGAGAATTCTATAAACCTTTCAGAAAAGAGCAGATTGCATGAAGAGTGCATCAAATCACCTGTTGTGGAAACAGTACCTGTTTAACATGAAGTTATTCTAGGACTGCATTCCTTTATTTAAATGCACTCTGATTACATTGGATTTCCTAGCACCGTAAGTTTTTTAAGCTGTGGACAATGAAAACTCGGACTATGGGTAATATTCCAGACACCTTTTGTTTTTTTCTTTCAAGCTACATGGCTGTGGCATTGCACAACAGCAGTTCATGTAAAGTTTCAAAAAGATGGGGGGAAAAACTGTCTTTTGATAGAAAATGCATAAATTAAAAATATATACGTATTTCAAAGTAGCCTACCTGTCAAACTGTGTGAAACCTGCCAAGCTATCTGAATCAAAGCTTCATGTTTTTGATTGTCGGGCCTGTGCAAGATTGTTAAAAAAAGATACTTTGAAATAATCATATTTAGAGTCCTAAATTTTCAACATATCTGACAAAGATGGTGACTTTTTAATGTAGAAGTAATTACTGTATGGAAAAGTTTTAATTGTTCTGTACTGTATGTATTTTATTTATGATAGTTTAGTACTCATGTTTTTGATAAAAATGAACAGCATGTTCATTTGACCTGAAGATCCATAGCTAGTAATACAGAGCATGCCCACTTAAATTTCATCTGGAGTACCATATACATTTTTTATGACCACTCCATGCAACTTCTTTTAAAATGTAATCTTGAAGGTACATGGGGTCTCTTTTTACTATTTTTGACAAACAGAAGTGTCAGTAAGGTGGCATTTACGTTTTCTATAAAGGTGAAAGGTAGGACAATCCTCTGTTAAAGCTGGAATCAATGGCATCCCACAGCTAACCTCCCCATAGAGAAAATTGATGTTGTGTATAAAGAAGACAAAGCAGCAGTTTAAAGTCACCCAGCACCTTTAGCTCTATAAACATTCAGCTTGCTAATGCACTTTAGTGCCATTTTGCAGTACCTTATTAACTGTGGAAACTGGGAACCATTTTGGAGAAATACCATGGCTGCAGATTTTAAGATCTCTGTAATATACAGGTGCATTGTACTGAATATGATACAAGTTTTCCGAAGCCAGTTTATGAAAGCCTCAATAAGTAATTAGTAAAAGCAAAGAGCTTAGCTGCTTAGAGAGTAAATGAAGCATGGAAAAGTAAGTGTGTGTGTGTGTGTGTGTGTGTGTGTGTGTGTGTGTGTGTGTGTGTGTGTGTAAGTGGGGAGCCCTAGATTTTCCTACCTTTTTAGCTATTGTTATAAAAGAAGAGCCTTATCAGAAGTCCTTCTGTGGACTTTTGATCAGATCCTACATGTATAGAATCACTTATCACTATTAATAGACTAAATGTGGTACTAGAAGCTGCATATTCAGTTAAGACCCTGGGTTCAGAAGTTTTATACCTGTGAAAACTGAGGCAATTTCTCATGCATATCCATTATCATGTTTTCATTTCTTTTTCAAAGGGTAATGAGAAATATGATGTATGCTTTATACCATCCATTAACTTATCATCAAAAGTTATTTTTTCTAAAGAATTAGTAGAAGCCCATTTTTGGTACGTTCATGTAGCTACAGCTAACTGCATTGCCTTATATAAAATGCAGCACAACACTTCAAAATCTTGCTTTGATATTGAAGTATCTTTTGTTATATGTCCATTAGTCTAACATGTAGACATATGTGGCTGGCTAGTCAAATTACAACATCTGCTTAATTTTTACCAAAGTTAAAATGAATTGTTGAGAGAGATGCATATAAGCATAGTATACATTTCAACTCTGTTTCACTGGCTGTTCAGGTGAGTAGCTCTTTATAAAAGCATGTAGAGTACTCCAGTAGAAAGATTACCATGTTTAAAAGAGGCTCTTTGAAAAAAGAAGTCATGATTTACTGTTGCCTTTATGCTGCTTGTCTACAACCATTGTCAATTAATTTTTTACACCAAATTGGCAAAAGCTGTTGATGTCTTCTCTCTGAGAGAGCATTTTTGTTGTTGTTGGTTTGTTCCTATGTTAATTCATGAATGCTTTTATTGTGATTTCTTTGAGATAAATCCTGTTTCGCTAAGAAATACATACGTTATATTCATGGCATTCCTATATCCTGGGAAAGGACAGCCCACTTTAACTTATCATCTAAAGCAGCCGTTCTGCCATTTTAGAGTTCTGTTCCTCTAATTTGTAGTAGCAACCTATTTCCTTTCTCCAAAGGATGTACAGTCAGGTGTTCTCAGCATTTATGCAGCAAATGGTCATCTTTACTTTTAAAGAGAAACCAATTAAATATGTTTGCTAAAACAAAAATACGCAGGCATACAGAAAATATACCTCTGTCCAGAGCTCTCATGATTTTATGGGGCACACATGACTCACTGAGTATATGTGTACAGACATCATGAGTTAACAGCAGACAGAAAGCCTGGCTCTCCCAACACCAGCACCAAAAGCACAAGCCTCTACTGCTTGAGCTCAAGGAGTAGCTGTAAGGCAGTAGCAGGTTCTTAACCTCAGTGTGGGCTGGTCACTAAAGGGAGGTGGGCTCATGCACACTTAGCCAGTAGATTTCACTCAGGTGAAAAGTAGATGAGAATTTTGCTGTGTTAGTTGTTCTGTTACTGAGCAATAAAAAACTCTTGTCATGACCTCTGCATTTCCAGATGAAAAATACCTTCAGTAGTGTTAGCAAGTAAAGCACTAAGATCAATAGTTAAAATGCAGCTCAGCTCTAAAATACTGAAATGAGGGTTATTATTTAGTAGTTATATTTCAGTAAGTTTCCAAGACCTTTGTGCTAGATGCTGTGTAAACATAGCTGCTTCTGTTCTTATCCAGGAGTGCTCAACTTCTGGCCTGGCACCATGTCACCCATCCTGTGGGGCTCCCCACGGATCTGTGGGGACCCTCAAAGGGCTGCAGCCCTGCTTGCTAGATGAGGGAAAGAGGGCAGCACTGGGCCTGATCACAGCAAGTGGGGGCCAAGTGAAAGTAGTGCAGGGCCCCCAGAGCTGGATCCCAGCTGGATGGAAGTGATATGGGACCCTCAGAGATGCATCGCACAGGGTCCCAAAGTCTGATCCCAGCACACAGGGGCAGTGCAGGGACAATCTCAGTATGTATGGGAGGCACAGGTCCCAGTCCAGCCCATCTGGCCCATCCCTGTGTTGTTCATCTGGCCTGCAAAGCCAAAACCACAAGCATCACTGTTCTTATGTTTCCTCCTGCTGCTATATTAGAAGTAAATACATTTCCTTCCCTCAGAAGCATATTGCTCAAGATGATAAGCAGCCTAAAAAGAAGTGGGAAAGAAGAAAGCACTTCTGTACAATGTTTGCTATAGTATTTTCTCCAGTTGAAGGTAGAACCGGTTACTAGGAGATAGTGAGGGTGTTTTAATTTCCTCTGAATATACCTGACCAGGCTGTATAGTAACGCCCTCCTATTTTTGGTCATTCTTTCTCAAATCTATTGCTTCTTGGCCTAGACGTGCTCTCAGGTTTCACTATCATGGTCATTCCTCAGATCTGCATGTTTCTTGCTCAAAGCATAGCATAAGGTCAAAGCTTGCCTACACCGGAAAAGATTCTATGGTCTAACTTACATGACACCGGTAGGGATTTGTTGTGGGTGATACATCTTTTAGTGAACCAACAGCATGGTTGGGATACATCTCAACAGGTCTGGATTACAATGCATGCTTCTTTGAAAGCTTGTCTAAATCTATCCCAACCATGCAGTTGGTTCAATAAAAGATGTCACTGATAAAAATCCATGCCTCTCACATACTTCCTGAACCATTATGGGTCCAACATCACTTCAACACTATAATACAGGTAGAAAAAGACCAGCAACCCCCATAATGGAGACAGAGTTGTTACTGGCAAAAGAACTACTTTCCCAAAATAGCTTTAATCGCTTCTCTGACAGAAAAATTATAACTGTCTACACTAGGGCTTTTGGGGCATAGATGTGTCAGTCAGGGAGGAAACAAAGCACAGTACAACCCAACATATGCTCATATGCTTTGAAGTTTAGATGAGGCTTTAAAAGTTGGAAGTGAGTAATGCTAACTTCCATTTTGTGATCCTTTTGTGTTCATTTGGAAGCAATGATGCCACTGGATTAAGGATAACTAGCTACTAGTTTGGGAATCTCTGAGATTTGATGCTTTTCCATCTTCTTGTGGCCCACCTCTAGTAATGTGTATGAGGAAAAACAGTATCCTACTGCTTAAGTAACTAAGTGGGTTATTTCCTGTGCAAAGCTAGCCAGTATTTTAACTTTTGTGAAACTTATTTCTGTGTGCTAAAAAGGTTATGTTGTTAAATAACAAATAGCAGTGTATTTCTTCCGTACAGATGTAGCATGTCATATATTGAAACATTTCTTTTAAAGATGGCTATCCAGACCATGTGCTAAGGAAAACTATATCAGCTTCACATCTAAAAGATACTTGTTGGTTCCTAATAACAGTCATTGATAAACAAAACAAAACAAAACAAAACAAAAAACCAGATCATTTTGAAAGTCAGTTAATAAGTTGGTAAAAAATATTTGTATTGGAAATGTGTCCCTGGTATCCATGTGTTCCAGTGTTTTTCTACATATGTAACCCTACAACATTTTCTTTTACTAGAACACCATATAGTTTGCATACTGAAAACAGTACATAGAATTGACTCTACGTTTTTTCCCTAAGGAAATAAAGTTTGCTTCTCTTGAAAGACATGTCCTTAAAGCTAACATATGAGGCTTTAGCTAATGTTAGGTGTGCAAATACTACTTTTCCATTAAAAAATTGTGGTAATTGCATAAAGCTATAGCTCATGCCCACTGGAACATTAGAAGAAGAACTAGTCAACAGAAAATGCAGCAATTTGATCATGTGTCATTTGTTTTTCATAGAGAATTTCTGATTGTATGCTACACAGAGCACGACTGTTAATAATTTAAAACATACTTTTGCTAAAGACTGGCTTTTAAAACTGAATAAATTACTAATTCTTTGTTAATTTATCCCATCTTGGGGCAACACCATTTTCTTTCTGCATAAATCTTGGTTAAGTAACCCAACTTTTCATCCATGATCAGCTAAAAAAAAGATCTGTGCAGAGACTGTTTGTGTTATTGCACAGAAATCTGCTTTTACCAGTAATGTATTATTATATACAGTATTTCCACTGATCAGAGTCAAGATTATAATGTCATCTGAACTAATTTTACAATAATTCAATATTTATGTATCCAGTATTTGATTTGGTACTGAATACTCAATTGTGACGTGCATCACCAAAAGGCTTGAAAAAAACCTCTTTAACAAAACACTCACCACCTACCTAGGAGGAGAATTTGCCATAAACCAGATCCATTTATTACAGGTAAATGTAACCAAAATGGAGAATTTGTTAGGAGTTTTAATGCTTAAGAGTTTTTCTGTATTAGGCACTAATGGCTTATGCTCTTGACTCAGACTTAGGACACTTGGGTTCTGTTCCTAGCATTGACATTGGCTTGCTCTGTGATTTGGGTCACGTAACCTATCTAAGCCTCAGTTTCCCTGCCTGTAAAAGGGCACAATTGGTGGTGGTACTAGGGTGGCCACTGACTCATCCCCAAAGTACAGGACATGTCCTTGGTGAAGGGTGGCCCCCTTGGCCAATAAGCAGCGAGGTGGTGGGGCCCCTGCCTCTTGGCCAAGTACCAAAAATGTTAATTCATGGGTAGGTCCACCAGGCCCTTCACCCAATCATCAGGAAAGAGCAGGGCCATCACAAAAAGGCCACCTCCCTCCCTCCCTAGCTGGGAACCCTGCTCCTGGCTGTGCACTGCCCTAGCTCTAAGCTCAGCCAACAGAATTGCAAGGACGACCGATTGACATGTATTTCCAGCAGTGAACTGAAAAGGGATTTTTTTGCAGACCAGTCTTCATTGAGAAACAGGCAAAGGACAAAGGATTTAAAAACAGGACGGTCTGGCATAAGATAGGGCCAATGGCCATCCTAGGTGGTACTCTGCTAGGTATTACTATGCTTCCTGGGGATTTTTGTTTTGTTTTGTTTTGATTTGGGGTTTTTTAAGTCACTCTTCTGTACTTTTACCACAACTAGATGGCAGACAGCACACGTCTGTGCCAAAGTCTAGAAGGAATTTTGCCACTGACATAGCACAAGAGCAGGAGTCTCTTGCCGGGAGCTAAGCAAACATGAGGAAAAGCCTCAAGCAATAATAAATCCACAGTAAATTTTGAAACCAGGAACTGAAAAAACTGCTAAATATTTAGTAAGTAAATATTTGCTTCTCCATTAGAAGGCAAATTGATGACTTGCTCTACACGGTCTCGCAGTGCAGTCAAGAGACTGCCCTACCCTATTGCATGGCTTCCTCATTTGCCAGTATATGTGCAGAAGGGAAAGCAGGCACCACTAAGCCACTGCTTCCTTCTTCCAGGGTAGGCATGAGAAATTGTGGGGGTTGGGAATCACCTGCTCTCTGTCTCTCCCCACCAATACATCATCTAGCATATCTGAGCCAGGCAGAGAGGCAAATCATTTTGTATGGACCACTTTCTTCCTCTACACCTGAAACAAGGGAGGAACCAGGCCAAAAGTTACAACTGACTCCTGAAGCAGTTCAGCTATACAGTGCTCTCAACCCAGAGCAAGAAGGAAAGAGACAATCTGGCCCACCACAGTGTTTTAAGAGGATATGCTGCATAAGTGATGTGGTGGTTTATTGGGAGTACTCTACAGTGCAATGACCTGGACTTGATTCTTGCTCTAATTGTTTCAGTGCTCAGGGCTGAAGGCTGAGTACTATGAGGACAATAAAATGGAGAAATCCTCAGGTCTTAGGAATGTGAAGCTCCCCTGGAGGGGCCAAAGAATAAATAGATCCTGTAGTTTATTGTGCTTACAGATCATTTGATATAAAATATTAATAGTAAAAAGGATAGAATTAACTCAGAGACGCTATATTCTAGAGAATCTATTTCTAAAATATAAAATCTGATTACTATTTTTTTAAAATTAGTAGTAGAAAACTACCATTATTTTCAGAAAAATAGAACAGATAGAAGTAAATATCCCAGTTCTTCAACATATTCCACAGTCAATATGAGGAATTTCAAGATTTGCATCTGTAAAGAAGTTCCCAGAATTCAAGAGCAGTGCACTTTGCTCAGTATTGCTGTTCTCCGTAATTACTGTCTTGGTACTCACTACTAATTCTCTTCTTTCTCCAAGAGCTGTGCAATTCAAAGCAAGAAAATTGTGACATGAGAAACAGATGTTAATTGTAAGGGAATCCGAGTCAATGAAGTTGGTCATAAGTTCTTTGTGGGTCACCAAGTATTGTTTTTCCTAGATTTTTACAGCAGCCTTTAACTTAATTGCCATTAATGTCCAACAATATTAGCATCAGCGTTACTTGGAAAGGAAGGAGGACTATAAACAACTCTTTCATGAGAGCTGCCTGAGTTCCCTGCCTTCCAAATAACCCACACTGTAGCATTTATTGCATGAATCTTCACACCTTTTGGCCAAATTTAGTGCTTTAAACCCTTGCTTGTGTTAGCTTATTCTCTGAGAAAAATTGCCTTTGAAATGTGGTTTCCCATTAAGGATGAGATGATATGCTTGTTATTGGGCAGCGCTAGTGCCATGCTTTTTTTGTTATGGGAATACATTCTCTGGTACTAAGATGTGACTGGGCTAGCAGAACAGGGACTGAATAACACCCTCTTCACCCCCATCCTGTCTTTCCCTCCCCTCAGTACTCCATTTAAGCCCTACTGGGTGCATCTACACATCCATTAATGCAGGGTAACCAAGTACTGAATCAATGCGCAGTAACTTGCACTACTGCGCAATAGCACCTGTGCATGTTTTTTTTTTCAGACGTTAACTGTGCAGTTGCTTCATATTACCACACAGTAGCATATTAGCAAGGGTTTTGCCTGGCATGCTACTGCGCAGTGTTATTAGGCTACTGCACACTTAGTGTCTCGTGTTGACGCACCCACCGTGGGGATAAAAGGAAATAAATACTCCTGGTTTGATAAAGTTGTCAGAGAAAAAGAGAAACTGAGGATGAGGTGGGTGCAAACCTGATAGATGCAGAATGATGTTTATTCAGTTGCCTAATCCCCACATCCCACAAGCAGGCAGAGAAGGGCAGCTGCTTCGTTCAGGCAGCAGCTTCACTGGCACAGTATGGCATCCTAACAGCTTGTCTATAAGGTATCTGATTATTAGAAAGGGGATGATTGTATTTTTTCTCAAAGTCCTGTGGAGTTCCCTAAGCAAAACTAAGATATGTTGACAGCTGGGAAGAGGGACAAAGAAATGTATGTCACCTCTTGTGACGTAAGTGTGAGATAAAGCAATAGTGGCTGCCCAGTCAGTGACAGGACTAGCTCTTCTACTCCTCAGTATGCCATAACCTAAACATGGGGTAAACATCCAAAATCAGAGAAAACAGGAAATCATTCCTGCAGGGAAGTGTAAAAGTAGGTAGGATTTGTTCACTGAAATGGACTATAATCTCAGTTTTCTTATTCCAAATTGTTGATGTCAGTAAATGAGAAACCAGTTTTATAAAGTAGAGAAGCATTGGGTCTGAAAGTAGATGTGTTTTTGTGAAGTGGGATGACTGAAAAAGGGTATTGACTCCTAGAACATGGAGGACCCAGGTGGTGTCTTGGTTCCCAGGAGTACAGAGGCACATCAAGAACCCATGGCGGCTGTGGAGCAGCTCCAGAGATGATGATAAGGTAAATTTATTAGTTCTT
This sequence comes from Crocodylus porosus, assembly GCF_001723895.1. NCBI lineage: Eukaryota > Metazoa > Chordata > Crocodylia > Crocodylidae > Crocodylus > Crocodylus porosus. The sequence goes on along the minus strand of NW_017728949.1, from coordinate 47,184,285 downwards.
TGCTTAATCATTTTTCACTTAAGCATTAGCGATGACAGAGTCTGTCAGACTCTTCGTAATGCAGAGTATTCAACAGATGCTTTGGCTGTGTCTTGGAGGAAACAGGTCACTAAAAAAGAAAAAGAAAAAAGTTTGCTGTATGTTTAATGTGGTCTCGAATTTTCTCTTCTGCCTTCAGCAGCCCAAGAAGGTCTGAACAGTTTTTTGTACTGCCTGAAGGAATAATGGAAAATAAAATGATAAATATGGTTCCAATTTTAACCACGTACCTAGATAAAACATCTTTACAGTTTCTTCTTTTCTTTCTATTTTTTTCAGGGGGACAGGGAGATGCTTGTCCTCCTGATAGCAAAATTATAAATGGTAGAAATAAAAAAAGATATCTAATGGCCATATAAACAGCTAAGGAAAGGCCCACAGCAAGTATTGTAAGTCTTCTTCTCTGGAAACTAACTCATATTAGAATATGACATGGGCTGTGTTAGTTAACATTAACCAAACTAGGCAGTCAGTGAAGATAAGAAAAAATTGCATTTAACATCATGCTAGAAGTCTGTGGTTAAACACTACTGGAACCAGAGTACCCATAGCCAGAGAATACAATGTTAAACATACCTTGCCTCTTGGACTGCATTCATATTCAACAGCATTTTAGTGGGCACAGTTCTTCAGAGTCATGTTTTAACATGACCTAATTTTCAGATATTAAACCCTAAGAGCTAGGAGGAAAAAGAATGCCAGGGCACTGACTTAGGTTGAGATTTCCAAAGTCCGCACTAGTTGGGCTCCTAATTCCCTTAGAATTCTATGTCTTAATTTTTTTTACGGACTTGGATCTGTTTTAGATTGTGAATGAAAGTCAGTTTTTATTTCTGGAACGTTTGCGTTTCCTGTGAAATCACATCCACCAGGTAGTTTCCGATATGCAGGCTGAACAGTTTTCGGCTTCCCAACAGGGTTATATTGTTATGTACACTAGTAGCAGCTTCTCTTAAAAACAGAAGTCATACTGTTATGTGAACCTGCGCTGCAGCTATTTGTATTTCCAAAATGTTACGCACAAAACCATCACCCAGCTAGTTCTGCAAAAGATACCTAATGTCCATGTAAAAGTGTTTAATAACTGGGCCCTTCTTTTAATTGACTGATTGTAGGCACTTCTATGGAAATGTCTGAAGTGTAGTTTGTGAAACATGTTTTAAAAGTGTTTGATGTAAAATAAGCGCTAGACATTTAACAGTGCAGAAATAGTCAAAATCTGTAGATTACAAATCTGTTCCTAACAGCCTCAGCCTGTAATAGTGTCTTAGTAAAGTTGATCTGCTTTTTTAATTTAAATTGCATTTCTGGTGTAATAACCTTTTGAAAATAAAATTACTACAGATGTACTGGTTAATACATAGAACATGGCACTTTGTTATTTTGATATGGTTACACCTAAAACTAAGAGATTATATCAATTTTGTATGAAAAGTCATTCCACATTTATTACAAAGACATTTTTCATGTTAAAAATACCTTTCTTTGGTTTTTTTTAAACAAATATCAACTATATAGAATTTATATAGTCTACCTTTGTCATATTCTTTAAAAGGTTCAACAAAGTATGTATAAGAATATTAAAGGTGCTTCTGAAATTCTATGAATTCACAATTGATGGACAGACAGTAAGTTAATGAAGTACATAGTGTGTTAAATCATAGGTGAAAAAGCATGTGTGATAATTGTCTTTCACATGGATATCCATTCAAATTTAAAGTATGGTCTATCAAATGGGAATAGCATTGTCACAGTATGCTTACAGTAGTTTGCTTAAAGTCTGTATAATTTCTACTAACACTGTCATTTTTTTTAAATAGTTCTATTGCCAAGTAATTAACACATTTTATTTTCTATGTTAAGTAACTGGACTTACATGCTAAAATTATGGAGGTCTCAGAAGTAAAGCAGCTTTTTTTATTGGACTGTTGCTTTCAAACTGTTTGTTTGTAAGAATGCAAATGGAAAGAAGTTCCTCTTAAAAGCTAATGACATGAACATCATTTTACATTAGAACATTGTGAATTACACATTTCCTAGATTTCCTTTGTTTTATAAGTTGTAACATCAAAGATGCCAAAGGGTAATATAAGCTACAATAATCAACTGAACTTAACCTGGACCTTATGTTGTAATAATTTATTCAAATTAACTGTATTCTTCTGTATTTATATTTTCAGTATTTATTATGAATGATATGGAAATTGATGTATTTATTGTGGCTTATTACTGCAGTGTATATATTACAAAATGAGCATTTTTAAGTCTTAACATTAGGGGTTTTTTGGTTTATTAGTGGCACTTGTATTCTGCTGTATTTTTATTATATATTGTACAATATATATTGTCCATTTGTTTGCAATGAAGTAAAACAGGTTTCTACATTACATCAACTATTGTATTTCTGCATTGTGCATCTTATTCTTTAAAATACAATGGCTAACATTTTCCTCTCTGTCTAGCAGCATCAAAATTAATAAGATCTCTCTTCTCCTCCAGATGGGAGAAAGAACAGTAGAGAGAACCGACAAGCCTCCCCACTAGTTAGCACATGTCCCATTTCAGATAGCCTTAATGTAATGCATTAGTAAGCAACGTTTCCTTGTTTCATTTTTTAAATGATAGTAATTAGCATATAACTGTACAAGAAATACCTTATTTGGTATTTCTTGTATTTTCACCTTAATGAGCAGCAGCATCCAGATTTTAATTAAACAGAGTTGTGGGAGAAATTGCATGATTCAGCTCCACTTATTGTCATGAAAGATTTGTCATGCCAGTGTTGTTTGTACGCTAAGGAAGAAAGATATTTCAAGGTCTGCTGGAAATAATTTTGCAATAGCTCCCCCTGATGGCCTGCAAGCTGTAGTTTTATACACCAGATTTGTATTTCATTTAGAGATGAAAGCATGTAAGCCACAATGCGAATTTCAGGCCATAGCTTAATTCTTTTAAAAACTATTGGTTAACACACATGGCCCTTTAAAAGGGTTTCTGTTTGTCACAGTACTTAATCATATTTCTTTGGTTGTTCTACCTCTGTGTTTATTTAGCATACCAAAGTGCATAGTCTTAAACTACAACAAATAATCCATGGGCCTGTGTTGATAAGTTATTTTAGATTGTAAATCCTTGTTAAATCCAATAATAGAAGTTGTTCTGTAGCAAAATACTCTAATAGAACCTTATTTATTAGACACTCTTTTATATTATTTGCAGTTATGCAGACTATACACGAACATCTGCTACCAGGCTGCTGTTTACTCTGCCATGAACTATGATGAATGTGCTCCAGGGCTTGCTAATATAAGCAAGACATACTGACACAGAAAAATATATAAACAACCTTTAAAATTAGTGCTCTAATTTACGAAGGCAGTACTTCAGTTCTAGAAGTGTGTAGGCTTCATAAACAAGATTTTTTTAAGCTTACAAAAGAAGTTACTTCATATTTATTGTAAACATGGATACTCACATAGTTATTATTTTAATATCATCCTAATTGAATATTTTTATTGCTATTAACCTATAATATAGAGACCTAAGTTTGTACCTAATACTGGCATGAATTTGGTGTAGCAAATGAAGTCAATGGGACAAATCCTTAGCTAGGGTCAACTGGCACAATTCCACTGTAGGCAATAGAGCCCTCCACCCAGTTACATCAATTGGGAGCTATTCTGCCAGTTCTATGTTGGTGAAAAGAAGAAGAAAATCAAATACATAGTGTTGTGTAGCATTTAGAGCAGGGACAGGCAAAATACAGCCTGTGGGCCAGATCCGGCTCACCAGGCCATTCTATCTGGCCCGCGGAGCCCCTAAAACATTTAGAAAGTTAATATTTATCTGCCAGGGGCAGGTCAAAAATGACATGTCAAAAATGACAGGAGCTAGGGGGAGTAGAACCAGGGGGACCCAACAGCAGGATTAAGCAGTGGGAGCAGCAAAGCTGGTCCACCCCATCCCCCACCCCCCGACCCCTCCCTGACACCCAGCCCCAGCCAGAAGCCTCTGCCTACCAAGGGCTTCTGGTAGGCTGCTTCTGCCTCCCTGCACCCAGGGAAATACAGATAAGAGGGAGGTGGGGAGGGAGGCAGGGGAAGACCACAGGCAATCACCCTAGTCCTCAGGGTTGGGCCAGGCCAGGTTAGACCTGCTCATGCAGTTCCAGTGCTGAAGCTGGGAACCATGTGGTGCCAGAGCAGCTAGCCAGTGGGGAGAGTGGGGGAATGGCAGTAGAAGGCAGGGGAAGGGGCAGCAAGCTTGTGTGTGGTATGCAGCAACAGCTGGGCAGGAACATGAGGCCTGTGTGCACTGAGGCCACAGCCAGAGGGGTCCAGGGCAGGGTGGCAGAAGCACAGGGCTCAGGCTGGCAGGGGCTTTCCAGAGCCAAGCTGGCTCCCCCCTCTCCATGCTGGCACAGCCCAACCTGGCTCCATAGAGCTCCTGCCACCCCACCTTGGGCCTTCCCGGTGCTGGCCCCAGTGCACCAGCACAGGCCCTGCACTCCTGCCCAGCTGTTGCTGTGCTTCATGCACCTGCTCACTGCTCCTTCCTCCCACTTTCTGCAGCCATTTCCCTACTCCCCACCCCCCACTTGCCTGCTGGCCAGCCCTTAAGAGACCACATAGTTCCTGGCTGCAGTGCCAGGACTGTAGGAGCAGCTGGGACGTGGTGCCAGAGGAGCGCAGGGGAGGAAGGGGGATGGGGAAGTGGCAGGAGAAGGGCAGTGGAGGCAAACAGGGGGGAAGTGGCTGCAAGCAGCAGCATGGGGCTAGTGCTGGTGCCCTGGGGCCAGAAGCGTGGAGCCCAGGCTTGGAGCAGTGCTGGTGGGGGCTCTATCTGCCATGGGGGACTATGGGCAAAGCCTCCCCCTCCACACATGCCACAATCCTCCCCAGTCACCCTCCCTCCACACACTCAGAGCCCTCCACACCCATCCACACACACACCCCCACATGCTCCCGCACCCCACATACACCTCCCACACCTATGCATCCCCCACAATCCCCCCAGTGTGCACAAAACTCTACCCACCCACCCACACCCTCCCACAATATACAAGAATAAGACTTCATTTTAAGCTATTATACCATCACCACTATGTACACTACACAAACACGCAAATCAGGACAAAAATATTTTTTTGAAATTAAATTAATGAATGTTGTAGGACATGTTTGATTTTTAGAACATAATTTGGTATTTTGCTGGTTTGGAGATGGCAAACCCCCTTGCTGAAAGGTGTACTTCTGGGGGACAAGGGGAGGGACTTCTGGTGGCAAAGGTCAGGGATTAGGGGGTGGGATTTCCGGTGCCAAGATGCCAACCAGGGGGCAGGGCACCTGTCAAGGGGTGGGGCTACCCATGCAGCCCTTAATAGCTTGCCAAAACTCAGTAAGTGGCCCTCTGCCCAAAATAATTTCCTACCCCTGATTTAGAGCTTCCATTGTTCTATGGGGACTAAGACTGATTTTTCTGTCTTGAATCTGTCATCTTGCAAAGGTAATAATTATTTTCTTGGATGTTTAGAAAGGAGGTGGGCCAACCAGTGAGTTTGGCTGACAAATGCTAAAGGCTCATATAGCTGGCTAATTTAATTTATCTATATCTGTAGACATTGTATATTTTGCCATTTTAATCCTTTTTTGTTCATTTAAAAGCATACAGCCCAAATTATAAGACCTCCCCCCTCCGTAGAGTTCCCGACCACAGATGATTTTGGTGATGGGCCTTGCATGAGATCACCCTGACCTTCAATTCCTGGCCTTTCTAAGAAACCCAAGGGCCAGACTACATGGGTCCTTGGGCCAGACAACTTGGGTCCATGGGCCATACACCCCTGCAGTAACTGGTATAATTGTAAGTAAAAGCAAACAAAACTAAGCCAAAAAAATGTTGACTGTAAAGAAAGGAGGAGAGAAAGGAGCATCAACCCAAAACAGACCTGGTGTAATATAGCATGGTATGCCAAGCATAAACTTTCTCTGTCATGGTCAAACCCTGTCCATCAAAGTGTTTAGTTGTTTTAAATATATTTAGCACTTTCACTGCACAATAGCTACAGAGTAGCATATTAAATTTAACTGTTAACTTTACCATTAAGTAATTTAGGAATATGTTCAGCAGAAAAAAATATTCCTGATTTCTGGACACAGCAATTGGCAAGCTCTTTCTAGTAGGTACAAGCTTTTCTAACAGGTACACAGACTGTAGAAGTCCTTGCTTCATTTTGTTTGTTTTCTGTTATCACAAACTGCAGGTAATGGCAAATCAGCTGTTCTCTCTTGAGTAATTATCCCTTTGCATTCATATTTGTGGGTATCTCGTACACTGTGCCTTGAGCTGGGCCTTTTTTCCATTTAGTAGTGCATTCTACCCTCTCTCTCCCTCACCACCCGTTTTTGTGCCCTGAGAGGATGAAGGGCAGCATGCACTTTCTGCCCCATAAATGCTCTCAATCGCCTATCTAAACAGAGGATTTTTTGGTGGGGCCTAGAGGTGGAGGTGTTGCTGTGCTCTGGCACCAATGTAAGATACCAAGGATGTAAGGTACAGGGACTCAAAACTACAAGCAACTTTGAGTATAGACTCTGGAAGATAAGTATTCTTCTAATTGTGGGAGGAGCCTTTGCAAGCTCCAAAGCAAGAACAGCCCATACCGACAGTTGTAGGTGTCCAGCAGGCCACTGCACTGGAATACTAGGGTCTGTGGGGAAAGCCTTGTGGCCCATGTCTTTTACTCTGAGCAAGGGATTACATTGGTTCCAAGGCTGGGAAGTGGGAAGTCTGTGTGTGGGGTAGCATGGAAACTGTCACTTGAGGCATGCATAAGTTTGGTGTCAAGAGTTCTGCTGGTTATGCAGCAGTTGCCTAGTGGACTTGCATTGACGGTTATGCACTCATCAGGCTTAGGTTAAAGCCCAGTTGAGCAGGTCAGCCAGTCTGGCTGAGAAGAACCTCCTCCCCAGTGGAGTGAGATGGAGGCTGTCTCTTCCCGGCAGACAACTGCCTCTCACCAAAGAGCGGACTGTGATCATGGAAGCTGAAACCTTCCCAATGACACCAGCGCTGCAGTCTCTGGTTGACTACCTCAATCCTCCTCTCCCTCCTCAGCCCATAGCCCGAAACCAGGAGGATTGAGGGAAACACCACCTGTGCTCCCAACCCCTTAAGAGCCAAAGTTTCTTTTCTGCGGCTTTTCTGGTTCTCAGCTTAACAACTAACAGATAGAGCAGCTTTTAAGGATATGAGAGTCTTCTCAAAAAAGGCATCACCTGTGGCTGTTAGATTCTATTATCGTCACACAAAGAGCATGGCAAAAACCCTAGAGAGGAGAAAGCTCTGGACAAAGCCATTTTTGGAGGAAACAATGGTAAAATTGAATTGGATTGTAGGTGATGGGATGAACAAACCAAGAATAGTATTGATGAGACCCCCCAACAAACAGCTGCACCTTGTGGAGTTCACCGAAGGAGTTGGGAACTAGCACCAAGCTGCAGTTGAGGCTGCCTCAAAAAGAAAAGGAACGTTCACAGTCGCTTCCCAGGATAAGGAAGGTGTAAGGAAGAGAGGATGGGTCTGGGGTGCTTTCTAAGGCTTAAGGCCCTGGGTATACAGTAGTTGAAAGAGGCAAATCAGCTACCTGATGTTAATTGTTGGCGAAAGAGAGAAATTGCTCTGTGTAGGGCAGGAAATAGCACTTTTTTGCCTGTCAGCCAGAGGGCTCTGTTCAAATAAAAGCTGAGTTGAAGGGCTATGTAGCCAGTGGGGGTGTTCAAGTTTAGATAGCTTTTAAAAAAAAATTGAAAGAGGCTTAGATTATAGCCATAGCCTATAATCTGAGAGTCTATTCTTCTCTCTTCCCCTGCTTTTTTCCCCCCCAAATTCTTAGCATTACACCTTTTAAGCTAGCCTCCTCTTTTCCCCTAATAAACTGTTTTTCCACTTTAAAACAATTTGACTTGTAATTCTTTTCAATTTGCCATGTCCTAAAGATCTCAAAAACTTGACATATTAATTTATTCACCTGGATTCTAGGAGGAGATGCTATGTACGGAAAATCCACTTTAGCTCTGATTAGCTAAGAGCTGGTTGTATCTGCCATCAGTCCAAAACACACAAAGAAGCCAGGTAGGATATGGAGCTTTATAGAAGCTTGAAGACCAAATGGTTTCTTGCTTTACTTAGAGATCATGAAATAAAGCTATAACAATAACATATGGAGCTGCATAAAACACAGCATTTATGTTGTGCAACTAGGTTCCTACATATATAACACCTGTGACAAGCTTCATGTGAAATCCCTTTATCCCAAGTAGTATCTCAGTCACCCTGCCCAGTACCTCTATCCCTATATCCCCCACAAACCTGGAATTATTTTAATATTACTGCTATTTTCTCTCTCTCCAGAGGCTTAGAAACCTCCTTCATGTCCTGAAGCAAGGCAGGGATATGCCAGACACTAAACATCAGAGTCGGGAGGGAGGGGGAAGGTTTTCTGCACACTAAAGGCATTAGGTCAGGCTGCAGAAGCCTCATGGCATGGGCTCACTGAGAGCCATCCCTGGTGCCTTGTCCACTCCCACACACAACCATGCTGTTAGGCACAAGGCTGCACTTGCAAAGACTCCCCAGCAGGGATGCTATTCCACTTGCTGCTTCCATCACCCAGATAATCTCCTGAGTGAGCCGTGCCTGCCTGGCTCCTGTACAGAGAGATCGTGTTGAAAAAAGGGGCGGGGGTGTAGCTCTCTATGTGAAGGAAAGCTACATGTCCCTGCAAGCTGATGTTGGCGACCGGCATGGACAGCTAGAGACCC
>NW_017728949.1:47157738-47175413 GCF_001723895.1 Crocodylus porosus | reverse complement strand
CTGCCCTTTGGGCAGGGGGCTGGACTCGATGATCTCCCGAGGTCCCTTCCAGCCCTAATGTCTATGAAATCTATGAAATCTGCCATGGCAAAGAATCCCAAGGAGGCACAACCTCACCGTCGGTCCCTTAGTTACATATGAGCCTTACCTAATTACTCAATATTACTGCTTCATCGAACACTTTAAGGAACTTACCTTCTCAAAATGGAAAGGTCAGAAAAGACAAGAGTGCTAAACTATGGGAAGATATGGAAGCAAAAAAATCCCTCAGACGTAGCCCAGTGGATGGCCTCAAGTGTCTTGGCTGACATACCCTTGGCCCAGTCCCTAGAACATCCAAAAATACAACAGGGAACTTTTGGACGTGATGATCACTGTCAAATACCATTATGATACAGACCAGTTCATTGTGGCAAGTTAATCCCTGTTCCAAGAAAGCAACATCCATGGGCTAGGAAAGGGGTTGTGGTGACTTTTAAATGTCCTTCCTTACACCTACAGGTATGATTTTTGGTTACTAATGTTAGAAAGGACAGTAGAAAAGAAGCTATTGCATTAAGGATCATCTGCATCTTGCTTTCCATGGTTTTCAAATTATGTAAAAATAAATAAATAAATAAATAAATAAAAGAAGATAGGTTGCCCCTCCACTCCAAAGAGAGGCACAACACGTAGACAACGTAGAATGTGGTTACCTCCATGGAAGTAGCCACGTAACATGGAGTCTACAGCCACATCCAAACAAGTGCAGATATTTGGTTCCCCAGCCCTGTGTCTTGGGTAAGACCTTGTGTCACTGCTACTTGCCCGCTAGCACATGGCAAGTTGCTCTGGGTGGGGTAGGGGAGGCGAGGCTGGGACAGCAACTGTGCTGGCCCCAGCAACCTTACCTGGGGTCCTGGGGGCTGGGGAAGCTACAGCAGCTTGGATCCTGACTGGCAGCCAGAGCATGGCTCTGGTGGGCCAGGCTCTGGTTTTGGGCAGTGTATGCTGCCCCACTTTTTTTTCTGTGTGCGCGCAGGTTGTTTTGACCCCAGGATGTGGCCTACTGGACTGCCAATAGAATATATTCTCTGCACAACCCTGCCTTCTGACATATAAAAATACCCGAAGATTCAAAGCTGCCTCCTGTGTGGTACACCCAGTGCTAAATACCAAGAAACATTTCCTGGCTGCTCATCTTACTGCATACCAAATCCCAGCTGTAAGCCAATGTAGCCAAGCAGTTTTGGCACACAATCAGGGCTATGTTCAGCTGTCTGCACTGCCTCATTTCTGGAATGTAGTGTATACCGAGTGGGAACATGGAGGCATGCACATACTTCTTGGCAAGTTACAGGGGCAGCACAGATGTGGGCTTAGGCATAATATTACTAATTATGGTAAAGGTCCAGATATTCCCAAATAGCATAGCAGACAATCCTGTTTGCCAAAAAGCCACTGAACCAGAAGCGATGCTATTTTCAACTAGGTATTATAGAAAAACAGACAGAAAAACCACAGATTTTGTGATCGTGAATTAAATGAGAAAATAAACAAAAATAGGTCTGTAACTAAGATTCTTTATTATGCAAGAGCAAACTCTGATTAAGTAAATGAACTGTCATCTGATGTTATTGAAACTGAGGAACTCACAGATTTGGATGCAGATAGAAGTTTTAGTATGTTTTAAATAAAGAGATTCCATAAAGACCTATTTCTAGGGATAAGGTGAAAATAGCCAAATGGTTACGGTGAGCTAGACCTTACAATGGATGTTAAAACAAACAGCTATAATATCTTTGATCATATCAAGAGGGCAAGACAATGAAGAAATAAATATGGGATTTCTATGTGAAGAAGAGGCTTCCTCTATATAGGGTAGAGAATATAAAATAATCTAGGTACGGACCAAAACCTAAAATTAATACTTGCCCTCATCTCCCATTAGCCATTTTGCTTTGGCCTCCATTCTTACTGCATCCCCCATGTCCTATGCCTCCAACATTATTGTCCTTACCATATTTAAAATGGAGGGTATGGGGATACAAATTACCACAAATCAGGATGAAAACAAAATTCCAGGACCTATCTTCACATTCACTAAAGTTAGGGAAGAAGGGTGAACCAGATCTCTGTAAGCCACATAACAGAGGGAGGCCACCATGGGAGAGTCCTGTGCTGTTCCTTGGATTCACTGCATTGTGGGGAGCTGCTTGAGGGCATGGGTCTTTCTGTGCTGCAAGGGGCTCTGCTGATACTGGAGACATGGTGGAGCACCAACCTCCACTTCTGCCAGTGGCTTTGAGGAGTTAACTCTGTTTTTTGTCAGCATACTGCACCCTGAAATTCCTGGTCCCAATCCTAGTTCTGCTAGGCAGAAAACTGCAAAAAAGCTTAGAGGAAAGGTCAGGCCTATCTTGGCTTAGGTGTGAACTACATCTAGTGCTCAACCACCCCACTTGGTAGGGACATAAGCTACAAAAAAGACAAAAGAAACCTGACTTCAGTAGTATGCAAGGCTTTAATATGGGAAGGAAAGAACATTTAAAAGACATGGGGGCATAGGAAAATTGGGATAAAAATACAACCTGGGTTTACCAGAGGTGTATCATGACATGCTAACCTGACAGCTTTCTTTAAGATTCTAGAAAATGTAAAATAGATCTTAGCTACCTAGACTTCAGTAATGTATTTGTTAGTTTGCAACATAGGAAATTAATTGAGCTAGAGGTGATCAAAATTGCTAGCAAAATTGTAAGGTGGAAAAAGAAGTGGCTGAAGAAGAAACAACAACAGCTGTTAACTGTTAAAAGCTAAAAAAAAGAAAGTTTACTAACTGAGTTCCTCAAGAATCAGATCTTGGGACTGACCTTGTTTAATATTTTCAGGCACTTTTACATGTGCTCAGGGTTGGGAGGGGACAGCTCTTTAATTAGAGCAACTCCGAGAGGCGCTGTAGTTGAAGCGCTGTTGCGTCTCCTGTACCAGCGTCCCTATGCTTAAAAATGGCAGTGGGAGCGCTTGAACTAAAGCTTGTTTGACAAACTTTAGTTCAAGCACCCCTGCCACCATTTTTAAGCGTGGGGACTGCAGCAGTCCAGCAGATTCGGACTGCTGCAGCACGTCTGAGCTCGTGTGTGGGTGTCCTTCATGACTAGTCCTGGTAGGGATAGCAAAAATCTCCTGATGGAACAAAACTGAGAGGCAATGCCAACAGAGGAGCATTGGGCAGTCATACAGAAAAAAAAAGGGATGAGTTTGAGAACTGGAGTAGCAGAAATGAGTTGAAATCCAACAGTACAGCATGCAAAGCCATACACTTAGCAGTTAATACCAATATTTAGAAATAACCAACAAGTGGGCACATCTACATGTTCATTAATGTGCTTTAGGTAATATGCATTAAATTTACTACTTGCACTGCAAGGTACTAGAAAAAGAGACATTAGCCTATTTTAATGTGCATTAACTAAAGAGCACAGGTTTTTTGTGATGCTTTAATGCACTTTAAAATAGCCTTATGCACATCAGAGAGTATGTGTGTAGATACACCAGGGATGGACCTGGATGCACTAGTCAATTGTAAGATAACTGAGCTGCCAGTGTAATGCAAGCACGAAAAAGGCAATTCTGATCTGATGGTGCATCAGAAAATGTATTTCAAGTAGAAACAGGAAATATTAGTGCTGTTTGCATAAGGTGTCTGTGAAATCAGAGCTGGAATACAGCATACAATTCTGGTCAGTGGCCTCAAAGAAAAATTATTTGGAACTGGAACAAATACAGAGAAGGGCAATCGGGGTGATCGCGTGAATGGAGAGCCTCTTTTACAGGATGCAGTAAGAAGGGCTTGTCTGTTTAGCCTAGCAAAACAAGGTCTGAGGATATAACTGCTACTTACAAATATACTGGAAGTAAATAGCTGGGAAGAAAAAAGAAATATTTAAGCTAAAGGATAAAATTCACACAGCATCATATACCTATAAACAGGTCATGAATTAACTTGGTCTACAAATTAGAAATACATTTTTAACTATTAGAGCCATCACATTCTGGCTCCCAGTGGGGTTAGTGAGGACAAACAAATTAAGCTCCGTCTTAAAATCAGTTAAGTTTATGAAAGGGGTTCTACATCATCATGCCTGTGACGGCAGGGAAGTGGACTGGATGACCTGCTAGGTCTCCCTGCTTTGTCAAAATCTGAAAAGATACATGGTCCACCCAAAGATATGTCTGTATTTGAATGATTAATAAAAGCAAAACCAGCTTCCAGTGGTAAGATGAGAAAAATAAATTAAAGAAGCAACTGCCTTCATACACAGCTAGTGTTGACCAGTGCTGTAAGTTAAACTTTACATTTGTCATAGGGTTTTAATTGCACTAAATAAAACAGAGTGATCTTTAAGTAATACAATTTTGTTCCTACCTATTTTCATTACTTTTGTGCTTACATTGCCTATAGAGATCAGGTCAATATGCTAGACATTTTAAAAGTGTAATAAGAAACAGTACTTACCCTAAAGTTAAATAGAATAAAGTATTGTAACCCTTCTGCCAGGCACTGATCAGCAGCAACAAGGGCCAGGTTCAATCTGCTGGCTGTGAGCTGTGCCTGCCTGGCTCCTATGGCATCTGCCATGGCAAAGAATCCCAAGAAGGCACAACCTCACCGTCGGTCCCTTAGTTACATCTGAGCCTTACCTAATTACTCAGTAATATTATCACGGAGCTGCCACCCAGGCAACCTGAGAAACACTAAATGAATTACTAGGATGCCTCACAAACAAAACCCCCTCCTCACAAGCAGTATAAATGCAAACACCAAAATGTATTACAGAGAATATAAAACAAAAGAAAACATTAAATATAATTCTAAAACACACTATTAACTACAAAACAAAATTGCAAGGGGCTCTGTTGCTCCTGGAGACAGTGGAGTGCTGACCTCCACTCCTGCATGGCAGCTTTGAAGAGCTAACTCTGGTTTCCATCGGTATATTGCACCCCGAAACTCTTAGTCCCAATCCTAGCTCTCCTGGGCAGAAAACTGCAAAAAAGCTTGAAGGAAAGGTCAAGTCTATCTCGGCTCAGGCCTGAACTACATCTAGCAATCAACCAAACCGCTTGGTTGGGATATAAACTACAAAAGACAAAAGGAGGCCCAATCACACTGGGCCTGAACTGGGCAACAAAAACTGGCCAGGACTATATCACACTGAGGCCTGGATCAACATGTGCCAGGTCTCACTCTGGCTCAAGCCAGGCCAGACAGGTCTCGCCCTGTCCCAAATCTGCCAGCCAAACATATGGCTAAGGTTCAGCTGCACAGCTAGGCTGAAATGCAACAGCTGTAAAAGGGCCTGGGACTCTGACGGTAGCCTGGACATCTAGTCTCAGGTATACCACAATGCTAAGATACTACAATTCCCAAACACAGGGGCCAGTAACTGCCAGGACCCATTCCTGGGCAGTTTGCTTTAATATCCCCATGCCATTAACCCACTCAAAGAGCCAAAAAAAGGGAGGGGGGAAAGAGAGAGGAAATGGGAGTCTTAAACGCCAAGATACACTTTACCTCCCTGTACACGATTGCTTTCCCATGTCATAGCCTTTGCTTGCCTCTCCAGTGAAGAGGAAGAGGGTAGGGGCAGGGAAAAAGACCCGCTCCCACCCCATAGGGAGCAGGTTTTCTGAATTTTTAAAGCGTCTATTCCTTTTGAATATTCTAATAAATATTCACTGACAGGGATGTTCACTAAAATATTAGGTTTAAGCAAATATTACAGATTACTCAGGAAGAACCAGATTGATTTCACAATTTTAAAAATTCACATATAATTTTCACATATTCTCAGTGTCTTATTTCCCAGAATAAGAGCAACGTACCTGAAGCGAGTTCAATATAGTTTTAGTTCTTTGAGGGTGTCAACAAGCACATGGACAAGGGGATGCAGCTGACAATATATTTGGGCTTTCAAAAGCTTTTAACGAAGTCCTTCCCTAAAGACCTCAAGCCCCTCTCCTCCTTCCCCCCTCCCCCAAAAAAACCTGTGTTACTATAGGACTGGAAGGGTGGTTCTTTCATGAACCAAAAGAACTGGTTAAAAATATAGGAAGCAAAGGGCAAAAGCTAAAATGGTCATTTTTCAGGATGAAGAAAGGGGTCAGAAGTGGGGTCCCACAGGGGCCTAATTTAATTAGTCAACATTTTCATCAATGGCCTGCAAACAGGCACAGTGAAATCTCCAAGTTTGCAGATGATACCAAATTATTCCAGGTAGTCAAGTTTCAGACTGAGAAAAGACTTACAGAAAAGATCTCACCAAGCTAAGTGAGTGGGCAGAAAAATGGCAGATAAATTTCAATGCTGGCAAGAGAAAGTGATTGCACACGGGGGGGAAAAATGACCTCAACTTCATACACACAGTTCTGGGTTCTGAACTAGCTATTGCAACTCAGGAAAGAGATCCTAGAGTCATTGTAGATAGTTCTCTAAAAGTGTCAGCTCAAGTTTACAGCAGCAACCCAAAAAGCAAATAAAATATGTTGGGCATCATGAAGAAAAAAAACAGGGAACATTATTATGCCACTATTCCTATCCATGGTGAGCCCACATCTTGAATACCATGTGCAATTCTGGTTTCCATATCTCAAAAAGGATGTAGTAGAACCAGAAAAGGCACAAAGGATGGGAATAATCAGAGGTATGGATAGACTCACCACACCAGGAAAGACTAAAAAAGACTAAAATTCTTCAGTTTGGAAAGGAGAAAGCTAAGAAGGGATATAGAAAGGTCTGTAAAGTCATGAAATGTACAGACAGAGTGAACAGGAAACTGCTGTTCACAAAATTCCAGAATACTAGAACTAGGGGGGCACCCACTGAAGTTAGGTGGAGAGAAGCTTAAAACTAACAAGAGAAAATACTTTTTAATGCAATGCTTAATTAACTTGCGGAATTCACTCCACAGGAGGTGGTAGAACCTGCCACAAGAGATGGTAGAAACAGATAGCAGAGCCAGATTCAAAAAGGGACCAGACAAACTCATGGATATACGTGGTTTGATCAAAGACTTGATGTTCAGGGTGTTGTTCATCAGGAATTTGTACCAAGTGGTCAAACAATCAATAAGGAGGTTTTGATTCGATTGAGGGATAAAGTTAGAAGAAACCGCCGCGAGCTGTGTGAAAATGGTCGATGGTTTCTGCACCATGACAATGCTCCTTCACACACTGCTGTCTCCATTCAAGAATTTTTGGCTAAACAAAACAAACAAACATTCCTGTGAGACCACACCCTCCGTATTCACCCAACCTTGCCCTCATGTGATCTTTTTCTGTTCCCAAAAATGAAGCCGAAAGGAAGGAGACTTGATGACATTCCAACCATCCATAAGAATATGAAAGCGGAACTCAAAGAACTCACAGTTGAAGACTTGCAGCATTGCTTCTGAAAGTGGCAGGATCGTTGGGACAAGTGCATATCATCTGGGGGAGATTACTTTGAAGGGGACAGCTCATAAAAATGTTGTTTGTACACTATTCTTTAAAATAAAGGCTAAGTCTTAGAATTTTTGATCACCCCTCGTAGATCTATTAAGAGCTGTTGAATGAAACAGCTGGAAGTATTTCCTCTGGCAACTCTAAACCAATAATGGTGAATGCTAGGCAGGGTAATGGATAGGGGATAGACCACTTCAGATCTATCCAGTTGAGCACTCTCCCTTTAGCATCCACGTCTGCCATTATCAGAGAAGGATACTGGGCTAGATGGACCATTGGTCTAACCCACTATAGCACTTCTTATATTATTATCTGAGCAAAATATTAAAGAAGTCCCACCCCTCAGAGCCGCTCTAATTAAAGCACTGCCCTGTATCAGCATCCCCGTGCTTCAAGATGACAGTGGGGGCATTTAAACTAAATTCTGTTTGACAAGCTTTAGTTCAAGTGCTCCTGCCACCATTTTTAAGTGCAGGGATGCTAATATACAGGGATGCAGGAGGCTGCTAAAGCATGATTGTGCTCCAGCAATCTTGATTAATCAAGTCTGCTGCAATACACTGGAATTCCAGCATGACACTTCAATGCACATTAAAATCAGCTAACACGTGTTAAAGCATGTTTTTCCATATATATCTGTAAGATAAAAACTCTTGCTTGGATAACATTACCGAAGCATATTTCTGAATTAATTTATTTTTCTGTTAACTTATACCATTTCATTATAAAATTCTATATTACAGTTGAAGAACAAACTTCTCCTGAATGATTAAAAGCTAAGTCAAATAATTGAAAGAGAAACATAAAAGGAATTCCGTATATGCACAATGTACTATACAAATCACTTGAAAAGGCAAACAAATGGTTAACTTTTGTTGATAGTACAAAAATGA
Organism: Crocodylus porosus; assembly: GCF_001723895.1. Lineage (NCBI taxonomy): Eukaryota > Metazoa > Chordata > Crocodylia > Crocodylidae > Crocodylus > Crocodylus porosus. The sequence continues at coordinate 47,167,035 of NW_017728949.1, read as the reverse complement.
AGAGAGGTAATGAACAAAAATGCTAACAGATCATTTCATATTTTGCAAATGACAAAATATAATGCCAGAAAAAACAGTAATGTTTTGGACACACAGCAAAAAAAGTAAAAGATTAACCTACTATTGCTCTTTTGCGATTTTGTTATCATTGGGACAACCGTGGGTGGATCAAGGATTGCAGCAATGGCATCATGTCCACACCTCATTCAAGAGCAGGGCACAAGTGTAGTGAAGAAAGCTCATTGCACATGTGCCACACAGCGGAAGGGGATGTAGTTGGAGCCCCTTGCTGCAATTCTGGATACCAATGAGTTCTCAGCAGCTCCTACTGGAGCTCTGAACTCACCAGAGCAGACTCTGTCTGGAATCCCTGCTTTCAATCAGCTCTTCACTCTTTCCTTCCCCACTCATGCTGAATTCAACAGCAGGGAGAAAAGAGGATGAGCAGTGAGCAGAGGCAGCTTGGAGGCTCTGGAGACAAATTAAAGCAGAGATTGCATGTCTCTGGCCTCACTTCCCCCCCATTTCTCCTACTGCTGAATTCAGCAGGTGAAGGAGAGGGAACGGAAGAATGAAGAGCAGGGGTCTCCAGAGCAGCTTGAAAGCATAGACCCTGGGCAGAATCCATACCAACCAGCTCACAACCCATGCAGAGCTTCTTGCAGGAGCTGTGATGAAGTGTTGGTGAGCTCTCGGAGCACAGCCAAAGGGGAGTACAGTTGAACCATTCATGGATTTGCCCCAAAGGACAACCAGATTTTCCATTTGGCTTTACTTTTAGAATCCAAATATTTCTATTTCATTGACGTATATAAGAAATTAAAGGAAGATTAAGGATATTTTTAGTTTCTCTTTCTTCAGATTCATTTAAAGGAAAGTGAATTTTGCAGATAATTAAGTCAAGCAAGTAGTAAAAAAACCCATAACCACCATTTAAGGCACCTCAGTTTTAAGACACTGTGCAAGATAACTTCCCCCTAATCTTATGGGCCAGTTTTTCTGAATTAATTACAAAAGGGAATGCATAAATTAAAACAGAACAAAAGAAAAAAACCCTACACTCTCTCCGAAAGAGATGAGTCTACAACATCTGTAAATCAGTAGTTAGTTAACATTAACAAAATCGTATGAAGGAAATTATTTCCAACAAATTGTAAACATTTTTTCCCCAACTGCTGAGACATCACAAAATTCTTTGGTGTTTTTATTATAATCTAAATACAACTTTAAAGGGAGCTTTGAAGTTTTATGTTTTTCTTTAAATAAAAAAGTGTTTTGATATCTTTTACATCAACTGGTTTTGGATTATTTTTAACAAATTGTAGTGTATAATATATGGTCACAGTTTTAAAGTATTTAAAAATATATTTCTTGTTGCATGAAGTATTCAAATGTTTTGGCCAAAAATCCATTTCTGGAACAAATCTGATGGATTACATGATACCAAGCTTGGATGTTCTCCATTTCCTGTAAGGCACATATTTAATGCTGCATTATATAACAGTTGATCCTAGAAAGGAAAAAAACAGCACAGCCATAAGATTTTTAAAGTATATACAATTTTGTTAATTTAATTCTCGATTTTTAGACTAAGAATTAACAGGTAGTAGCACTGAGACTGAAGCCTTATTCCTATGACAGGTACAGGACAATAAAATTGGCACTGCAAACTACCCAACACTGTTCCACAAATTCATGCCAGTCATGACAGGAAGGAACCACTTCTACAAGAGGAAAATACGTTCTCTATACCCATTTAATCTATAAAACCTTTTGCCAGAAGTGCTCAATAAACATACAAACTGGCTCCATTTTCTATTCTTTTTGTGATGGGGACATTTCTCTACTATTACCTGCACAAAGGTTCTCATTTTACAGTTGCTACTGTATACCAAAGAATCCCAACCCCTGGGCCACAGCCTGGTACACAGCCACAAAGGGTTGACTGGCAGACCAGAAGTTCGGAAGTGACTGACACACTGCGGACCAGCTGCTAACCGTTTTTTATACTCAGAATACTGAGTATAAAAATGGGTTGGCTGCCAGCCCACGGTCACTTCCGGTCTGCCAGTCTGTGGTCTAAAAATGTCGGGAACCACTGCTATCAGATTGACCTGTACTTTAAAGCTGTAACCTAATGCTCAGGACATCTCTAAGCATTCTTCCCAGAGCAGAGCCACCCCCTTAATTATAAAATGTAAATATATACACAAATGTAAAATGTACAGGTCAGGTAGCTGAAGAAAAGATTTTTCAACTAGTGCGAGTGTAATGCGCAAGCTCGCTCTCCCTCTCTCTCTGTGAAAAATCTTTTCTTCAGCTACCAGACCTGTACATTCATTTATTGCATAAACTGCTTAGGTAAATACCTTTTGAAGCTCCCATTTCTCTTCTCCTGGGGTGAAAGTTTTTTGGCCTTTGTAGCTACAGTCCTGAAGCTGTACTGCGCCTTGAGAAGCATACAGGCAGAGCTCCTTCTGAATGTTATGTCGAATTTCATGATGTGCAGAGTATTCAAAATACTAGTTAAATAATTTAAAAATATATTTATACATATTTCAGTAGAAACTAAGCAACTAGAACAATTAAATGCATCCCTTGAAATTCTGCAGCTACAGGCCTGACGCTTTCTGCCTCTGACTTTTCCCCAGCATCCTTGTTCCAGTCACAGTATTCCCCCCATCCCTCCCATCTTCTTGAATCTATTAGTTTTCCCACACAAATCCCTTCCTTGATCTATTCATCCCAGTCCTTCCTTCTTCCCTCCCAAGGCTTCCACTTGGTGCTACACTCATTTCCACCTTCGCACATCTGTATCCCAGTTGGTCAGCTTCTTACATCCTCCTCACTGCCGAATTTGCAGTAGAAGCACTGATTATACCAGAGGAATTTCCCTGAATAGCAATAAAATTTAACTTGTCAAACTAACATCTCCGCTAGGCATGTGCTTAACTAAGATTTTTAGAGATTCATAACTTGGCCAGATTTGAATTTTCATAAGAATGGCAACCTGCAACACGCATCACAAATAATTCGAGTTTACATTCCAAACCAGGGAGAGGCTAAAGATAGCAAGCATTTTTCCATAGCTTTGTTTTCAAATCAGCTGATCCATCTTGACTGAAGTTTCTAATGGAAAATTCAGTCTGGAGACACAGAAACCCTTAAAGTTTTAGGAAAGTTTATTAGCAGCCAAAGGGAGGGTAATATAATGGAAATCATCAGGGAACTTTAAAAAGCAAGTTGCTACCAGAACCATCTATAGTAAATGTAGATATCTGCAGAATACTAACAAAGCCAAAATATTACTGCAGAATACAAAAAAGGAAACACAACAAAAATATACAAGATAAGCTGGTAAAGGTAGATATAGTAGCAGTATACGCCTGTGTGTGAAAAGGTATTTTCAATTCAAAGCCTATGGACTAATACTTGTGTAAAGTATTTTTATGGTATTATAAACCATCAAGTAACACAGCAAATAAATTCCAAAGGAAATTGCTGTGCAATAAATAAGCCTCACATAGCAAGGCAGCTAACAGATCTGCAGCTGAGCATCTAGGCTACTCTGATTTCAACTGAGATGTGTAAAACACCTATGCATTACAGTGGTACATACCACAGATAACACTCAGTGATTGAACTGAAAACTAGAAAAAGGATAAAAACCATCAGGCCCCAAAATAAAGTTGTCATTTAGGATGCCTTTTATTAATCAATTTTGCTTAAAGGATAATTAAACAGTTATACTACTGTTTTTAGTACAGTGGTACCTAGAGTATTCAACAAATACTTGCAATGCATTCCACTTGATATTATACAAACATACATCCCTGCTCCCAAGAGCCATGTGTCTTGGAAGAAGTCAGTGATTTTAAGTATTCTATTTCTCAAAATGCTAGATTTTTAGTGGCTTAAGGCAAACTGCTCTGACTTCCCACTGTAAGACTGCAAGCACAACAGGGCATGTAGCTTAGGCCTGCCAGGTTGGTCTCCCACTAATAGGATTTCCACTTGTACCCTCCTTGAAAACATGAGACCTGGTGACAAAGAAAGAAGCAATAAGAGAAGGAATAAGGAGAAAGTGTCAAAACTTACAAAGAAAAAGTGAGGAAAATAAATGTTCCTGTAGCAGAGAAGAGAGGTCAAGTGAGGAAGAACTGCAGGTTGCATGACAGAACAGTGAACTGGCATCATGTGGCTGAGAAGCCTATTCTGTGCAGTTTATTCATGTGTCCAGCAAAATTTTGCATCCAACTGCCTCTGTACACTGCCCTAGGGGCAAGCTTATTCAGTAGCCCAGAGTTGGAAATTGAAGTTGAACTCTTCCTGAGAATACAGTTACACTATAAAATTGTACCAACAATTTTGTAGGCTTTAAAAAAAAAAAAAAAAAAAAAAAAAAAAAAAAAAAAAAAAAGAATTCTGCATAATGCAGCGTGTAATTATACTGGACACTGTCATCATAGGCAAAGACACCAGCAGCTGAGGTATTTCTTTCAATCAATACAATATCAAACTACTTCTCTATTACAGCAAATTTTTGCATGCAGTGTGCAAATACTCTGATACATGCATGCAGTTTCTCACTTGCAACTATTCATAGGAGTGTTTGTGTGCAAAGCTATCTGCACATACCATCTGTGTGAGTACTTTAGAAGTGGACAGCAGTATTTTATGGAGTATAAAACCTGTTCTACACATTCTGTATTTTACCATCCTCTCATGCAGAAATAATATAGGGTCAGAGGTCAGCAACCTGCAGCCTACAGGCCTGATGTGCCCTGCAAAGAATTTGGATCCAGTTTGCAAAGATCTAATTCAGTACAGGGGTGGGGGAGCAGTGGGTAAGGGGGTGGTGGATGCTAATTTACAGGACCACATTAAAGACTGTTAAAGTCTCCTTTTCTGTGCCTTTGCCATTAAATTTGCTGTTCTGCATTGGTGTTCATCAGGGTATTGACATCATCCAATAAGGATAAGGGGACAGAGCAGAGTAGGAATTAGGGGTGGAGACAGGGGATCAGCAGCCTACAGTGGCAAGGTTGCAAACACCTAACCTGTCACTCCAAATGATTGCTAACCCTTAATGCAGGTGATAAAACACACAGAATATCAGCATACCAAGAAATGTATGTTAATATTACCTGATGTCAAAGAGTTTTACATGCAGGCATGTCAAAGTGGTAAATACCAGTTACGTAAGAAATTAAGTACATATAATATTTTACCTGATTTCCACCAAGTCCATGACAAGCATACATAATTAATGGCTTGCCACCATGGTTATTTTCACCAGCATCCAGACATGTACGTCTACCTATATTTTTTAACTAAAGAAAAAGCAACTTACTTTTAGAAAAATACATTAAAACTTGACATTTGAGAGGGGAGTTGGGATAGCTATGAATTACTAAGATAACTTATACAAAAAAATATATAAACTTGCCAACAATTACAAATATCAGTATTTTACCTGATATTTGACTCTCAAAACTTGTTCAATTGGTGCTTAAAATCTTTGCTAGTCAAATCTTCATTCTCATATTCCAGTTACCTAGGTATCTCATTGCCTGCCACATGGAGTAAGTCACAGTCCCCATCTTTGAACAGCTCACAATATACAACATGTAAGTAACATTATGGATGGACATAGTATTTTTTAAAATAAACATTAGTTTCTCCCACATGCATATAAAGCTAGCAGATACTGATTGACTAGTATTTTATAGGCAATGGAATATGTTTAACCTAAGCTAATTGTGGAAAATGTGATTGCTTCATAGATAATTTGTCAGATAGGATTCACTTACAAGAAACAGTATAGAAGATCCATAGAAAAGCTGAAACAGGATTCTAAAGCAATGTCTGTACTGGAAACTTACAGTAGCTGGCAGTGACACTCTCAAGCATACCATGCTGTTCCATGCAGGCTGCTTCCTAGGTTAGGGACAGAAGTTACACAAACTGGTTTAAGTGATCAGAAACTGGTTTAAGTTCAGTGCACATAAACCAGTTTCAAAATGGCTGAAACCAGTTTGAGATAAACCTGGTTGAATGTAGTATCAGATTTAACTGATTGAGGTCAAACCAGTTTATGGAACTTGTGTTCCAGACCCCTTCCTGGTTTAAGTTAAATCAGAGTCCTTCCACATTCCAGCATGCTCTGCAGCCCTGGCAGCTGTGCTGTCTATTCCAGCCAAGCAGGGTTGGCCCTGCTCCTCTCCTCCATAGTCAGAGCGCTATCACTGCTCTGGCTGGCTAAGAAAGCGGTGGGGATGGGAAACCCTGCTCGAGTGCTGCGGGGTCTGCCTGGCAAAGGAGCAGCAGCCAGACCACAGTAGTGGAGGTTTAATTCCCCCATTGGGGGGGGAGGGGCAGTGCTGACACTGAAAGGCTCCATTCATGCACCCAAGGCCATGGCAGCCAGACGCCAATAGCCTGAGGGTAAGGGGGGCAGGCTTAATCCCCCCATTGCAGGCAGCAGCAGCAGCAGGGGCACTGACATGGGAGGGGCCAACCACCCGTGGGGAGGGCTGCTGCAGCCCAGGGACCACCACAGCCCAGCCAGGCCTGCAGCCTGGCCCAGCCCAGCCCTGTGGCTCAGGGGCATAGGCAGCAACTGGCCTGGAGCAGCCCACACTGAGTATCTGGCACCATCACTAGCAGGCAGCGGGTGACAGGTGCTCCACCTCCACCCACCACAATAATTTGCTTCCACATCACCACTGGGAGAGGAAGGGGTGGGTTGCCATGGGCCAGTTGCTGCATATGCCTATAGACCTCAAGGCCAGGCAGAAGGACCAGGCAGACATTACTAGTGTGTTGGCAATCCAAGTAGGGCCAACGTCTAGCATAATAAAATGACCTATGAAAGTAAAATGCTAGTGATAGGAAAGATTTTCCTAAAATTTATCAGTGTAGACAGATATCAGGAACTAGCCTAAAGAACGTTCAAACATGAAGATCTTTAGGGAAAAAAATCCACCCGCACTAGTCAAGAGAATTTCTCAAGCCATATACTAACTGAATTTGAACAGAATCACAAAGCTACTGTTTCAACTAAAGCAGCATAAATGAGGACAATTTTAGTGACAGAATAGCATAATGAAATGGAAAATAACCAAAATTGGAATGTACTCACAAAACCAGATAATGGAGGATTCAGGTCTGGCACATATGCCTCAGGATAAACGTTATTTAGATACCAAGTAAAATTTTTACAATGCAAGCGTTGCCTTAAATCAAGTCTTTTTGAGATGTCTCCAAATATTTTCTGTTGGAAAAAAGTCAATAAATTCAGATTTATTAATCAACAGTGATGTTCTGTGTAAAAGCATTAAATAAGTTTAGATGTGAAAATCAAATCTAAAATCTGAAGCTTGAATTTTAAACCACAACAAGTCAGAAAAGCAAGGCTAACACAACAATTTAGGACATTAAGATTTCAGATTGACTTGTAGAGTTAGAACCCATGATCTCCTACACACACTTTAGAATGCTACAGACAGGGAAAACTCTTGCTTTCTCTGAGGCAATATGAAGCATCCCAGGAGGGAATGGCACGCTGCCAGGAACAGAAAAAGTGTGCGTCAGCAGGCAAGAGATTACTTGAGAAATCTGAGCATGGCTACAAAATTAATGGAGGGTTCCTAAGAAGATCGTGCTGTTAGACGACCAAACGGGGAAGCCTACACCATAGCAAATATCAAGGTAACATCAGAAGACTACATGGAACAAATATTTTACCAGCTACCTTTATTGTTAATTTAACATGTAAAGTCTAAGAGAAACAAACTAGATTAAGTTAAATAAGCTGTGGGCATAATAAAGTAAAGGCCTTCTAACTCCCTCATCTTGAACTTCTATGCAAATGCACCAAGTGGTTGGTAACCTTTTAAGATGCAGGTGAACAGACTCAGTTCAGGTCACAAAAAGAAAGGGTATAGGACCCAGCAACAGCACAGGGAAAATGCCCACCACTGCTCCTTCTCCCTATGACAGCATGGAAAAAGTGACAGCTGCCAAAGCATAAGCCTTCAAAACTTCACAAACTCCCAAAACTTCACATCTACATGCCAGATCAAATGGCTCTGCAGGCCAGATACAGCCCATTGGCCATAGGTTGCCAACCCCTGCCTTTAGATGGCATACCCTAGAACAGTGGTTCCCAACTTCACTAGACTCAAGGCATCCCTTAGTGGACTTGAGGCACCCCTCCTTAACTTTTTGTGAATTAAGTGGCATATAATTAAAAAAATTAATGTATATATATTACAGTGCTCACCTCCTTGCAGGGGGCCAGGCAGTGGGGGTAGGGGGTTAGCCACATAGAGACAAACTTCGGCCTGCATGTATCTGCTTATCTCCTCACCTAAAGGCAGGTATTTAAGGTATCTGGAAACACCCATGCAGCACCCTGGCTGAGAAGCATTGCCCTAGAACCTGAAAGGTATTTAAGTATCATACTGACATTGATTTAAATTGGAATTAGGCATCTAAAACCTCTTGGAGGATCTGGGCCTATGCACTTAACATGGAAGAGGCAAGTCATCCATTTGGCAAAAAGTACTGGAATCAAGTAAAAATACATTTCAAACCACTCTGGATATTAACTCTTGTTACCAGAAACAAGCTTGAACTATAAAATAGACATTTCTCCAAATAATTAGAGGCCTGGGAAACATGACTTATTAGGAAAAGCTAAAAGAACTAGGGTTAATTAGTCTGAAGAAAAGATGGGGGGGAAGGAGGGTGGGGGAGGAGAAGAGGACATTTCATAATAGTCTTCAAATACCTATATCTGATGGGCAATTATACAGAAGATGGAGATGGGTTATTCTCTGTAGGTGTACTAGATAGGACTAAAAGCAGTGGACTCAAGGTGTAGCAGAGGAAATTTCATTTGGCGATTAGGAGGAACTTTTGACCATGAGAGTGGTTAAGCACTGGAACAGGCTACCGAGAGAAGTTGTGGCATTTCCATCCTTAGAAATTTTCAAAAGCAGGTTGGACAGACACTTAGCTGGGATGGCTGAGTCAGGAATGATCCTGCCTTAGTTTCATAGTTTCTAGGGTCGGAAGGGACTACGCATCTAGTCTGACCCCCTGCCATGGCAGGAAAGAGTACTGGGGACAAACAACCCCAGCAAGGTGTACATCTAATCTCCTCTTAAAGACCCCCAGGATAGGAGCCAGCACCACTTCTCTTGGAAGTTGGTTCCAGACCCTAGCCACCCTGACCGTGAAGTAGCGCCTCCTGGTATCTAGCCTAAATCTACCCTCTGCCAGCTTGTG
>NW_017728949.1:47135956-47155858 GCF_001723895.1 Crocodylus porosus | reverse complement strand
CCAGAAGTTCCCTAACTAGTTCCTCACTAACCTTTGGCCTAGGTGTGCTTTCCCTGGGGCGGGGGGGGAGCCAGCAGGGGGGTGACTGTTCCGGTTAGTGCTTAGGCAAATGGAGGCAAAGAAATCATTAAATATGTTGGCTTTGTCGTCTGGTGTGACAAACAAATTTCCTAACGTGTCCTGCAGGGGCCCCACATTACCCGGATCCTTCTTTTTACCCCCTATGTATTTAAAGAAGGACTTCTTATTGTCCTTAATCTGGGAAGCTATTCCCAGTTCCATCTCTGCTTTGGCCTTCTTGACTGCCCCCCTACATCACCGAGCAACTGTAGTATAGTCATCCCTGGTGATGGCCCCTCCTTTTTATTGGGTGTACACCTCCCTTTTAGCTAGGAGACATTCCCGGATGCTTTTGGTGAGCCATGGGGGCTTGTGTGCCGTCCTGCTTCCTTTGATCCGCGTTGGGATTACCTCCCTTTGGGCTTGGAGGATCGTCTCCTTAAGGACCGACCACTCTCCTTGGACACCTGGCTCTCCTCCCCTCTGGGACCTCAGTGCTTCCCCAACTATTCTCCTTAGCTCATTGAAGTTTGCTCTCCTGAAATCTAGGGCTGCTGCCTTGCTGCAGGCCTTTGCCACCTTGCGCTGGATGGTGAATTCCAGCAGGCGATGATCATCTCCCAGGTAGTCGAGCACCCGCAGCCCCCTCACCAGGTCATCTCCCGTGGCAAGCACCAGGTCCAACAAGGCAGCCCCCCTGGTGGGGCTGTGCACCTCCTGGGTTAGATGGAGGTCCTGCATTCACAAGAACCTATGTGAGCGGTCAGTTCTGGCTGACTGCTCTTCCAGGCAGAAGAGCAGACTAGATGACTTTGTGAGGTCCCTTCCAGCCCTACTTTCCTAAGATTCTATGAACACCACATCAAGATCAGAGAATCTAAATGAACCTTAAAACATCATACAAGAAGTCCATTGCAATAACAAATTATTAGGCTCTTTGCAAAAGTAAACTAAGAAGGCTGTGTTTGCAATAAAAGTCTGAAATATTAAATGGTTAATGAACCAAATTTATCCAAGAAAGTTAGTGGAGGTACATCAGAGATCTGATCCAAGGTTATCTAGGCTTTAGAGAAAGCTACCAGCCTAAATTGCTATATGTGTGAACAATCTTATGCCTAATACATTGTTGAAAGAGCAGAATTAATAATAAAGAAATGCATATAATTAAATTAGTCCAACTTAAAGGACTGTGTATCGTGTTGAAGTAGAAACTATCAAAAAAATTGAAGAATCTATTGGCAGGGATGTTGTGGCCTCTCTCAAGGCAAAGTTCAGCAGTCTGATTTGCTGCCTTGTAACTTTGCGTAGTTCAGAAAATGAATGCTGTCAGAGAGAAAAAAGGGATTTTACAAACTTTCCCTTCACAAATAATTTGGTTGCTAAAAAAGCCTCACCAAAATGTGGCATGGTGAAACTCTTTACCAGTTTCCATCATTTTCATAACACGCACATTAAAATTCAATTTCCTTTAAGTTTTTATTGAGCAAAAATAGCTGTCATTTTCTTTTCTTTTTGTGTCGTGAAATGAAAGTCTTGCAAAACCTACCTTAGAGGAAACAAAATACTTAGGACAAAAGCATGCTAAATATTCCACTTCTGATGACACTAGCAAAAACATGATTTTTTGCCTTATTTGAGTTCATAAATCAGTATTTTTGATACTCCTATAATTACTGGTATTTAAAACACAAGCAAACTCCTAACAAATTGTAATAGAATGCAAGAGAAAAGTAAAAAAAGGATCTCTCGTGTGGGTTGCCGTCACGCTTCCAGATGTTACTGAGTATATCAAACACAACCTGCTTAGTACTTTTGATTATGATATCTAGACTTCTTACAGACTTTTTTCAATAAATAACTTTTGCTCACCAAAACTTTCAATGCAGCAAGTGTGATTTCTAATACCACCACCACCACCTACTTGTTTCACAATTTTTGCTGCTTCAGTGTTTCTTCGGTAAAAAATTTCTTTGTATTCATCCATCCAGACTTCTGCAAGGCGGACTTGATTACGTATGATCACTTGGGTACCTTTAGGAAAAGTGTGCGGGCTCTTGCTGCGAAAGACATGGCCAACAACAGAGCAAGGCATGATCTCCAACTGCCCACCACATTGCCATACCTAATAATAATATTTTTTGTGTAAGTGCACTGTAGTTAGAAGTATTATAAAGCTCAAAAATCAACATATATTTTGCAATTTTAATGTTAAGCCTTTTAAAAAAAAAAAAAAAATCTGGTCATGGGCTCCCAGCAAGTGCTAACTTATGTTATACCTTCAAATAGGATTTCTTAGTTGGGTGAATGCTAGAAACCAAAAATTTGAATATCTAACTCAAACATGCATTTTAGAAAATTACTTGAGTGACCAAGCATGTAATTTATTCTATGTTTTTCTACCCCTAGCTAGGAGCAATGGACTCCTGCTGTAGCAAAGGTAGCTCAGTTTTCATGTTCTTGAACTCTCTGCTATCATTCAACTAACACTAAAATATGATATTTTTTAGTGGACATATTTACTGGATTTTTGCAATGGTTATACATCTCATCTTTCTAAACTTACTCTGAAAGACATTTCTATATTTTCACCTCCCCATATTTCCATTTCTTCATCATAGCTTCCAATGTATTCAAAATAGCCTTTTGATATTGAAAAGAGACCTCCAGCAAAAGTAGGTGTTCTGCAAAAAGAAAAAAAATCACTGTTAAATCATTAATTTACTGAACAGGATTAAAACTTTATTTAAATTATTTTAAAATTAGTTTAGGGCTTAGTATAATCATGCTAATAACTTAATTGGCAAGCAAGCACAGAGTTAACCAGCTGAAATGGCAAGGCACATAGGCAAAGGCATCTGGGTTTTGGCCAGTATACTGAGAAGGCCAGCTATTATGATTGACATTCCATGGTAGAAACCACCCTGAAGTCTGGGCATGACAGTCCACATCACCAGAACTGCGGTAGAATTTAGAAGCAATATGCCTTCATTTATGGAAATTCTTTTTGCAAAATTCAGTTGCAATGCCTCAAACACTTCCAAAACACAAAAAGAAAGGAGTCACTCACCACATTTAATATTACTAACTAAAGCTAACTAAAGTATGTTGGCCCATTCTGAAATGATATCTCCCAAATACAGACATGTTCTTTAGCTGTATGTATAAACAACAGTTCTCTACCTAAAATTTATTTGTTCTCTCCCCACTTTTGAGAATGATAGCATATACTAGCCACTTGTATTCAATCCATCACATTGTTTAACTGTTCAAAACTAGATGACATAGTGGCTAAATTCTGTTGACTGTTTATCTGCATGAATGCTCCTAAATGGCTTCCATTGTAGGAGTTTCCTTCTTGCAACAATGATGGGAAATTAGCGGGGATGGGGGAAGGAAATCTTATATTTAAAAACTGTTTGTAAAATCTGGAGCTTCTGACTGTTTTAAATATCAGATGGATAACCGAAGTTCTCTAGGAAATAATTTGCAACTTAAAGAATTCCAAATATCCTTCAATTTCCCCCCATTTACCTAATTGGATAAGTTTCATCCTTTCTTCTTTTTTTCTCCTGTTTAGGGAGAGATTCCCATCCAAATGACAAGTTCCAGTCAAAATTTCCTCTGTTATGGTTATGTCCATAAGGAGAAGGTTTGCTGAACTCAAAAGTATTGAGATCTATGGATGCAATATCAGGACTTACAACAGCAGTGTAATTCTCAGCTATTCTTGACAACAATGGCTCTAACCAGCCATAAAAGCATTCACCTACAGGGAAAAAGGGGGGGAGAGGAGGAAGAAAAACAAAAATAACAACAACAACATCAGTTAAGGACTTGAAGTTTTAGTTATTCTATAAAATAAGTAGGATTCAAGAGGATATTTTTAGATATGCTCAACATTTGTAGAACTGAATCCTACAGAAGAAAAGGGAGAACATTTTCTTAAAATCAAACTTGTTGAATGGACCCAAAGCAGCTATGCTGTGCCTTTTCCAGAATTTGGAGCGCCATAAATAAAAGTGGATAAGGCATGCTTCTCACCTGTGGTTCCAGGCAAGGTAGACAAGTCCTTACTCTGTCTAGTCACTTAAGGTAACCTATATATGCATTAATTCAACACCATTTGTTTACTTGCATACAACACCACACTAGCAGAGATAGCACACAAAATTTTAAAAATTATATTGCTTTCAAGCCTGGAGCTAGCACATGAATGAAGTATTTCTGCATGACACGGCCCTGTACTATATAGACTTAGTTTCAGTAATACAAAATGCGTATTTTGGCAAAGCTAATACTTTTAATATTTTCAGAAAGAAAGAAGAAAATAAAATGAATTGGCAACAAAATGTACACATTAGAATTATCTGGAATTGTGGTAAATCAATAGTAGACATCATAGGATTAGCACTAATATACTTACAGTGTGCATCCAAAAAAGTGAGACTCTCTCCTGTTGCTACTGAGGCTCCTAGTAATCTTGCAGTGATTAGTCCTTTTCTTTCCTTTTGTCTGACTACTTTAACTATTTGAAATGGTTTCACATATTCGTCTAGCTTATCATGCAAGTATTCTGAAAAGAAAAAGTAGATATTCCTGGTATTCTTTAAATGACACTGGCTACGATTCACCTAATTTTATGTTATTTTGTTGCTGAAAATGTGTGTTAAAATATGTAAAGATAACTTTAAAAAAATATATAACTTTTCTACATGCTATTGCTCCAGATTAGCCTAAGATTATCAACAGCTTTATAAAAGACATAAAATACTGTTTTGTTTAAAAGGAATTAACATTTTGCTTATGACTGGTTGAAGGGGAATTAACCATCACCAATCCAATTCTTAAAACATCATAGATGAAAACAAGGAATACCATTTTATTTAGGTCAACCCTAAAATGTATTTTTGTCATAGGCAGACAGCAAGAGTAAAAGTTATGACAACCTGTATTCAATTTTAAGAATTATCGAAGACTCTTCAGTATAAACCAAAAACCACCGAGTCTTTGAAAATGTAAATAAAATAATTTTAAGCAATCCCACAATATGGAAACAAAACTTAAACATTATTTCACCTCAAAAACAGAAATTACTACTATTTCAGATATAAGGTAGGGTAGAGATGCACTTTATAGACTAAATCAAAGAATCATAAGTTTTTGGGACCCCACATATTTAAACCCCTCTGTGTGAGAAAAAACAGTAACCGTGTACTTCACTATCCATATTATACACAAAGATGCCCATAAGAGAAAGCTTTGCATTTACTGATGAGTACATGAGCACAGTTTGCAGGCACAAAGGATCATTAATGACTACACTGTTTAACTGCCAGTAGAATTTTACATAGACAGGTAGACAAAAACTTCTAAGTTTTTCCATCTGTTAGGTTTAATTTTGGCTTTTTGTATCTTCTTTTCTATTAAATGATGAATTTTGCTACTCAATAATTCATCTCATCTCCAAAGCCACTGATATTCCAAATATCAAATAACCCTGGATACATTAATTTGAACGTTTGTTCAGAATTATGCCTCTGCATTTAAATGTAATTTAAAAACAATTTTAAATTGTACAATTTGTGTACAGTTAAATGTACATAAAAACAATTATTGTTTAAATAACCTCAGATGGATGACTGTATAAAAGTTTTAGAAGCAGCAGCAGTTTTTATTTTAATATTCAGTTATTTAAAAATGCCATATTTTGTGGGAAAGGAGGTCTCTTTTCATATTGCCCCCTTATCCAACACTTCAAGTGGACATTCACATGCCTAAAGTTGGACATGTGCACAAATGCTTGAAAGGTATTGTAATCACTACCTAAAACCATGGAGAGTAGTTATTTGTTTTAGCTTTGAACTGCTTATTCTACACAAAATGAAATATAATGTGGTTCATCAAGGGAGAGTATGGCCAGTTATGCAATATAAACAGTGTTACACAATTTTCAAAACTGCATTAGTGGAGCCATGGGTGGAGAAACACTGGATCCCACTAAATGGAGAAAAACCTTGTATTTTTTTTTTTTAAATCTAGCATGAGGGTAACTTAAGCAAAACATGCATTCAATAACAAAAAAGAAAAAAGATGACTAATCTTTAGCCCTTTTCTAAAAACCAATGATTACCAACACTTCTTTGAATGATTATTCCAAGATGTAATCTAGAGTATTCTTTAGAAAAATATATTGTAAAATTCTGATTTGTCTTACCATCTACGCTGGCATCATCCACCAAAATAATTTCTTTTAGCAGTATGGCAGGAGAAGTATACATCACGCTGTGAACTGTTCTTAGCAGAGTAGACCATGCTTCATTGTGAAAAACTATGATAATACTTGTGGTAGGCAGTGGTGGGCAACGCTTAAACTTTTGCTCAATGCATCTAGAGATTTTAAAAGGTTTTGAATGTTATATAGAATACAGAACTAGAATTTCAATTCAAAATCTTTAACCACCCCTTCCTCTTCCTCTTTGCAATTTAAAATGCATTAGTTACTGGCATTTAATGTTTTCTTCTTCTTCTACAGTTTCCATCATAATTCAAGCATTGGAGCACAAAGGTATAGAAGAAGGTGTTACATAGTATCTCTGTGTAGTAAGGTGTGGGGAACTGGACAGCAAAAGTTCCATTGAACAGTTAGCAGCTTCTGTCCTTATTTGATCTTGTATACAACCATATAGCTTCCATGCAAGTCAATGGGACCCGTGCATTCATCAGGCCAGATTTTGGCTCATCTAGTTTCTACCAGTTGTTATTATTACTACTACTACAGAGTATATATGAACATGAGCACTCCAGAAGTAAAAGGAACAATATATAATACCAAAATGAAATAAATTAAAATAATAAAAGGAAATTCTTTTTCTAATGCACAAACAGACTCTGGAACTCCTTGTCCCAACTTGCCACTGAAGCCAGCAGCTATGCCATATTTAGACCTATGATCAAGACCATCCAAAGGGGACATGTCTAGGTAAGTGGGGAAAGTCTGAGTTTCTATGCCTGCCCAGATCCACTCCTGGGATCTCTGGGGAACCATTTGGGTAAGCAAAAAAAGTTGGGGCTCCCCCACTTACCCAGATGGCCCCTGAAAATCCCCAAGGCAGGTCTGGAAGAGTCCTGGCATGAAATCTTGGGACACTGGACATTCCTCCCATCCTATGCCTCCACAGTGAGACCCACATGGGCTTTCACTGCTTACAGAGAATGCCTATGGAGATCCTGGAGCCGATCTTCGTAAGAGGGGACCCCTGACTTTCCCTGCTTAGAGAGAAGTGCCCCAAGTTTTTCCAGGGGAAAGCCAGGCAGCTGGTCCAGGGGCTTAAGGGGCCTGATTCTGCATGGGAATTCCTAAACATCAATCGTAAACTTTTTCTGCCACTTTTTAGAGAAAGGAAGTGGATGGCAACTATTAAGCAGTCAGGAGGGATAGAACAATAGAATCATAGAAAATTAGGGTTGTAAGGGACCTCAGAAACAAAAGCAAAGCAAAAGCTTTGGCAGGCATATACATGACGCCCATATTCGGAAAAAAGGTATCCAAAGATCATAATTCTCCAAATGAGAAGGGAGCATAAAAATACACACACACGTTCAGAATTATTTTCCCATTTTCCTTGTTGAACCAGTATCCTTGACTATATAATACCTGCTAAATATATATGCTTCTCATCTTTAACACAAGCCAAGAGAGAGATAATATATATTAACAGCACCCAACAAGCATAAGAAGCCGGGAATCTTCCCTTACATTGAAACATTACCTTAGATATTAAAGCATTGTCTAATTTGTTTTAAAATTAAAGGCATCACCTGTACACCAGCTATGGTATTTTAAATTAAGCCTTTCTGTAGATTTTTTTTTTTAGTAGAGAAATGGACTTTATAGCTGAAAAATCTTTTTTAGCATCTACAGTTATACACTAACTGGGCTGTCATTGAAGATTTTACTAGTCAGGGCAGGGATTTTCAACCTTAATTGTGTCAAACTTCTTGACCTTTTGGGTACACTTCGGGTGGAACAGGGGGTGTTACATGTGGCAGCGGCACAGGGTGGTGGATGGTGGTGGCAGCCACAAGATCCCCCACCACTGCCATGTCTGGCCAGCCAGGTGGCGCCTATGTAGCCCACAGAGGAGAGCTGCTGCCCTCGTTCCACCCATCCTTCCTGGGAGGTGGCAGAGCAGGATGGTGGTGCTCCATCCCCACCCGCCTGTATGTACCCCTATCCCTTTCCAAGTACCCCTGGGGATACGTCTACCCCCAGCTGACAACAGCTGAGTTAGGGTAAATGCTATAAATGATGACATGCAGACCAGTAGACACATCAGCTGAGGAGAAATTATAGCCAGTATTAAGCTTGGCATGATTCAATTTTGAGAGACACAGACAAGACAGTATTCCTGCCTCATCGTCAACCCACTGAACTTCTACAAATATAATTTAAATAAATGAATATTTATTATGGTAATTACGGTTGATTTTTCTCCCATCAACAATTCAAAGAAAATTGCTTCATGACATTCTGCAACTCCTGGACCCTCTTGGGCACAGACTAATAGTTATATTGAATAGCAATAATTTTTTTTAGTAGTTACACGATAAACCCCCTGTCAAGGAGGACTGAACCCATGCAAAGAACACATTTACTCTGTAACCATAGTTATGTACTTAAAGAAAAGGAAAAAAGCCAAAACCAAACTAACAAGCACTCAAAATTTTCTCTTTTGGCCACGTGCATTTTCCACAAAACTGTTCTGAGTATCACTGCCAAGGTCCACATGTATATGAGCATCTCATTTCAAGCTGTCACAGTAAGTCTCCAGGGCACTTCAAGAAGTTTGACACAATTAAGCTTGAACCTCAAGGACAGCTCTGAGAATTCCCACATTTTTTTAAATTTCTTCTCACTAAAGCCTAAGGGCAAAGATTTTTTTTTTTTTTTAACATGGATTATTTATTTCTATAAATATCTAAACCTCTGCTGAGTATACATGCCTCTCCCAGTCTGTGTCATACACAGACAAATAAGTCTAATTTCAAAGACCTTCACATCTCTATAGACACATCCACAGAAGTTTGTAATTTTGAGAAGGCAAGAAAATTTTGCTTAGGGATTTCAGAAATGTAAAAAGTTATGCAATTTCCAAGATCCGGAGACTACACTCTCCAGAGAATAAAAGAACCATAGATACAGCATATCCATTGTGAAAACAAGACTATATCCCAGTGTTCTCACAAGCTCTATACCTACTATTTATTTCCTTTAGAATCTGTGGACACTGAAATCATCATGTCAACTAATAAGACACTCAACACTCTTACGGAGCTCAGCCTGCATATTCTGCAAGTCTCTCTCTGCCTATGGATTTTGCAGTCTGAATAGGCATAGTGATGGCATGTTGAATTTTACAGGCTAAGAGCAGCAGCTCAGGAAATTTACAACCACTAGAAGCACATCCAACAGAGAATGCACGTTTTATACTACAGATATGGACTGCTTAAGGAACTTACAGCTCCTTTGGTAAAACTTCTATAGCAGTGGATCTCAACTGGGGTTCCAGTGCTATTGCATTGATGACCTGGTAAAAAAAAAAAACCTGCCAGGTACGGAGAGCTTCAGCACACACATGCTCCTGCTACATTAACATACTTAACCCTAAAGCAGATAGAATTGGCTTAAGCAACCCTAAAGCAGACAGAATTGGCTTAAGCTGTAGCCCTTCCTAGCCCATTCCCTCCCCCCCACAAAAGAGGTGTGTGGGAGACTTCTACCCGGGCAGTCCTGCTTATGGGAGAAATGGAGGGGTGCAGCCAGGGGTGCTGCCACTTTCAAAAAAGTGATGAAAGGGTGCCTTGACTCTGAAAAGCTTGAACTACTGTTATATAGGATTCCAGGGAAATAATAGACTTATTCTAGCAGGGGTTATTGCAGGGCCCTTGGCACGGCTTTATGAGTGCTCGTGGTGCTCAGGCCAGGTGCCAGATGATTGGAAGGTAGCCAACATGGTCCCCATCTTTAAAAAAAGGGAGGAGGGAGGACCCAGGTAACTATAGGCCCGTCAGTCTTACCTCAGTCCTAGGGAAACTCTTTGAGAAGATCATCATGGAGCACATCTGCAATGGAGAACATCTGCACCGGCTTCAGGGATGATGCTCAAGGGCAACCAACATGGTTTCATTAGGGGCAGGTCATGTCAGACTAAACTGATTGCCTTTTATGATCAGGTCACAAAAGCCTTGGATGCAGGTGTTGCCATGGATGTAGTCTTTCTGGACTTCAGCAAGGCCTTTGACACTGTCTCCCACCCCATCCTCATTAAAAAATTGGGCAACTGTGGCATTGATGCCTACACAGTCAGATGGATTGCAGATTGGCTGAAGGGTCACACTCAGAGGGTGGTGGTGGATGGGTCATATTCGACCTCGAGGGAAGTGGGCAGCAGAGTCCCCCAGGGCTCGGTCTTTGGGCTCGTGCTGTTCAATCTCTTTATCAGCGATTTGGACAATGGGGTGAAAAGCAACCTGTTTAAATTTGCTGATGATACCAAAATTTGGGGTGAGGTGAGCATGCTTGTAGGGAGGGAAAGACTGCAGCAAGACTTGGATAGGTTACAGGGGTGGGCTAGCAAAAACAGAATGCGCTTCAACACTGACAAGTACAGGGTGCTGCACTTGAGCAGTAGTAACCAGCAGCACACTTATAAGATGGGAAACTCCCTTCTTGAGAGCATGGAGGCAGAAAGGGATCTTGGAGTCATTATTGACTCCAAGATGAACATGGGCCGACAATGTAAGGTCACCGTTGGAAGGGCTAACCGGACCTTGTCGTGCATCCATAGGTGCATCTCTACCAGGGACAAGGAGGTGATCCTCCCCCTCTATGCAACACTGGTCAGGCCACAGCTGGAGTACTGTGTCCAGTTCTGTGCGCCCCACTTCAGGAGAGATGTGGACAACATTGAGAGGGTCCAGAGGAGGGCCACCTGCACAATCCGGGGACTACAGGGCAGACCCTACAATGACTGCGGGACCTGAACCTGCTCAGCCTTCACAAGAGAAGGCTGAGGGGGGACCTGGTGACAGTCTATAAACTCACAAGGGGGGACCAGAAGGGTTTGGGAGAGCCCTCGTTTCCCCTAGCGCCCCCTGGCATAACAAGGAATAACAGCCACAAGTTGTTGGAGAGGAGGTTTAGATTAGACATCTGCAAGAACTACTTCACAGTTAGGGCAACTAGGATCTGGAACCAACTTCCAAGGGAAGTGGTGCTGGCTCCTACCCTGGGGGTCTTTAAGAGGAGGCTTGATGCCTACCTTGCTGGGATCATTTGAGCCCAGTTTTTTCTCCTGCCCTGGCAGGGGGTCGGACTTGAAGATCTATAAGGTGCCTTCCGACCCGACTTCTATGATTCTCTCTCAGTAATTATTAGACAGCAAGACTAATGGATTTAATTCAGTAATTGGAAAAACCACCCCGTTCCTGCTTTATTATGGAAAAACCTTTTGTTATGTACAATAAAGTTATATTTTTCATTCCCTTCTAGAATATTATTCCAAAATCCAATACAAATTCTATTTGACATTTCTCTAAGTTTTTGTTTTCTTTCTTTTTTGTTTTCTTTTTTTTTTTTTTTTTAAAAGAAGGAAATTTTAGGGGGAAAAAAGTCTTTGAGAAGTAAATGTTAGGAATATAATCAAAGAAACTCATTAGAATATTATTGCTTAAAAATCTCTAAATCCAAAAAAAATAGGATTTTTTAACAAGTTTTCAATTAATCCACATTTCAATTCAAATCTCAACTTATAAATGAGAGACTTCCCATCTCCTATCGATCCTGACTGTTTTGATTTAGCTGAAGAATGGGACTTCTTGAGCTCCTTTCCAGCCCTGTTTTACATTATTCTGTGATGCCAGTGGATTGATTTATTGCTCTGTGTAATTAAAATGTGGACAGAGTCACTTTCTGAATCTGCCTGGTCTCTACATGCAAGGCCTCATAACGTAAAGATTTCAACATACTCAGGAGGTCGAGTGTCTGGGCCAAGGTCCCGATGCAAAGAAATCCTGTCGCTTGCAAATGCATTAAAGCAGTGTTTTTCTTCTCCGCGCTCTCTCTCTTTTTGTTCTTCTGGACTTAAATTGGTAGTTTTAAATGCTTTACCAGAAGCTCCAGGAGCATGAGGGTCCTGAGGAGGTCGATCTAGAAAAGGTTTCAGTTCCACTGCTGTATAATAGCCTGGTAAACAGTGTCTTTCTCCAGGAATCTTGGTTTGCCTAACAGGTGCTTTTATCTGCATTTTTGGGTTTGCAGCTTTAATATTGTTCACAGCATTTAACACAAGGTCCAGCACATTACTTTTCTTTCCCACAATGGGCTTCATCCCTGGTTCATTTTCAGTGTCTTGAACACCTACTTCTCTTTGCAATAAGAATAAGCATATTAGAAAAACAAAAATAAAAATGCTAAACTTCCAAAGTTTCCAGTGGGAAAATAGTCTCTTTAACTGTCGTCTTATTCTTTTGACAGCCATTCTAATATTAGAAATGTATCACCCTTATAGAAGCCTCTACTGAAGACGGTCCTTAGCACAGAATTGGTTACAAGAATACTTCTTGAAATGGTAACACCTGCAAAAAAAATGAAAAGGCATTAACAAACACAGAATATTCTATAAATGTACACTACATTTCAAAATACAAAATGAAGTGTAAATTTAATAGGTTCAAAGTAAAGTTAGAAAATGACATAATTAAGGTTGCCTAAAGGTTTTTTTAGTGCTTCACTTCATAAATTCTTGTCTATGTTTAGTAATACTTTGGGTAAAATTAGACAAAAGTTGTTGTAACGATGTCCTGTAAACAGGACCTTAGTTATCCTAGCTTCAGTTATACTGAGTAGGAACACAGTTTCTAATACCTTCCCTCCTCACAAACTATGCATGTTTATTTTACACTAGATTTGCACAACTTCACGCTAAAGTCCAAAATAACATAACTCACTTCCCCCCTTCTTCTCTGAAAGGTCTTCTTTTCACCCGGTAGTCTCAGACTGGGAAAGCCCATTGCAATTGTCTAGGGGCCTTCAACTCATCACAGCTCTGCTGCACCTGGGTCTTAGGGCTGTGCAAAATTTTGACGGGTGTTCAGTTTCAAAGCTGTTTCAATGTGTTTTGAGCTGGAAACAGTGAAATCAAAATGAAACAAAAGGCCTCAAAACAGCTTTGAAATGAAGTGAGGGCTTCAAAAGTTTCAAAACATTTTGAGTTTTGAAGCAGCCTGGTGGCAGGAGGTGGGGGACAGCCATAGTTGTCCTCCAAGTGGCTCTGCCAGCCCCATGGAGCACAGCTCAGCGGCAGGACAACCAGTGGTGGAGCCACTTGGAGCACAGCCCTGGCCAGTGGAGAGCCACTGCCTCCTGCTGCCAGGCTCAGCTCTGTGGGGCTGTGGAGCCTCCAGCCTCTGGGCTGTGCTCGCCAGGGCTGCACTGCGAGCAGCTCCGCCACTGGCTCTCCCGCCACCTCCCACCACTGGGCTGAGCTCCATGGGGCTGGCAGAGCTGCTTGGAGCACAGTCCTGGCCAGTGGCTGTCCTGTACCTTCTGCCATCAGGCTCATCTCTGTGGAGCGTGGAGCCTCCCACCGCCCGGTTGTGCTCCAATTGGCTCCACCATTGGCTCTCCTGTTGCAGCCCCCTGTTATCCCATGCACAGATCTGGGGACCTGCACCCTTGGGAGGAGTCCAGCACAGCCCAACAGCCCTCCCAGGGGCACAGGTCCCCAGATCTGCACGTAGGATGACATGAGGCTGTTGCTGCCGACAAGTGACACAAGGTTTGCTTTTATAGCAGTTTGAAGTACAGTTTCCCAAAAACCCCTTCACCTATCTCCTTGGAACTTGGCAGACTTCATGCCCTCTAAAGGGGCTACCATCCCTGCAATTTTCATCTAACTCAGGCAATAAATGACAAAGTTCTAGGCATTTTCATGATTCCCCATTATAACCTATTATGTATACAGTGAAACAGTTTTGACAAAAAATGGAACAGTGCTTCAAAACTAAACAAAATGATGAAATGAGATACCGTCCCTTTGAAACAGCAAAATGGAAGCTGAAATGAAACAGTGTTGTTTTGCACAGCCCTACTGGGTATTCAGCTTTCCACCTTGCCCCTCATCTTCATCTAGATGATTAGCAGGGATTCTGGTTTTCTCCCCCAATTTAAAAAACAAAACAAAACAAATTCTCCGATACAACCCTGAAAGTCCATGATTAAAATGAAATGCCACATGTATATACATATATACACACACACGTGTGCGCACGCGCATGTGTGCATATATACAGTTTGCTTTTTTTTTTTTTTTTAAATAAATCAGGGAAAACCAGAATATCTGCTAATCATCTAGATTAGGCTTGTCCAACATACGGCTGCGGGCCATCCAAGTGGCCCACCAAGCCATTTTCTGTGGCCCACGGTGCTGCGAGGGGAATGTTTACTTTCATTCCCACCCCTTGTCCCTCCCCCAGCCCTCAGCAGCTTCCTAACAGCTGCTGAAGGGCTGAGGAAGGGACAAGGTTCCCACACACACCATGTCAGCTTGATGTTGCCGACATGGTGTGGCTCCTCCCCTCCCCCCTCATTTCACCGTGTCTCTTCCTCACCCCACCCCTCCCTTCCTCATTTGTATGCTGGCCCCACCCCTGCCGGCTGCATGGGCTGGAGCAGGTCACAGTGTAGCAGGCAGGCAGGCGCAGGGGGCGCTGTGGCCGGGCCTGCGGGAGATGCTGCCACTGCTGTGGCTGTCGAGGCAGGAAGTCAGCTCCGCTCCCACCTCCCCCTGCGCCCACAGACATTGCACTGGGGGTGGTGAATCGCGGGCCCTGGGGAGGGACTCCTGCCGCTTGGGCTTGGGCTGACCTGGGGGGGGATGGGAGAGGGAGCAGGGGGGTGTCCCTGCACATCCTGCAACGCCCCTGTAGAGTCCCCACATGTTCCCCTGGCTGCTGAGCCCAGGTGCACAGGTGTGGGAGCATCCTCGAGGCCGTCCAGGTGGCAGGGAGGACATGGTGGGGTCAGGCAGCACCCCTTGACCCCTGTGCCCCCAGGCCACAACTGAGCTTGACAGGCCACATGAGCGCCTGCTCCTGCCAGCCCACTGGGTGATAAAAAGTTCATGATCCGGCCCCACAATCAAAAAGGTTGGACACCCTGATCTAGACATACATATACACAGAATCCCTGCTAATCATCTAGACATACATATACATATCTACATCAACATATACACATACACACACATATATGGCAGCCTGGAGAGCAGCTCCCACAGCTAAGTTGGGGGGGAAGAGATTGAGGCACCAATAAGGAGGGAGTGGGGATGGAGTTGTGCAGGACTGGGGCTGGGGCTGCTGCTCACCAGGCAATGTCGGAGACTTGACCCTGGGGCTGCAGTGCATTGAACACAATGTTTTATTGATATATTTACAATTTTAAAGCAATTCGGAAGCCTACCAGTGCCTCAGTCACAATAGTAAAATAAATTCTAAGTTCCTATACATTTTGGTATTTGATTCTGGGATTCATCATGGAAAATCAGTTCCCCTTGCCCCCCTTAGCCCACCAGCACACAGCTCCAGGCCCTTTACTCTGCCCCTGCCAGTGCCCCTTGCCTTCTACCCATAGCCCCCTCTCCCCCAACACTGCTAGAGTGGGCACTCATCTACCAAAGCTACTGAGCCAGGGACCTGGATTGACAGCCCCCCTGCCCCCCACAGCAGCACCCAAGCTTTGACTGTTGCCTGTGAGAAACAGCAGCTGCTGCAGCCTGAGCAGGGAACCCAGCTCCCCCCATATAGGCAGCACAGCCAGAGCAGAGCCCATGCAGGTGTGGGGGGGGGCTGCCTGCTGTGGGCTTGGGTGGGGGGAAGCTGGCTCCCCACTGCAGCATGCACTCCTGGGAGAGTAGGGGGGACCCGTGCCCCCAGATACATGTGTGGGACAGGGGCAGGCTGCCTGCTCCAGGCTCCCCACCCTGCTGCCCTCCCCTAAGGCCTCTGCAGCCCAGTGGGCTGGACCTGGCATGGCAGGACAGAGAAGCTTGTTGCTGCAAGCACTGTGCCACCCTGGCAACACACGCCTGCCTAACCCAGTCCTTCAAGGGTCACAACCCTGCTCCACCATCCCTGCTGCTGCTGGGTGGGAGGGGGCACCTCATCAGGGCAGCATGGTACTTGCAGTGGCAGCAACAAGATTTCCTGCCTGGCTCCACTGTGCTCTGCTGTGCCAGGTCCCACCTGCTGGGCTAAGGCAGCCCTGGGGGAGGGCAGCAGGGCAGGGAGCCCGAGCCCACAGCAGCCCACCACTGCCCCAAGCACAGATACTCCTGCCTCCCCCCGGGAGTGTGCACAGTGGTGAGGAGCCAGCCCCACCCCACCCCCATCCCCTAGACAAGCTACCCACAGCACTGTCCTGTACCCACAGCTACAGTCCTGCTGGGGTCCTGTAGCCATGCACTGTTGTCCTGGGCCCCAAGCCCCCCACACCACCTGGTGGGCAGCAGCCCCAGCCCGAGCTCTGCACGACTTCATGCCTCCCTCTTTATGGGGGCCTCAATCCCTCCCGCCCCCCAACTTACCTGTGGGAGCTACTTTCCAAGCTGCCAGGTGGCTGTTTATGCATGTATATTGCACATGGTATCCCCTGCCTGACTGCCATCCACCCACTCACCACAGCCCCTTGCAGGCTGGTACTCTGCCAGCCTGCAGAGAGCTCTCTGTGAAAGAGTAGAATCTGCATGTTTGTGTGTCAAAATGAAAAATCCATGTTTCTTAGGCAAAAGGGAAAATACAGGTTTTTTTCTGTGGGAAGTGGAAAACCCAGATCCCTGATGATCACTGGCCTACTTTTCATTCTCTCAGCTTCATTTGTGGAAATGCAGCAGATCTAGCTAGTCTCTCTCTTCAGGAAAACAATGAATCCCTACCTTCTCTATATTCCCTCTATCGAGGAAACCCTTTTCTCCCCATAAACAAAATTTTGAACCACCGTGATCTAGCAGATTATTAGAGTTTTTGAAATTCTGGCATTAGATGACAAAGGAATCATAATAAGATGATGATTCAGCTCAACAGTGTTATCCACTGCCTAACGGGGAATACAATGAATTGTTGTTCCAAGAAAAACCCTTCTGTTTTCAAAGCCAAGTATTACAACATTTAATTAATGCAAGCAAAAACTAAGGGTTCAACAACAAACTAGCATGAAAATGCTGATTTTTCCTGCAACACATTTGACAAGCATAGTTTCACAACCTGTATTTTAGCTGCAATCAGATGGTACATGCATGAAGAACACAGTAGATACTTATGCTTTTGTTACTATTCTTATGCAACTGTTTTTTTATGATGCTTGCTGAAACATATCTAGGTAGTAAGTCAGTCTTGAGTAATTTCTGCACAGCAGGATCTCAGAGTTGTAGTCAATTCCAAGATGAACATGAATTGTTAACCTGACAAAGTGATCAATAAAGCTAACCACACTCTATCACACATTAGCAGGTGCATCATGAACAGGTCTAGGGAGGTGATACTTCCCCTCTACGCAGCATTGGTAAGGCCACAGCTGGAGTACTGCATTCAGTTTTGGGCTCCACACTTCAAGAGAGATGCGGAAAACCTGGGGAGGGTGCAGAGGAGGGCCACTTGGATGGTTAGGGGCCTGGAGATCCTAGGAGAAGAAATTGATGGAACTGGATCTCTTTAGCTTGTGCAAGAGAAGGCTGAGAGGAGATCTAGTGGCAATCTACAAATTTGTCAGGAGGTGACAGCAAGGAATAGGAGATGCTCTGTTTACCAGGGCACTCCTTGATGTTACTAGAAACAACGGCCATGAACAGACAGAAAGCAGATGTAGATTAGACATCAGGAAGAACTTCTTTGCGGTAAAGGTTACCAGAATCTGGAATGGGCTTCCAAGGGAAGTGGCGCTGTCCCCTACTCTGGAGGTCTTTAAGAGGAGACTAGACAAGCTTCTGGCTGGGGTCACCTGACCCCAGCGCTCTTTCTTGCCCAGCGCAGGGGGTTGGACTCGATCTACTAAGGTCCCTTCTGACCTTAAACATCTATGAAATCTATGTTTGTACATCTACAGAAAATGAGATCACTGACTTCAGATAATTCACTAACTTGTATTTAAATACCATGGCTAGGGATAAAAATCATACACAAACTAGCATAAGTGATGGAAAACTAGTTCAAATCTGTAACACAACAGAAGTTCAGTGCACAAGAATTGCTTACAAAACAGCTGAAACTGGTTTAAGATAATCCTGGATCGATGTAGTACAAGACTTAACTTATTTAGGCTAAATCAGTTTATTAAATTTCTGTCCCAGATCCCCTCCAGATTTAAGTGAACTCAGTCCCCCAGCATCCCAGGATGCTTTGCATCTACCCTCCCTCCTCGCAGGGTGGGTGGCTAGCCTTGGCCTAAACTGCCTGCTCCAGCCAAGCAGGGAGCCATGCTGTAGCGCTCCCCAGCTTCTGGCCTGGGCTACATGTGGCTACATTTCCAGAATCAAAAGTATATGTCTGTTCACTTGTTTATCCGTTCAATCTATGCAGCTCAGGCCAACTTGAAAAAATTGAATCAATTCAGCCTTGGGCTTTTTGACTGTTTGTACTTAGCTTATAGGTATCAATTCCTTTGACGTTTTACTGCTACCATGGTCTGATCAACATGCTAGCTGGTAATACTTTACACCCTAGGATCAGGCCCACATGTTTAGATCTAGACCATACCACCCACATCCTGCCCTGCGCCACCCCCACATGTAGAGACAGGGCTCTAGAACCCTGGACTGTCCCGTGTTCCAGATCTAACATACAGGCCCATGAGGAGCCCCACAGGCCGGATGATCCAGTGCCAGGGTCCAAATCTGGCCAGCAGCTCGGAGTTTCAACACCCCTACCTTAAACCATAAGTGTATGGTTATCCAGCCTTTTCTTGAAAAGCCCCAATCTCTTGAGGGAGATTACACAACTATCCTAAGCAGCTTCTTTCAATGTCTTTTTCACCGAAGAACCTTTAAAGGGCATTAAGAAGGACCTCAAGAATAATAATAATTTAGAGGTTTGCTGGCTGGATATCAGATTGGTACTGATATAAAGAAAATTGGCTGCACTGGAAAACAGCCCAACGGGATTGACAATTTGGCCAATAATTTGGCCACAGCACTCAGGCAGCAAGGAGCAGAGTCCAGCAGCGTGGAGAGCTGCCTCCAACTGGTAAGTCTTTTGTGGTGGAAGGGGAAGAGGGAGGGAAGGGACATGGGGCAGATCAACACCCCCTGCGGTGAGGGAAGGGGCAGGGTGCAGGACTGCAGCATGGTTTGCCGTGGGCAGGGGGAGAGGGGGCAGCCAGGAAGGCAGAGAGCGGGGTGGGCATGTGCCCTCTGGATCTGCATGGGGCAAGTGGGCAGGCTGCAGCCAAGCTCTTCTCGCTAGGAGCTGGGCTTAGAGCAGGGGCTATGGAGGGGGATGCTGTAGTCCCACTCCCAGTGCTGCTGCATGCTTGGCACAGCCCCAGCTCTTTCTAGATCAACCCCCGCCCATGTGCCAGGAAGAGCTGAGGCTGCATGGCAGCACTGGAAAGAAGCTGCCCCTCCCAATGAGCCATGCCTCTGCCTCACGCCCCACATAGGAGTAGGCGGGAGTTGAACTGGGAAGAGCCAGGGCTGCACCAGGCATGCAGCAGCACTGGGAACAGGGCTACAGTGAAATTTGGGGTGGCCCCCTCCATAGCTTCTACCCCAAGCACAGCCCTGGTGAAAAGAA
>NW_017728949.1:47133329-47135856 GCF_001723895.1 Crocodylus porosus | reverse complement strand
CCACCCTCAATGAGCCACGCTTCCATCCGATATGCCTCCTTAAAAGTTGGATATTGGTATTGGCCCCAAAAATCTCTAGTGGCACACCCCTAATAATATTGTAGATCACACAGAAATAAGTACAAAGACAGTAAGCATAAATAGACACTGGAGTCCTCCCTTCCATTTGTTCCAAATAAGTAATTCATTCCAGATACTTACTTAACAGCAACAGAAAACAATTTTAAGAAGGTAACTTTGTTATTCACAAATTACAGCATATAGTCTTCCTTGTCTTCAGGGAGAGAAACAATAAAAAAGAAAAGATGTCTAGGTTACAGCATATATTTTCAGATGAAATAATAAAAACCTTAACACCTTGATTTATTGTTAAGATGACTTAGTAATAACTCTAAAACCCTACCTGTAATTTTTTGTTTAAATATTTGTGATTATTTCTCTTGAAGCAACATAAAAAAAAAAATAGCGAAAGAGACACAAGAAAGCAACACAAACTATCTATATACATGGCCCACCTTTTAACAAAAACAAAAAAAAAAGGTTGATCACCAGTGCTTCCTATTCCTGTAGAATGCTGAAAGTAACTATCTGTATTTAAGGTTCAGAATATCAGAAAACAAAGCTAACAGCTAGCAAAGGTAAACTGTATATTTCAGCCAGAACTGGCTTATAATAAGCAAGCTTGAATAATGACCAAGTAGAGCACACTACAAAAAATAACAGAGCTATCTTACAGATTCTCATTTATACGTATATATTTCAGTGCATAAACGATGTATGCTGCCAGTGGCTAAGATAGAGACTCCTCATTTCTGTGCTGAGTTATGTAGGTTTGAAACCACAACTGTTTATTCTTGCTGTGAAGATTTGCAGTACTCCTCTATCCATTTTTAGACCTCTAAGAACAGGTTTGGAAGGACATGAAGTACTACTACTGGTCAACCTTAAGTACGTAATACACTTTGGTAGTCAATTCCCTTGTTTTTTTGGGAGGTGGCTGGTAGTACTAGGAGAAACAAAAAGCAATTCTTTTAAAAAAAAAAAATTTCATTACTACTCAGCTACCACATCTGCCTTTCCCTGGACCTAACAACACTGGTCAGGCTCTCTGTATAAAAGAATATAAAGACGTGATGTGATGAGGTATGGAGATATTCAGAAATAGTGAAGGAGTACTTGAACCTATGCACATCTGTGTCACGATCAGTGTACAATAGGAGGTATCAAACCCAAATTAGTTGGAGAGCCACACTCTCCTTTTCAGCTGCCCAAGGGCTGCACCTTGGCTCTGGCACTTGCATTCTTAGTTCTGCCACCAGTGATAGGTGAAAACCCTGCTTTCCTGCAACAAAAGCACCCACCCACCCACTCACCCGACCCTGTGGGGACACGCACTGTGTGTATGTGACCCTGAGCCACTGTGGCCAGCACACAGCATGTATACATGAACTTGTGCCACTGCAGTAAGAGCATAGTGATAGCCTATAGTGATAACTTCTCATGGTGATATACCCCAGGAAGACCCAGGGTGCCAGCTGTCTCAGCAGCACTGCAGACAAAGCACCCCACTGGCGACAAAACCCCAGCTCTGGCTGCAGTGGCAGACGGTATTCTGGTATAAGCCGGGGTGATGGCAACCCAGGCAACACTGTGGGCAGAAACTCTTTCCACCACAGTAGCAGGGCTTCCCATGAAGGCAGCAAGATCCCCATCTTTTGTAGAGGTGCAGGCAGCTAAACCAACACTCTGGGCAGAAGCCCCAACACTGCACCCAGAGCCAAGGCTTGGGCAAAGTGTGGGACCTGAGGTGGGCTCTGGCTTCCTTGACAAAGACCCACACATCCCGATGAGAGACATGCTCAGGTGGGACGGGCTCCACCTTTCCCCTAAAGGTAAGCGTGTGTTCTCTTCTAGGTTGGCAGATCTCCTCTGGCAGGCTTTAAACTAGGGGAAGACAAAGGAGGAGGAAGCCTTGGACCGCTAAACCAAGCAGCACTCACAAGTACAGCCCAGCTTAGACCGACGAGTGGAACATATACACAGGCGAGCAACAGGGGCTAGGGCAATGCTGTGCTTAGGGGGCCAGTGCACACATCCACAGCAGGCCTCAAATGCCTCTCCACAAAGCTTGTAGTATTGGAAACAAGCAGGAGGAACTTACCCTCCTGCTAGCTGATACCAACCCAGACATAGTGGGGCTCAGTGAAGTGTGGTGGGACCCAACGCACGACTGGGCGGTGAATATCAAGGGGCATAGGCTATACAGAAGGAACAGGACAGGGAGGAAAGGCAGGGGTGTTACATTAAGGAGGAATATACATTCTCATCAGGTAGCACAGAGTCAGAGGAGGGGCACATGGAAGTGCTCTGGGTTAGAATACAAGGCAGTCAAGGGGAAAGAAACTTAACAGTGGGGGGTTTATTACAGACCACCCAACCAAGGCAAAGAGCTAGACCACTAATTCTTAAGTCAGTTCACAGAGGTAGTTAGGTCAAAGGACATGGTCATCATGGGTGACCTGAACTT